>NC_090940.1:468886842-469196163 GCF_040938575.1 Ambystoma mexicanum | reverse complement strand
ATATTATCTCAATGCTTCTAATACCAAACCACAGACCTGTCCTATAACTTGAGATGTGATATCCAAATCCTTCCCCTTCCAAAGCTGAGACCCTTCCTTTATCATAAGATGTGATATCCAACTCCTTCCCATTCCAATCCTGAGACCCTTCCTATAGCACGAGATGTGATATCCCAATGCTTCTACCAAACCTGAGACCCTTCCTATAGCATGAGATGTGATATCCAACTCTTGCCATCCAATCCTGAGACCCTTCCTATAACATGAGATGTGATATCCAACTCCTTCCCAATCCAATCCCGAGACGCTTCCGATAGCATGAGATGTGATATCTCAATGCTTCTAATAACAAACCTGAGACCCTTCCTATAAAATGAGATGTGATGTCCAAGTCCTTCCCATTCCAATCCTGTGACCCTCCCTATAGCATGAGATATGATATCTCAATGCTTCTAATAACAAACCTGAGACCCTTCCTATAACATGAGATGTGATATCCAAATCCTTCCCATTCCAATCCTGAGACCCTTCCTATAACATGAGATGTGATATCCAACTCCTTCCCAATCCAATCCTGAGACCCTTCTGATAGCATGAGATATGATATCTCAATGCTTCTAATACCAAACCACAGACCCGTCCTATAAATTGAGATGTGATATCCAAATCCTTCCCCTTCCAAACCTGAGACCATTCCTTTAGCATGAGATGTGATATCCAAATCCTTCCCAATCCAATCCTGAGACCCTTCCGATAGCATGAGATATATTATCTCAATGCTTCTAATACCAAACCACAGACCTGTTCTATAACTTGAGATGTGATATCCAAATCCTTCCCCTTCCAAACCTGAGACCCTTCCTTTATCATAAGATGTGATATCCTACTCCTTCCCATTCCAATCCTGAGACCCTTGCTATAGCATGAGATGTGATATCCCAATGCTTCTACCAAACCTGAGACCCTTCCTATAGCATGAGATGTGATATCCAACACTTCCCATCCAATCCTGAGACCATTCCTATAACATGAGATGTGATATCCAACTCCTTCCCAATCCAATCCTGAGACCCTTCCGATAGCATGAGATATGATATCTCAATGCTTCTAATATCAAACCTGAGACCTTCCCTATAGCATGAGATGTGATATCCAACTCCTTCCCATTCCAATCCTGAGACCCTTCCGATAGCTTGAGAGGCGATATCCAACTCCTTCCAATTCCAACCTGTGACCCTTCCTATAGCATGAGATATGATACCCAACTCCTTCCCATTCCAATCCTGAGACCCTTCCTGTAACATGAGATGGAATATCCAACTCCTTCCCAATCCAATCCTGAGACCCTTCCGATAGCATGAGATATGATATCTCAATGCTTCTAATAACAAACCTGAGACCCTTCCTATAACATGAGATGTGATATCCAAATCCTTCCCATTCTAATCCTGAGACCCTTCCTATAACATGAGATGTGATATCCAACTCCTTCCCATTCCAATCCTGAGACCCTTCCTATAGCATGAGATGTGATATCCCAATGCTTCTACCAAACCTGAGACCCTTCCCATAGCATGAGATGTGATATCCAACTCTTGCCATCCAATCCTGAGACCCTTCCTATAACATGAGATGTGATATCCAACTCCTTCCCAATCCAATCCCGAGACCCTTCCGATAGCATGAGATGTGATATCTCAATGCTTCTAATACCAAACCTGAGACCCTCCCTATAGCGTGAGATGTGATATCAAAGTCCTTCCCATTCCAATCCTGATACCCTTCCTATAACGTGAGATGTGATATCCAACTCTTCCCATCCAATCCTGAGACCCTTCCTATAACATGAGATGTGATATCCAACTCCTTCCCAATCCAATTCTGAGACCCTTCCAATAGCATGAGATGTGATATCTCAATGCTTCTAATACCAAACCTGAAACCCTCCCTATAGCGTGAGATGTGATATCAAATCCTTCCCATTCCAATCCTGATACCCTTCTTATAACATGAGATGTGATATCCAACTCCTTCCAATTCCAACCTGTGACCCTTCCTATAGCATGAGATGCGATATCCAACTCCTTCCCATTCCAATCCTGAGACCCTTCCGATAGCATGAGATGTGATATCCTAATGCTTCTAGCAAACCTGATACCTTCCCATGGCATGAGATGTGATATCAAACTCCTTCCCATTCCAATCCTGAAACCCTTCCTATAACATGAGATGTGATATCCAACTCCTTCCCAATCCAATCCTGAGACCCGTCCGATAGCATGAGATGTGATATCTCAATGCTTCTAATATCAAAATGAGATCCTCCCCATAGCATGAGATGTGATATCCAACTCCTTCCCATTCCAATCCTAAGACCCGTCCTATACTATGAGATGTTATATCTCAATGCTTCTAATACCAAACCTGAGACTGTCCTATAACATGAGATGTGATATCTCAATGCTTCTAATAACAAACCTGAGACCCTTCCTATAACATGAGATGTGATATCCAAGTCCTTCCCATTCCAATCTTGAGACCCTTCCTATAACATGAGATGTGATATCCAACACCTTCCCAATCCAATCCTGAGACCCTTCCGATAGCATGAGATATGATATCTCAATGCTTCTAATACCAAACCACAGACCCGTCCTATAACTTGAGATGTGATATCCAAATCCTTCCACTTCCAAACCTGAGACCCTTCCTTTAGCATGAGATGTGATATCCAACTCCTTCCCATTCCAATCCTGAGACCCTTCCTATAGCATGAGATGTGATATCCCAATGCTTCTACCAAACCTGAGACCCTTCCTATAGCATGAGATGTGATATCCAACTCTTCCCATCCAATCCTGAGACCCGTCCTATACCATGAGATGTTATATCTCAATGCTTCTAATACCAAACCTGAGACTGTCCTATAACATGAGATGTGATATCTCAATGCTTCTAATAACAAACCTGAGACCCTTCCTATAACATGAGATGTGATGTCCAAGTCCTTCCCATTCCAATCCTGAGATACTTCCTATAACATGAGATGTGATATCCAACTCCTTCCCAATCCAATCCTGAGACCCTTCTGATAGCATGAGATATGATATCTCAATGCTTCTAATACCAAACCACAGACCCGTCCTATCAATTGAGATGTGATATCCAAATCCTTCCCCTTCCAAACCTGAGACCCTTCCTTTAGCATGAGATGTGATATCCAAATCCTTCCCAATCCAATCCTGAGACCCTTCCGATAGCATGAGATATATTATCTCAATGCTTCTAATACCAAACCACAGACCTGTCCTATAACTTGAGATGTGATATCCAAATCCTTCCCCTTCCAAAGCTGAGACCCTTCCTTTATCATAAGATGTGATATCCAACTCCTTCCCATTCCAATCCTGAGACCCTTCCTATAGCACGAGATGTGATATCCCAATGCTTCTACCAAACCTGAGACCCTTCCTATAGCATGAGATGTGATATCCAACTCTTGCCATCCAATCCTGAGACCCTTCCTATAACATGAGATGTGATATCCAACTCCTTCCCAATCCAATCCCGAGACGCTTCCGATAGCATGAGATGTGATATCTCAATGCTTCTAATAACAAACCTGAGACCCTTCCTATAAAATGAGATGTGATGTCCAAGTCCTTCCCATTCCAATCCTGAGACCCTCCCTATAGCATGAGATATGATATCTCAATGCTTCTAATAACAAACCTGAGACCCTTCCTATAACATGAGATGTGATATCCAAATCCTTCCCATTCCAATCCTGAGACCCTTCCTATAACATGAGATGTGATATCCAACTCCTTCCCAATCCAATCCTGAGACCCTTCTGATAGCATGAGATATGATATCTCAATGCTTCTAATACCAAACCACAGACCCGTCCTATAAATTGAGATGTGATATCCAAATCCTTCCCCTTCCAAACCTGAGACCATTCCTTTAGCATGAGATGTGATATCCAAATCCTTCCCAATCCAATCCTGAGACCCTTCCGATAGCATGAGATATATTATCTCAATGCTTCTAATACCAAACCACAGACCTGTTCTATAACTTGAGATGTGATATCCAAATCCTTCCCCTTCCAAACCTGAGACCCTTCCTTTATCATAAGATGTGATATCCTACTCCTTCCCATTCCAATCCTGAGACCCTTGCTATAGCATGAGATGTGATATCCCAATGCTTCTACCAAACCTGAGACCCTTCCTATAGCATGAGATGTGATATCCAACACTTCCCATCCAATCCTGAGACCATTCCTATAACATGAGATGTGATATCCAACTCCTTCCCAATCCAATCCTGAGACCCTTCCGATAGCATGAGATATGATATCTCAATGCTTCTAATATCAAACCTGAGACCTTCCCTATAGCATGAGATGTGATATCCAACTCCTTCCCATTCCAATCCTGAGACCCTTCCGATAGCTTGAGAGGCGATATCCAACTCCTTCCAATTCCAACCTGTGACCCTTCCTATAGCATGAGATATGATACCCAACTCCTTCCCATTCCAATCCTGAGACCCTTCCTGTAACATGAGATGGAATATCCAACTCCTTCCCAATCCAATCCTGAGACCCTTCCGATAGCATGAGATATGATATCTCAATGCTTCTAATAACAAACCTGAGACCCTTCCTATAACATGAGATGTGATATCCAAATCCTTCCCATTCTAATCCTGAGACCCTTCCTATAACATGAGATGTGATATCCAACTCCTTCCCATTCCAATCCTGAGACCCTTCCTATAGCATGAGATGTGATATCCCAATGCTTCTACCAAACCTGAGACCCTTCCTATAGCATGAGATGTGATATCCAACTCTTGCCATCCAATCCTGAGACCCTTCCTATAACATGAGATGTGATATCCAACTCCTTCCCAATCCAATCCCGAGACCCTTCCGATAGCATGAGATGTGATATCTCAATGCTTCTAATACCAAACCTGAGACCCTCCCTATAGCGTGAGATGTGATATCAAAGTCCTTCCCATTCCAATCCTGATACCCTTCCTATAACGTGAGATGTGATATCCAACTCTTCCCATCCAATCCTGAGACCCTTCCTATAACATGAGATGTGATATCCAACTCCTTCCCAATCCAATTCTGAGACCCTTCCAATAGCATGAGATGTGATATCTCAATGCTTCTAATACCAAACCTGAAACCCTCCCTATAGCGTGAGATGTGATATCAAATCCTTCCCATTCCAATCCTGATACCCTTCTTATAACATGAGATGTGATATCCAACTCCTTCCAATTCCAACCTGTGACCCTTCCTATAGCATGAGATGCGATATCCAACTCCTTCCCATTCCAATCCTGAGACCCTTCCGATAGCATGAGATGTGATATCTTAATGCTTCTAGCAAACCTGATACCTTCCCATGGCATGAGATGTGATATCAAACTCCTTCCCATTCCAATCCTGAAACCCTTCCTATAACATGAGATGTGATATCCAACTCCTTCCCAATCCAATCCTGAGACCCGTCCGATAGCATGAGATGTGATATCTCAATGCTTCTAATATCAAAATGAGATCCTCCCCATAGCATGAGATGTGATATCCAACTCCTTCCCATTCCAATCCTAAGACCCGTCCTATACTATGAGATGTTATATCTCAATGCTTCTAATACCAAACCTGAGACTGTCCTATAACATGAGATGTGATATCTCAATGCTTCTAATAACAAACCTGAGACCCTTCCTATAACATGAGATGTGATATCCAAGTCCTTCCCATTCCAATCTTGAGACCCTTCCTATAACATGAGATGTGATATCCAACACCTTCCCAATCCAATCCTGAGACCCTTCCGATAGCATGAGATATGATATCTCAATGCTTCTAATACCAAACCACAGACCCGTCCTATAACTTGAGATGTGATATCCAAATCCTTCCACTTCCAAACCTGAGACCCTTCCTTTAGCATGAGATGTGATATCCAACTCCTTCCCATTCCAATCCTGAGACCCTTCCTATAGCATGAGATGTGATATCCCAATGCTTCTACCAAACCTGAGACCCTTCCTATAGCATGAGATGTGATATCCAACTCTTCCCATCCAATCCTGAGACCCGTCCTATACCATGAGATGTTATATCTCAATGCTTCTAATACCAAACCTGAGACTGTCCTATAACATGAGATGTGATATCTCAATGCTTCTAATAACAAACCTGAGACCCTTCCTATAACATGAGATGTGATGTCCAAGTCCTTCCCATTCCAATCCTGAGATACTTCCTATAACATGAGATGTGATATCCAACTCCTTCCAATCCAATCCTGAGACCCTTCTGATAGCATGAGATATGATATCTCAATGCTTCTAATACCAAACCACAGACCCGTCCTATCAATTGAGATGTGATATCCAAATCCTTCCCCTTCCAAACCTGAGACCCTTCCTTTAGCATGAGATGTGATATCCAAATCCTTCCCAATCCAATCCTGAGACCCTTCCAATAGCATGAGATATATTATCTCAATGCTTCTAATACCAAACCACAGACCTGTCCTATAACTTGAGATGTGATATCTGTTAAGACGGATTTCTGAACTCTGTCCTGGTGGCGCAGAAGTTCAGAAGGCCAACCTAATTACTTGGAACAGGGTAACCTCTGGACAAGCCAGACCAATCAAGGTAGTGATCGCGGCGGTCAAGACTAGGTCTCAAGAGGGGTGAGGGTGACTGAAAGCCCGCAATGAGCACACAAAGCAAGAGCGCTTACAAACTACTCCAAACAGTTGTTATATCAAAAATATAAACACATTTATTTTAAGGCCTTTAAAACAACGACCGTAGCGAGAAAATCACAATATCACAATACTAAACCAACACATACCATATCAACACAATATATATACAAATACACAGTCGCAAGCGTTTAAAGCACGAAATATGTAGTCCACCTGAAAGGAAAGGAAAACAGGCAGTGCGATAACGCTTTAGACTCAGTTCGCCTTCGGAGGCACCTAACTAGATGGAAGTCCGAGCCCTGCGAAGAGTGGAGCCTTGTGCTCAAAGTACCTGCCACGCCGGTGCCAACGGGCAAAAGGGGAAGCTCTTCGGAGGAAGTCAGGCAGTTCGGGTTAGTGCACAGCAGAAGGAGAACAGGTTCCGCAACTCAAGCACAGCCTCCACAGCGGGCAGAAGCAGAGCGCGAGTACGGCCAAAAGGGTGCTGTTTTTACACAGCAGGGAAAAGCAATGGGATACTGCAGGAGGGCGACCAGATCCTAGCTAAACTACTCACCGGTCCCCGAAGCAAGCAGACCCAGGCTTCTCCACGTTAGTTTCAGCAGCTGGCAGGTTCAGAAGAGCAGGGAACGCCTCGTAGTCGTGTAGAGCAAAAAGACGTCCCAATCGACAAAACCAGCACAGTTTGTTGCCGCAGCAGGACAACGGAGCGGCCGTGTGTATTCGAGCCAAATGTACACTCCTCCCTTCAGACTTGGGAACGCCAAGTGTACGAAGCATGGGAGAGTGACAAGGACTCGGAATACAACACAACCTGGTGGCAGTTACAGAGCAGGACTCCCTTGTAAGCTGGTCAGTCAACTGGATGGCCCAGAGACACTTCCGAAGGCTTACTTGGCAGGAGAGGATGAAGTCGCCGGGAATAGCTGTTCCTGCTATTCCAAAGGTCGAAGCACCAGTACAGGCCTTCTGGTTCGATCCAAGGAGGAAAGGGTTTCACAGGACGACAACAGTGCAAAGGAGGATTCCTTCAGCGGGTCACCAGCGATTCCTCGGTCCAGCCTCGTGGTTGCAGGATACTTGGCTCCTGTATTCCTTCGTTCGTGAGAACTCAGGAGATCGACATGGTAGTGGTGTTTCCAGCTCCCTCTTATCCACGGTTCCCTTCGCGCCAAAACGGAGGGGAGCCAATGGGAGATCCGCTCATCAACACACATACCATACGTGGACCAATCACGGACCACGGTGGTCCCAGGCATTCACACCACCCTAGACTCTCTGGCACCCAGGATGTGTATTGGGACCAGACATCCCAGCCCACACCCTGGAGGCACACAAACGACATGTAGAAGCCCGCGAAAGCAACCACGTTTCGCGGGAAAGTACATGCCCAAATAAGGAAGGCCCCGGGTCGCTCGACCTGGGGAAGGTGAAGGGAGCAAGACGGTCAGTGGACAAAACAAAGGAGCCTCGTGGTCTGGCCATTTTGGGAGCCAGGCCACCATTTTGGGTTCAGTGCGAAAAACGTGCTCAGAACGCCAAAAGGAGCTCAAAATAAACAAAACGATCGCTGCCACCATTCGAGTCCCTGAATGACTTGCACCGATCAAATACCATCCTAAAAGAGTATCTAGGGCCTGTAGAAGGCTAGAGACCCAAGAGAGCTGTAACTTAGCTTACAGTGCCCTCTTGTGTCATGTTGCACTAAAGCCGCAACATGATAAAAGAAACTACGGGAAACAGCGTTCCCCGGTACTGACTGTCTTAAGGGCATGTCAGTTTCCCCGTAAGAAAGGAGCGAAAGCCCAGAGGAGTGCGGCAGAAGGCTGCACTTCTCTGGCAAAGTCAAGAACAAGGTGAAAACAACAGCAAAAAGTTTAGGGGTTGCCACATGGAAGGAAAATTCCCTACAATTACGAAATCTTTCCTAACACTCGCCCCTCCCAGACTATGGACAGGGGGAACTAATCCACCCCTGGATGAGTCTCTTGTTCAGGTCGGTAAAACATTCTGGACAACCCATCAGCATTGCTATGTTGGACACCTGGCCTATGCTCAATAGTGAAGTCGAAGCCTTGTAGACTTATGGACCACCTAAGCAACTTTGGATTCTCCCCCTTCATGTTCATTAGCCACTTTAACGGCTTATGGTCAGTCTGCACAGTGAAGTGGGTCCCATAGAGGTAGGGCCTCAACTTCCTTAGGGCCCACACAACAGAGAAACATTCTTTCTCTACCGTGGACCATCTGAGCTCTCTGTCCTTAAGCTGGCGACTAATAAAACCGATAGGGTGTTCCTTACCCTTCTCATCTACTTGTGATAGTACAGCTCCTATCCCAGTGTCAGAGACATCCGTCTGCACGATAAAAGGTCTTTGATAATCAGGGGCCCTGAGGACAGGGGCCTGGCACAAGGAGTCTTTTAAGCCATTGAAGGCCTTCTCACACTCGTCGGTCCAAGTTACCTTCTTGGGTTTCTTCGGAGTTGTGAGGGCAGTCAGAGGAGCAGCTATGGTGCCATAGTCTGCCACAAAATTGCGGTAATACCCCGTGAGTCCTAAAAAGGCTCTCACTTGGGTTTGCGTAGTGGGGGTAGGCCAGTCTTGTACTGCTTGTACCTGACTGAGTAGAGGCTGTCTCCTCCCTCCACCTACTTCATGTCCAAGGTAAACCACTGAGCCTTGTCCATTTTGGTGAGGGGCCACTCGGACACCCTCAAAAGAGCTATCTGAAGGACCGCTCTGGAACAGGTCAGGGAGAGGTTCAGACTCCTCTTCCTCAACGTCTGAAGCCAATAGCAGTGCTGCGATTTCGACGCTTGGGACGAAAGCCTTCAGCCTATTCGCGTGAAACACTTTTGGAGCCTGTCCAGGCCTTCCAAGGTCCACTGAATAGTTAACCTCACCCAGGGGCTCCACCACTGGGTAAGGGCCTGACCATTTGTCCTGTAAAGCTCGAGGCCTTATGGGATTCACGATCAGGACTTGCTGACCAAGTGTAAAGTTGATGAGGGAAGCTTTCTGGTCGTACCAATGTTTCACCAGCGCTTGCCCTGCCTTCAATTTATCACTAGCCAAGCCCATCAGAAGTACCATCCGTTTTCTGAGCCCTAGCACATAATCAACTACATTGGTAGTAACAGGGGGAGTGGGAATCTCCCATCCCTCCTTGACAATGGCTAAGGGTCCCCGTACGGGATGACCGAACAGAAGTTCGAAGGGGCTGAAGCCAACACCCTCCTGTGGTACCTCTCGGTAGGCAAACAGTAAGCATGAAACAAGAAGATCCCATTTTCTTCTCTGGGGCTCCTCCAGAGCCCCAATCATGCTCGTTAACGTCCTGTCGAAACGCCCCCCCAGACCATTGGTCTGGGGGTGGTATGCAGAAGAGAACCTGTAGGTGACCCCACATTCTTTCCACATAGCCTGCCTATACTTCGACATAAAGTTGCTGCCATGATCCGACACAACTTCTTTAGGGAAGCCAACCCTAGTAAACATGCCGAGTAAAGCTTCTGCAACTGGCTTGGCAGTTACAGTTGTAAATGGGACGGCCTCAGGATACCTGGTTGCATGGTCGACCAGCACCAGGATAAACCTATTGCCTGAGGATGTTTGCGGGTCAAGGGGACCAACCATGTCGATCCCTACCCTTTCAAATGGTACCCCCACAACTGGGAGCGGTACCAACGGAGCTTGGATTCTCGCGCCAACCTTACCAGACAACTGGCAGGAGGCACAACTCCTGCAGTGACTTTCTACTTGCTCCCCCATCTTGGGCCAGTAGAAGTGCATGGATAACCTTTGCTTGGTCTTCCTCATACCGAGGTGACCAGCAAGGGGAACTTCATGCGCCAACTGCAGGAGGAAGGGCCTAACAGCAAGGGGAACCACCAACCTCCTATGGTCTCCTTCTGTAGACTCTGTGGGCTCACTATACAGGAGTCCACCTTCCTGGTAAATCCTATGCATCCCAGGAGGTTCACCCTCAAGCTGGGAGCAGGCCTGTCTCCTTAGGCCTTCCAGAGATGGGCACTCACGTTGGCCTTTACTGAATTCATCCCTATCAGGACCTCCTTCAACTAACAAGTCTTTTAGTTCAGGATGATCGTTGGGGTCGAATACTTCAGGCATCGCCACCTCCTCGTCAGGCCCGGGCGATTGACCAACTTCCTCCACCGCAGTGGTAGGCGAGCTCGGGGGAATATTCTCTTTCCCTCGTTTTGACTTGTAGACTCCTTTCGCCTTGGGTTTCCCCTTCGGCTGGGGCGGCGTATTGGACTTGGCCAATGCTGCCCGTGCTTGAGACCGTGTGTAGGGTCTTTCGGCAGTGTCTCCTACGAGCCCTAAAGCTCTGAGATCATTACCCAACAAGACCTTTCCCGGGACGTTTCTCTGAATGCTCACTGGAATCCTGACTGCTGTACCATTTAAAGTAAGATTTACAGGGATCACGGGAAACATACGGAGGGGGCCGTCAGCCAACTTAGTGGGCATCAGAGTAGCTCTGGCAACTTCCTCTGAGTCTACCAAGGTAGAATCCACTACAGTGCGACTGCACCCACTATCCCTAAGAGCTGGAGTATCCACTCCATTGATCAGCACACTGTCTTTAAAGTAGTGCTTGGTATTATCCGGAATCCTAGCATAAGCCTCTGCGACTTTAGGCTCCCAGGAACCCAGGGACACTAAAACTACCTCAGCCTCTATTCCGCTGGGAAATGAGTCTGAGGAGAAGGATGCTCCTGTAATCTCTTCTTCCTCGTAGGAGGAGAAGGCCAGATTAGCGGAGTGGACCCCCAAAGGTCTAACCTTACAACGGGGATCCCCCTTCACATGGTCAGTTGCTCCACAAGAAAAACAAGCCCCAGTGGGTCTGTTTACGTAGGGAGGCTTATTGTAACCAGAGTTCTGTTTCGGAGGCTGACCTCCACTACCCTGTGAGTTCTCTTGTGTCTTACCCTTGTTTTTCATTTTGTGGCCCTTATGGGAAGAAGATTTAGCAGATTCCCCACCCTCCATATCTTTGGACTTTTTCCCTTCCTCCTGCTTACCAGGATGAGTTTTGTCCTTATGGGACACTCGATGTGACACCCATAAGTCTGCTGCAATGGCCAGCTTCTTAGGATCTATCTCCTTCGAATCGGCCAAATGCTGCTTAAGCTCTGGGGAAGAAGAAGCAAAAATATGTTCCAGCATGACAAGATTTATCATGCCTTCGAAGGTAGAAACCTTATAACCTTCGACCCAGCCAGTTAAGTTTTTCAAAGATTCAGCGACATAAGATACCCAAGTACCACCTTCCTTTTTCTTATACTCTCGAAAACGCTTTAAATATTGGGCCGGAGTCTTCCCAAACTTTAAAATGAGAGTTTGCTTTAACATTGCGAAATCAGCCCGCTCAGCCTTCGACATTTCCATAATGGCACTGCAGCCAGAATGGGGCAGTCTACTGAGCAACCACGCAATCTTATCAGCATTGTCAACTTCTTGAACCTCGCATGCATACTCAAACGCATTCAGCCAGTCCATAATGTCATTCCTTTCTTCATACACACTGAGCAGATCTTTTGGAAACCGTGGATGAGAGGAAGCCCCAGACCCATGTCCAGGACCCTTGGATCCATTTGCAACCTGAAGCTTGGCCAGTTCCAACTGGTGGTCCCTGTCTTTCTGTTTTTCTGCCTGTTCGATTTTTAGTTTGGCTATGCTGAATTCAAGCTCCTGCTGCCTAAACCGCAGCTCTTGCTTCTTGAATTCAAGCATAGCCTCCCCATCAACACTGGCAGAGGAAACATTAGACATCTCGTCCTCCCTGTCCTCGTGGTCGCGATGGATCAGTGCAGCGGCAGAACCGTCGGTTCTACCAGTGAGAGCAGCCCCACCACCTTCTGCACTGTCCTCAGAAGTTATAGCGTCAAGCTGCGCTTCTTGCCACGCCACGATTCTCTGGATCATTTCCAATTTTGTGCCTTGAGAGGAAACACCTCTCTCCGCACACATCTTTTTCAGCGTTTCTGATTTGGAAGCATTTAAAGTTAACAAGGTATTTGTTTCCATACTGTTTGATAGGACTATGGCCTTTTTAAAGTTGTATTACAACAATTCACTACGTGTACTGTTTGGAATAACCTGAAATGCCTTAGTTCGAGCGCAACACTGGATACCTTCAGTCGTATCCCACCGCTGTACACAAATTTGTTAAGACGGATTTCTGAACTCTGTCCTGGTGGCGCAGAAGTTCAGAAGGCCAACCTAATTACTTGGAACAGGGTAACCTCTGGACAAGCCAGACCAATCAAGGTAGCAATCGCGGCGGTCAAGACTAGGTCTCAAGAGGGGTGAGGGTGACTGAAAGCCCGCAATGAGCACACAAAGCAAGAGCGCTTACAAACTACTCCAAACAGTTGTTATATCAAAAATATAAACACATTTATTTTAAGGCCTTTAAAACAACGACCGTAGCGAGAAAATCACAATATCACAATACTAAACCAACACATACCATATCAACACAATATATATACAAATACACAGTCGCAAGCGTTTAAAGCACGAAATATGTAGTCCACCTGAAAGGAAAGGAAAACAGGCAGTGCGATAACGCTTTAGACTCAGTTCGCCTTCAAAGGCACCTAACTAGATGGAAGTCCGAGCCCTGCGAAGAGTGGAGCCTTGTGCTCAAAGTACCTGCCACGCCGGTGCCAACGGGCAAAAGGGGAAGCTCTTCGGAGGAAGTCAGGCAGTTCGGGTTAGTGCACAGCAGAAGGAGAACAGGTTCCGCAACTCAAGCGCAGCCTCCACAGCGGGCAGAAGCAGAGCGCGAGTACGGCCAAAAGGGTGCTGTTTTTACACAGCAGGGAAAAGCAATGGGATACTGCAGGAGGGCGACCAGATCCTAGCTAAACTACTCACCGGTCCCTGAAGCAAGCAGACCCAGGCTTCTCCACGTTAGTTTCAGCAGCTGGCAGGTTCAGAAGAGCAGGGAACGCCTCGTAGTCGTGTAGAGCAAAAAGACGTCCCAATCGACAAAACCAGCACAGTTTGTTGCCGCAGCAGGACAACGGAGCGGCCGTGTGTATTCGAGCCAAATGTACACTCCTCCCTTCAGACTTGGGAACGCCAAGTGTACGAAGCGTGGGAGAGTGACAAGGACTCGGAATACAACACAACCTGGCGGCAGTTACAGAGCAGGACTCCCTTGTAAGCTGGTCAGTCAACTGGATGGCCCAGAGACACTTCCGAAGGCTTACTTGGCAGGAGAGGATGAAGTCGCCGGGAATAGCTGTTCCTGCTATTCCAAAGGTCGAAGCACCAGTACAGGCCTTCTGGTTCGATCCAAGGAGGAAAGGGTTTCACAGGACGACAACAGTGCAAAGGAGGATTCCTTCAGCGGGTCACCAGCGATTCCTCGGTCCAGCCTCGTGGTTGCAGGATACTTGGCTCCTGTATTCCTTCGTTCGTGAGAACTCAGGAGATCGACATGGTAGTGGTGTTTCCAGCTCCCTCTTATCCACGGTTCCCTTCGCGCCAAAACGGAGGGGAGCCAATGGGAGATCCGCTCATCAACACACATACCATACGTGGACCAATCATGGACCACGGTGGTCCCAGGCATTCACACCACCCTAGACTCTCTGGCACCCAGGATGTGTATTGGGACCAGACATCCCAGCCCACACCCTGGAGGCACACAAACGACATGTAGAAGCCCGCGAAAGCAACCACGTTTCGCGGGAAAGTACATGCCCAAATAAGGAAGGCCCCGGGTCGCTCGACCTGGGGAAGGTGAAGGGAGCAAGACGGTCAGTGGACAAGACAAAGGAGCCTCGTGGTCTGGCCATTTTGGGAGCCAGGCCACCATTTTGGGTTCAGTGCGAAAAACGTGCTCAGAACGCCAAAAGGAGCTCAAAATAAACAAAACGATCGCTGCCACCATTCGAGTCCCTGAATGACTTGCACCGATCAAATACCATCCTAAAAGAGTATCTAGGGCCTGTAGAAGGCTAGAGACCCAAGAGAGCTGTAACTTAGCTTACAGTGCCCTCTTGTGTCATGTTGCACTAAAGCCGCAACATGATAAAAGAAACTACGGGAAACAGCGTTCCCCGGTACTGACTGTCTTAAGGGCATGTCAGTTTCCCCGTAAGAAAGGAGCGAAAGCCCAGAGGAGTGCGGCAGAAGGCTGCACTTCTCTGGCAAAGTCAAGAACAAGGTGAAAACAACAGCAAAAAGTTTAGGGGTTGCCACATGGAAGGAAAATTCCCTACAATTACGAAATCTTTCCTAACACTCACCCCTCCCAGACTATGGACAGGGGGAACTAATCCACCCCTGGATGAGTCTCTTGTTCAGGTCGGTAAAACATTCTGGACAACCCATCAGCATTGCTATGTTGGACACCTGGCCTATGCTCAATAGTGAAGTCGAAGCCTTGTAGACTTATGGACCACCTAAGCAACTTTGGATTCTCCCCCTTCATGTTCATTAGCCACTTTAACGGCTTATGGTCAGTCTGCACAGTGAAGTGGGTCCCATAGAGGTAGGGCCTCAACTTCCTTAGGGCCCACACAACAGAGAAACATTCTTTGTCTACCGTGGACCATCTGAGCTCTCTGTCCTTAAGCTGGCGACTAATAAAACCGATAGGGTGTTCCTTACCCTTCTCATCTACTTGTGATAGTACAGCTCCTATCCCAGTGTCAGAGACATCCGTCTGCACGATAAAAGGTCTTTGATAATCAGGGGCCCTGAGGACAGGGGCCTGGCACAAGGAGTCTTTTAAGCCATTGAAGGCCTTCTCACACTCGTCGGTCCAAGTTACCTTCTTGGGTTTCTTCGGAGTTGTGAGGGCAGTCAGAGGAGCAGCTATGGTGCCATAGTCTGCCACAAAATTGCGGTAATACCCCGTGAGTCCTAAAAAGGCTCTCACTTGGGTTTGCGTAGTGGGGGTAGGCCAGTCTTGTACTGCTTGTACCTGACTGAGTAGAGGCTGTCTCCTCCCTCCACCTACTTCATGTCCAAGGTAAACCACTGAGCCTTGTCCATTTTGGTGAGGGGCCACTCGGACACCCTCAAAAGAGCTATCTGAAGGACCGCTCTGGAACAGGTCAGGGAGAGGTTCAGACTCCTCTTCCTCAACGTCTGAAGCCAATAGCAGTGCTGCGATTTCGACGCTTGGGACGAAAGCCTTCAGCCTATTCGCGTGAAACACTTTTGGAGCCTGTCCAGGCCTTCCAAGGTCCACTGAATAGTTAACCTCACCCAGGGGCTCCACCACTGGGTAAGGGCCTGACCATTTGTCCTGTAAAGCTCGAGGCCTTATGGGATTCACGATCAGGACTTGCTGACCAAGTGTAAAGTTGATGAGGGAAGCTTTCTGGTCGTACCAATGTTTCACCAGCGCTTGCCCTGCCTTCAATTTATCACTAGCCAAGCCCATCAGAAGTACCATCCGTTTTCTGAGCCCTAGCACATAATCAACTACATTGGTAGTAACAGGGGGAGTGGGAATCTCCCATCCCTCCTTGACAATGGCTAAGGGTCCCCGTACGGGATGACCGAACAGAAGTTCGAAGGGGCTGAAGCCAACACCCTCCTGTGGTACCTCTCGGTAGGCAAACAGTAAGCATGAAACAAGAAGATCCCATTTTCTTCTCTGGGGCTCCTCCAGAGCCCCAATCATGCTCGTTAACGTCCTGTCGAAACGCCCCCCCAGACCATTGGTCTGGGGGTGGTATGCAGAAGAGAACCTGTAGGTGACCCCACATTCTTTCCACATAGCCTGCCTATACTTCGACATAAAGTTGCTGCCATGATCCGACACAACTTCTTTAGGGAAGCCAACCCTAGTAAACATGCCGAGTAAAGCTTCTGCAACTGGCTTGGCATTTACAGTTGTAAATGGGACGGCCTCAGGATACCTGGTTGCATGGTCGACCAGCACCAGGATAAACCTATTGCCTGAGGATGTTTGCGGGTCAAGGGGACCAACCATGTCGATCCCTACCCTTTCAAATGGTACCCCCACAACTGGGAGCGGTACCAACGGAGCTTGGATTGTCGCGCCAACCTTACCAGACAACTGGCAGGAGGCACAACTCCTGCAGTGACTTTCTACTTGCTCCCCCATCTTGGGCCAGTAGAAGTGCATGGATAACCTTTGCTTGGTCTTCCTCATACCGAGGTGACCAGCAAGGGGAACTTCATGCGCCAACTGCAGGAGGAAGGGCCTAACAGCAAGGGGAACCACCAACCTCCTATGGTCTCCTTCTGTAGACTCTGTGGGCTCACTATACAGGAGTCCACCTTCCTGGTAAATCCTATGCATCCCAGGAGGTTCACCCTCAAGCTGGGAGCAGGCCTGTCTCCTTAGGCCTTCCAGAGATGGGCACTCACGTTGGCCTTTACTGAATTCATCCCTATCAGGACCTCCTTCAACTAACAAGTCTTTTAGTTCAGGATGATCGTTGGGGTCGAATACTTCAGGCATCGCCACCTCCTCGTCAGGCCCGGGCGATTGACCAACTTCCTCCACCGCAGTGGTAGGCGAGCTCGGGGGAATATTCTCTTTCCCTCGTTTTGACTTGTAGACTCCTTTCGCCTTGGGTTTCCCCTTCGGCTGGGGCGGCGTATTGGACTTGGCCAATGCTGCCCGTGCTTGAGACCGTGTGTAGGGTCTTTCGGCAGTGTCTCCTACGAGCCCTAAAGCTCTGAGATCATTACCCAACAAGACCTTTCCCGGGACGTTTCTCTGAATGCTCACTGGAATCCTGACTGCTGTACCATTTAAAGTAAGATTTACAGGGATCACGGGAAACATACGGAGGGGGCCGTCAGCCAACTTAGTGGGCATCAGAGTAGCTCTGGCAACTTCCTCTGAGTCTACCAAGGTAGAATCCACTACAGTGCGACTGCACCCACTATCCCTAAGAGCTGGAGTATCCACTCCATTGATCAGCACACTGTCTTTAAAGTAGTGCTTGGTATTATCCGGAATCCTAGCATAAGCCTCTGCGACTTTAGGCTCCCAGGAACCCAGGGACACTAAAACTACCTCAGCCTCTATTCCGCTGGGAAATGAGTCTGAGGAGAAGGATGCTCCTGTAATCTCTTCTTCCTCGTAGGAGGAGAAGGCCAGATTAGCGGAGTGGACCCCCAAAGGTCTAACCTTACAACGGGGATCCCCCTTCACATGGTCAGTTGCTCCACAAGAAAAACAAGCCCCAGTGGGTCTGTTTACGTAGGGAGGCTTATTGTAACCAGAGTTCTGTTTCGGAGGCTGACCTCCACTACCCTGTGAGTTCTCTTGTGTCTTACCCTTGTTTTTCATTTTGTGGCCCTTATGGGAAGAAGATTTAGCAGATTCCCCACCCTCCATATCTTTGGACTTTTTCCCTTCCTCCTGCTTACCAGGATGAGTTTTGTCCTTATGGGACACTCGATGTGACACCCATAAGTCTGCTGCAATGGCCAGCTTCTTAGGATCTATCTCCTTCGAATCGTCCAAATGCTGCTTAAGCTCTGGGGAAGAAGAAGCAAAAATATGTTCCAGCATGACAAGATTTATCATGCCTTCGAAGGTAGAAACCTTATAACCTTCGACCCAGCCAGTTAAGTTTTTCAAAGATTCAGCGACATAAGATACCCAAGTACCACCTTCCTTTTTCTTATACTCTCGAAAACGCTTTAAATATTGGGCCGGAGTCTTCCCAAACTTTAAAATGAGAGTTTGCTTTAACATTGCGAAATCAGCCCGCTCATCCTTCGACATTTCCATAATGGCACTGCAGCCAGAATGGGGCAGTCTACTGAGCAACCACGCAATCTTATCAGCATTGTCAACTTCTTGAACCTCGCATGCATACTCAAACGCATTCAGCCAGTCCATAATGTCATTCCTTTCTTCATACACACTGAGCAGATCTTTTGGAAACCGTGGATGAGAGGAAGCCCCAGACCCATGTCCAGGACCCTTGGATCCATTTGCAACCTGAAGCTTGGCCAGTTCCAACTGGTGGTCCCTGTCTTTCTGTTTTTCTGCCTGTTCGATTTTTAGTTTGGCTATGCTGAATTCAAGCTCCTGCTGCCTAAACCGCAGCTCTTGCTTCTTGAATTCAAGCATAGCCTCCCCATCAACACTGGCAGAGGAAACATTAGACATCTCGTCCTCCCTGTCCTCGTGGTCGCGATGGATCAGTGCAGCGGCAGAACCGTCGGTTCTACCAGTGAGAGCAGCCCCACCACCTTCTGCACTGTCCTCAGAAGTTATAGCGTCAAGCTGCGCTTCTTGCCACGCCACGATTCTCTGGATCATTTCCAATTTTGTGCCTTGAGAGGAAACACCTCTCTCCGCACACATCTTTTTCAGCGTTTCTGATTTGGAAGCATTTAAAGTTAACAAGGTATTTGTTTCCATACTGTTTGATAGGACTATGGCCTTTTTAAAGTTGTATTACAACAATTCACTACGTGTACTGTTTGGAATAACCTGAAATGCCTTAGTTCGAGCGCAACACTGGATACCTTCAGTCGTATCCCACCGCTGTACAAAAATTTGTTAAGACGGATTTCTGAACTCTGTCCTGGTGGCGCAGAAGTTCAGAAGGCCAACCTAATTACTTGGAACAGGGTAACCTCTGGACAAGCCAGACCAATCAAGGTAGCAATCGCGGCGGTCAAGACTAGGTCTCAAGAGGGGTGAGGGTGACTGAAAGCCCGCAATGAGCACACAAAGCAAGAGCGCTTACAAACTACTCCAAACAGTTGTTATATCAAAAATATAAACACATTTATTTTAAGGCCTTTAAAACAACGACCGTAGCGAGAAAATCACAATATCACAATACTAAACCAACACATACCATATCAACACAATATATATACAAATACACAGTCGCAAGCGTTTAAAGCACGAAATATGTAGTCCACCTGAAAGGAAAGGAAAACAGGCAGTGCGATAACGCTTTAGACTCAGTTCGCCTTCAAAGGCACCTAACTAGATGGAAGTCCGAGCCCTGCGAAGAGTGGAGCCTTGTGCTCAAAGTACCTGCCACGCCGGTGCCAACGGGCAAAAGGGGAAGCTCTTCGGAGGAAGTCAGGCATTTCGGGTTAGTGCACAGCAGAAGGAGAACAGGTTCCGCAACTCAAGCGCAGCCTCCACAGCGGGCAGAAGCAGAGCGCGAGTACGGCCAAAAGGGTGCTGTTTTTACACAGCAGGGAAAAGCAATGGGATACTGCAGGAGGGCGACCAGATCCTAGCTAAACTACTCACCGGTCCCTGAAGCAAGCAGACCCAGGCTTCTCCACGTTAGTTTCAGCAGCTGGCAGGTTCAGAAGAGCAGGGAACGCCTCGTAGTCGTGTAGAGCAAAAAGACGTCCCAATCGACAAAACCAGCACAGTTTGTTGCCGCAGCAGGACAACGGAGCGGCCGTGTGTATTCGAGCCAAATGTACACTCCTCCCTTCAGACTTGGGAACGCCAAGTGTACGAAGCGTGGGAGAGTGACAAGGACTCGGAATACAACACAACCTGGCGGCAGTTACAGAGCAGGACTCCCTTGTAAGCTGGTCAGTCAACTGGATGGCCCAGAGACACTTCCGAAGGCTTACTTGGCAGGAGAGGATGAAGTCGCCGGGAATAGCTGTTCCTGCTATTCCAAAGGTCGAAGCACCAGTACAGGCCTTCTGGTTCGATCCAAGGAGGAAAGGGTTTCACAGGACGACAACAGTGCAAAGGAGGATTCCTTCAGCGGGTCACCAGCGATTCCTCGGTCCAGCCTCGTGGTTGCAGGATACTTGGCTCCTGTATTCCTTCGTTCGTGAGAACTCAGGAGATCGACATGGTAGTGGTGTTTCCAGCTCCCTCTTATCCACGGTTCCCTTCGCGCCAAAACGGAGGGGAGCCAATGGGAGATCCGCTCATCAACACACATACCATACGTGGACCAATCATGGACCACGGTGGTCCCAGGCATTCACACCACCCTAGACTCTCTGGCACCCAGGATGTGTATTGGGACCAGACATCCCAGCCCACACCCTGGAGGCACACAAACGACATGTAGAAGCCCGCGAAAGCAACCAAGTTTCGCGGGAAAGTACATGCCCAAATAAGGAAGGCCCCGGGTCGCTCGACCTGGGGAAGGTGAAGGGAGCAAGACGGTCAGTGGACAAGACAAAGGAGCCTCGTGGTCTGGCCATTTTGGGAGCCAGGCCACCATTTTGGGTTCAGTGCGAAAAACGTGCTCAGAACGCCAAAAGGAGCTCAAAATAAACAAAACGATCGCTGCCACCATTCGAGTCCCTGAATGACTTGCACCGATCAAATACCATCCTAAAAGAGTATCTAGGGCCTGTAGAAGGCTAGAGACCCAAGAGAGCTGTAACTTAGCTTACAGTGCCCTCTTGTGTCATGTTGCACTAAAGCCGCAACATGATAAAAGAAACTACGGGAAACAGCGTTCCCCGGTACTGACTGTCTTAAGGGCATGTCAGTTTCCCCGTAAGAAAGGAGCGAAAGCCCAGAGGAGTGCGGCAGAAGGCTGCACTTCTCTGGCAAAGTCAAGAACAAGGTGAAAACAACAGCAAAAAGTTTAGGGGTTGCCACATGGAAGGAAAATTCCCTACAATTACGAAATCTTTCCTAACACTCGCCCCTCCCAGACTATGGACAGGGGGAACTAATCCACCCCTGGATGAGTCTCTTGTTCAGGTCGGTAAAACATTCTGGACAACCCATCAGCATTGCTATGTTGGACACCTGGCCTATGCTCAATAGTGAAGTCGAAGCCTTGTAGACTTATGGACCACCTAAGCAACTTTGGATTCTCCTCCTTCATGTTCATTAGCCACTTTAACGGCTTATGGTCAGTCTGCACAGTGAAGTGGGTCCCATAGAGGTAGGGCCTCAACTTCCTTAGGGCCCACACAACAGAGAAACATTCTTTCTCTACCGTGGACCATCTGAGCTCTCTGTCCTTAAGCTGGCGACTAATAAAACCGATAGGGTGTTCCTTACCCTTCTCATCTACTTGTGATAGTACAGCTCCTATCCCAGTGTCAGAGACATCCGTCTGCACGATAAAAGGTCTTTGATAATCAGGGGCCCTGAGGACAGGGGCCTGGCACAAGGAGTCTTTTAAGCCATTGAAGGCCTTCTCACACTCGTCGGTCCAAGTTACCTTCTTGGGTTTCTTCGGAGTTGTGTGGGCAGTCAGAGGAGCAGCTATGGTGCCATAGTCTGCCACAAAATTGCGGTAATACCCTGTGAGTCCTAAAAAGGCTCTCACTTGGGTTTGCGTAGTGGGGGTAGGCCAGTCTTGTACTGCTTGTACCTGACTGAGTAGAGGCTGTCTCCTCCCTCCACCTACTTCATGTCCAAGGTAAACCACTGAGCCTTGTCCATTTTGGTGAGGGGCCACTCGGACACCCTCAAAAGAGCTATCTGAAGGACCGCTCTGGAACAGGTCAGGGAGAGGTTCAGACTCCTCTTCCTCAACGTCTGAAGCCAATAGCAGTGCTGCGATTTCGACGCTTGGGACGAAAGCCTTCAGCCTATTCGCGTGAAACACTTTTGGAGCCTGTCCAGGCCTTCCAAGGTCCACTGAATAGTTAACCTCACCCAGGGGCTCCACCACTGGGTAAGGGCCTGACCATTTGTCCTGTAAAACTCGAGGCCTTATGGGATTCACGATCAGGACTTGCTGACCAAGTGTAAAGTTGATGAGGGAAGCTTTCTGGTCGTACCAATGTTTCACCAGCGCTTGCCCTGCCTTCAATTTATCACTAGCCAAGCCCATCAGAAGTACCATCCGTTTTCTGAGCCCTAGCACATAATCAACTACATTGGTAGTAACAGGGGGAGTGGGAATCTCCCATCCCTCCTTGACAATGGCTAAGGGTCCCCGTACGGGATGACCGAACAGAAGTTCGAAGGGGCTGAAGCCAACACCCTCCTGTGGTACCTCTCGGTAGGCAAACAGTAAGCATGAAACAAGAAGATCCCATTTTCTTCTCTGGGGCTCCTCCAGAGCCCCAATCATGCTCGTTAACGTCCTGTCGAAACGCCCCCCCAGACCATTGGTCTGGGGGTGGTATGCAGAAGAGAACCTGTAGGTGACCCCACATTCTTTCCACATAGCCTGCCTATACTTCGACATAAAGTTGCTGCCATGATCCGACACAACTTCTTTAGGGAAGCCAACCCTAGTAAACATGCCGAGTAAAGCTTCTGCAACTGGCTTGGCAGTTACAGTTGTAAATGGGACGGCCTCAGGATACCTGGTTGCATGGTCGACCAGCACCAGGATAAACCTATTGCCTGAGGATGTTTGCGGGTCAAGGGGACCAACCATGTCGATCCCTACCCTTTCAAATGGTACCCCCACAACTGGGAGCGGTACCAACGGAGCTTGGATTCTCGCGCCAACCTTACCAGACAACTGGCAGGAGGCACAACTCCTGCAGTGACTTTCTACTTGCTCCCCCATCTTGGGCCAGTAGAAGTGCATGGATAACCTTTGCTTGGTCTTCCTCATACCGAGGTGACCAGCAAGGGGAACTTCATGCGCCAACTGCAGGAGGAAGGGCCTAACAGCAAGGGGAACCACCAACCTCCTATGGTCTCCTTCTGTAGACTCTGTGGGCTCACTATACAGGAGTCCACCTTCCTGGTAAATCCTATGCATCCCAGGAGGTTCACCCTCAAGCTGGGAGCAGGCCTGTCTCCTTAGGCCTTCCAGAGATGGGCACTCACGTTGGCCTTTACTGAATTCATCCCTATCAGGACCTCCTTCAACTAACAAGTCTTTTAGTTCAGGATGATCGTTGGGGTCGAATACTTCAGGCATCGCCACCTCCTCGTCAGGCCCGGGCGATTGACCAACTTCCTCCACCGCAGTGGTAGGCGAGCTCGGGGGAATATTCTCTTTCCCTCGTTTTGACTTGTAGACTCCTTTCGCCTTGGGTTTCCCCTTCGGCTGGGGCGGCGTATTGGACTTGGCCAATGCTGCCCGTGCTTGAGACCGTGTGTAGGGTCTTTCGGCAGTGTCTCCTACGAGCCCTAAAGCTCTGAGATCATTACCCAACAAGACCTTTCCCGGGACGTTTCTCTGAATGCTCACTGGAATCCTGACTGCTGTACCATTTAAAGTAAGATTTACAGGGATCACGGGAAACATACGGAGGGGGCCGTCAGCCAACTTAGTGGGCATCAGAGTAGCTCTGGCAACTTCCTCTGAGTCTACCAAGGTAGAATCCACTACAGTGCGACTGCACCCACTATCCCTAAGAGCTGGAGTATCCACTCCATTGATCAGCACACTGTCTTTAAAGTAGTGGTGGTATTATCCGGAATCCTAGCATAAGCATCTGCGACTTTAGGCTCCCAGGAACCCAGGGACACTAAAACTACCTCAGCCTCTATTCCGCTGGGAAATGAGTCTGAGGAGAAGGATGCTCCTGTAATCTCTTCTTCCTCGTAGGAGGAGAAGGCCAGATTAGCGGAGTGGACCCCCAAAGGTCTAACCTTACAACGGGGATCCCCCTTCACATGGTCAGTTGCTCCACAAGAAAAACAAGCCCCAGTGGGTCTGTTTACGTAGGGAGGCTTATTGTAACCAGAGTTCTGTTTCGGAGGCTGACCTCCACTACCCTGTGAGTTCTCTTGTGTCTTACCCTTGTTTTTCATTTTGTGGCCCTTATGGGAAGAAGATTTAGCAGATTCCCCACCCTCCATATCTTTGGACTTTTTCCCTTCCTCCTGCTTACCAGGATGAGTTTTGTCCTTATGGGACACTCGATGTGACACCCATAAGTCTGCTGCAATGGCCAGCTTCTTAGGATCTATCTCCTTCGAATCGGCCAAATGCTGCTTAAGCTCTGGGGAAGAAGAAGCAAAAATATGTTCCAGCATGACAAGATTTATCATGCCTTCGAAGGTAGAAACCTTATAACCTTCGACCCAGCCAGTTAAGTTTTTCAAAGATTCAGCGACATAAGATACCCAAGTACCACCTTCCTTTTTCTTATACTCTCGAAAACGCTTTAAATATTGGGCCGGAGTCTTCCCAAACTTTAAAATGAGAGTTTGCTTTAACATTGCGAAATCAGCCCGCTCAGCCTTCGACATTTCCATAATGGCACTGCAGCCAGAATGGGGCAGTCTACTGAGCAACCACGCAATCTTATCAGCATTGTCAACTTCTTGAACCTTGCATGCATACTCAAACGCATTCAGCCAGTCCATAATGTCATTCCTTTCTTCATACACACTGAGCAGATCTTTTGGAAACCGTGGATGAGAGGAAGCCCCAGACCCATGTCCAGGACCCTTGGATCCATTTGCAACCTGAAGCTTGGCCAGTTCCAACTGGTGGTCCCTGTCTTTCTGTTTTTCTGCCTGTTCGATTTTTAGTTTGGCTATGCTGAATTCAAGCTCCTGCTGCCTAAACCGCAGCTCTTGCTTCTTGAATTCAAGCATAGCCTCCCCATCAACACTGGCAGAGGAAACATTAGACATCTCGTCCTCCCTGTCCTCGTGGTCGCGATGGATCAGTGCAGCGGCAGAACCGTCGGTTCTACCAGTGAGAGCAGCCCCACCACCTTCTGCACTGTCCTCAGAAGTTATAGCGTCAAGCTGCGCTTCTTGCCACGCCACGATTCTCTGGATCATTTCCAATTTTGTGCCTTGAGAGGAAACACCTCTCTCCGCACACATCTTTTTCAGCGTTTCTGATTTGGAAGCATTTAAAGTTAACAAGGTATTTGTTTCCATACTGTTTGATAGGACTATGGCCTTTTTAAAGTTGTATTACAACAATTCACTACGTGTACTGTTTGGAATAACCTGAAATGCCTTAGTTCGAGCGCAACACTGGATACCTTCAGTCGTATCCCACCGCTGTACACAAATTTGTTAAGACGGATTTCTGAACTCTGTCCTGGTGGCGCAGAAGTTCAGAAGGCCAACCTAATTACTTGGAACAGGGTAACCTCTGGACAAGCCAGACCAATCAAGGTAGCAATCGCGGCGGTCAAGACTAGGTCTCAAGAGGGGTGAGGGGGACTGAAAGCCCGCAATGAGCACACAAAGCAAGAGCGCTTACAAACTACTCCAAACAGTTGTTATATCAAAAATATAAACACATTTATTTTAAGGCCTTTAAAACAACGACCGTAGCGAGAAAATCACAATATCACAATACTAAACCAACACATACCATATCAACACAATATATATACAAATACACAGTCGCAAGCGTTTAAAGCACGAAATATGTAGTCCACCTGAAAGGAAAGGAAAACAGGCAGTGCGATAACGCTTTAGACTCAGTTCGCCTTCAGAGGCACCTAACTAGATGGAAGTCCGAGCCCTGCGAAGAGTGGAGCCTTGTGCTCAAAGTACCTGCCACGCCGGTGCCAACGGGCAAAAGGGGAAGCTCTTCGGAGGAAGTCAGGCAGTTCGGGTTAGTGCACAGCAGAAGGAGAACAGGTTCCGCAACTCAAGCGCAGCCTCCACAGCGGGCAGAAGCAGAGCGCGAGTACGGCCAAAAGGGTGCTGTTTTTACAGAGCAGGGAAAAGCAATGGGATACTGCAGGAGGGCGACCAGATCCTAGCTAAACTACTCACCGGTCCCCGAAGCAAGCAGACCCAGGCTTCTCCACGTTAGTTTCAGCAGCTGGCAGGTTCAGAAGAGCAGGGAACGCCTCGTAGTCGGGTAGAGCAAAAAGACGTCCCAATCGACAAAACCAGCACAGTTTGTTGCCGCAGCAGGACAACGGAGCGGCCGTGTGTATTCGAGCCAAATGTACACTCCTCCCTTCAGACTTGGGAACGCCAAGTGTACGAAGCGTGGGAGAGTGACAAGGACTCGGAATACAACACAACCTGGCGGCAGTTACAGAGCAGGACTCCCTTGTAAGCTGGTCAGTCAACTGGATGGCCCAGAGACACTTCCGAAGGCTTACTTGGCAGGAGAGGATGAAGTCACCGGGAATAGCTGTTCCTGCTATTCCAAAGGTCGAAGCACCAGTACAGGCCTTCTGGTTCGATCCAAGGAGGAAAGGGTTTCACAGGACGACAACAGTGCAAAGGAGGATTCCTTCAGCGGGTCACCAGCGATTCCTCGGTCCAGCCTCGTGGTTGCAGGATACTTGGCTCCTGTATTCCTTCGTTCGTGAGAACTCAGGAGATCGACATGGTAGTGGTGTTTCCAGCTCCCTCTTATCCACGGTTCCCTTCGCACCAAAACGGAGGGGAGCCAATGGGAGATCCGCTCATCAACACACATACCACATGGACCAATCACGGACCACGGTGGTCCCAGGCATTCACACCACCCTAGACTCTCTGGCACCCAGGATGTGTATTGGGACCAGACATCCCAGCCCACACCCTGGAGGCACACAAACGACATGTAGAAGCCCGCGAAAGCAACCACGTTTCGCGGGAAAGTACATGCCCAAATAAGGAAGGCCCCGGGTCGCTCGACCTGGGGAAGGTGAAGGGAGCAAGACGGTCAGTGGACAAGACAAAGGAGCCTCGTGGTCTGGCCATTTTGGGAGCCAGGCCACCATTTTGGGTTCAGTGCGAAAAACGTGCTCAGAACGCCAAAAGGAGCTCAAAATAAACAAAACGATCGCTGCCACCATTCGAGTCCCTGAATGACTTGCACCGATCAAATACCATCCTAAAAGAGTATCTAGGGCCTGTAGAAGGCTAGAGACCCAAGAGAGCTGTAACTTAGCTTACAGTGCCCTCTTGTGTCATGTTGCACTAAAGCCGCAACATGATAAAAGAAACTACGGGAAACAGCGTTCCCCGGTACTGACTGTCTTAAGGGCATGTCAGTTTCCCCGTAAGAAAGGAGCGAAAGCCCAGAGGAGTGCGGCAGAAGGCTGCACTTCTCTGGCAAAGTCAAGAACAAGGTGAAAACAACAGCAAAAAGTTTAGGGGTTGCCACATGGAAGGAAAATTCCCTACAATTACGAAATCTTTCCTAACACTATCCAAATCCTTCCCCTTCCAAAGCTGAGACCCTTCCTTTATCATAAGATGTGATATACAACTCCTTCCCATTCCAATCCTGAGACCCTTCCTATAGCATGAGATGTGATATCCCAATGCTTCTACCAAACCTGAGACCCTTCCTATAGCATGAGATGTGATATCCAACTCTTGCCATCCAATCCTGAGACCCTTCCTATAACATGAGATGTGATATCCAACTCCTTCCCAATCCAATCCCGAGACGCTTCCGATAGCATGAGATGTGATATCTCAATGCTTCTAATAACAAACCTGAGACCCTTCCTATAACATGAGATGTGATGTCCAAGTCCTTCCCACTCCAATCCTGAGACCCTTTCTATAACATGAGATGTGATATCCAACTCCTTCCCAATCCAATCCTGAGACCCTTCCGATATCATGAGATGTGATATCTCAATGCTTCTAATAACAAACCTGAGACCCTTCCTATAAAATGAGATGTGATGTCCAAGTCCTTCCCATTCCAATCCTGAGACCCTCCCTATAGCATGAGATATGATATCTCAATGCTTCTAATAACAAACCTGAGACCCTTCCTATAACATGAGATGTGATATCCAAATCCTTCCCATTCCAATCCTGAGACCCTTCCTATAACATGAGATGTGATATCCAACTCCTTCCCAATCCAATCCTGAGACCCTTCTGATAGCATGAGATATGATATCTCAATGCTTCTAATACCAAACCACAGACCCGTCCTATAAATTGAGATGTGATATCCAAATCCTTCCCCTTCCAAACCTGAGACCATTCCTTTAGCATGAGATGTGATATCCAAATCCTTCCCAATCCAATCCTGAGACCCTTCCGATAGCATGAGATATATTATCTCAATGCTTCTAATACCAAACCACAGACCTGTTCTATAACTTGAGATGTGATATCCAAATCCTTCCCCTTCCAAACCTGAGACCCTTCCTTTATCATAAGATGTGATATCCTACTCCTTCCCATTCCAATCCTGAGACCCTTGCTATAGCATGAGATGTGATATCCCAATGCTTCTACCAAACCTGAGACCCTTCCTATAGCATGAGATGTGATATCCAACACTTCCCATCCAATCCTGAGACCATTCCTATAACATGAGATGTGATATCCAACTCCTTCCCAATCCAATCCTGAGACCCTTCCGATAGCATGAGATATGATATCTCAATGCTTCTAATATCAAACCTGAGACCCTCCCTATAGCATGAGATGTGATATCCAACTCCTTCCCATTCCAATCCTGAGACCCTTCCGATAGCTTGAGATGCGATATCCAACTCCTTCCAATTCCAACCTGTGACCCTTCCTATAGCATGAGATATGATACCCAACTCCTTCCCATTCCAATCCTGAGACCCTTCCTGTAACATGAGATGGAATATCCAACTCCTTCCCAATCCAATCCTGAGACCCTTCCGATAGCATGAGATATGATATCTCAATGCTTCTAATAACAAACCTGAGACCCTTCCTATAACATGAGATGTGATATCCAAATCCTTCCCATTCTAATCCTGAGACCCTTCCTATAACATGAGATGTGATATCCAACTCCTTCCCAATCCAATCGTGAGACCCTTCCGATAGCATGAGATATGATATCTCAATGCTTCTAATACCAAACCACAGACCCGTCCTATCAATTGAGATGTGATATCCAAATCCTTCCCCTTCCAAACCTGAGACCCTTCCTTTAGCATGAGATGTGATATCCAACTCCTTCCCAATCCAATCGTGAGACCCTTCCGATAGCATGAGATATGATATCTCAATGCTTCTAATACCAAACCACAGACCCGTCCTATCAATTGAGATGTGATATCCAAATCCTTCCCCTTCCAAACCTGAGACCCTTCCATTAGCATGAGATGTGATATCCAACTCCTTCCCATTCCAATCCTGAGACCCTTCCTATAGCATGAGATGTGATATCCTAATGCTTCTACCAAACCTGAGACCCTTCCGATAGCATGAGATGTGATATCTTAATGCTTCTAGCAAACCTGATACCTTCCCATGGCATGAGATGTGATATCAAACTCCTTCCCATTCCAATCCTGAGACCCTTCCTATAACATGAGATGTGATATCCAACTCCTTCCCAATCCAATCCTGAGACCCTTCCGATAGCATGAGATGTGATATCTCAATGCTTCTAATATCAAAATGAGATCCTCCCCATAGCATGAGATGTGATATCCAACTCCTTCCCATTCCAATCCTAAGACCCGTCCTATACTATGAGATGTTATATCTCAATGCTTCTAATACCAAACCTGACACTGTCCTATAACATGAGATGTGATATCTCAATGCTTCTAATAACAAACCTGAGACCCTTCCTATAACATGAGATGTGATATCCAAGTCCTTCCCATTCCAATCTTGAGACCCTTCCTATAACATGAGATGTGATATCCAACTCCTTCCCAATCCAATCCTGAGACCCTTCCGATAGCATGAGATATGATATCTCAATGCTTCTAATACCAAACCTGAGACCCTCCGTATAGCGTGAGATGTGATATCAAAGTCCTTCCCATTCCAATCTTGATACCCTTCCTATAACATGAGATGTGATATCAAACTCTTCCCATCCAATCCTGAGACCCTTCCTATAACATGAGATGTGATATCCAACTCCTTCCCAATCCAATTCTGAGACCCTTCCGATAGCATGAGATGTGATATCTCAATGCTTCTAATACCAAACCTGAGACCCCCCCCATAGCGTGAGATGTGATATCAAAGTCCTTCCCATTCCAATCCTGATACCCTTCCTATAACATGAGATGTGATATCCAACTCCTTCCAATTCCAACCTGTGACCCTTCCTATAGCATGAGATGCAATATCCAACTCCTTCCCAATCCAATCCTGAGACCCTTCCGATAGCATGAGATGTGATATCTTAATGCTTCTAGCAAACCTGAGAGCTTCCCATGGCATGAGATGTGATATCAAACTCCTTCCCATTCCAATCCTGAGACCCTTCCTATTGCATGAGATGTGATATCCAACTCCTTCCCATTCCAAACCTGAGACCCGTCCTATACTATGAGATGTTATATCTCAATGCTTCTAATAACAAACCTGACCCCCTTCCTATAACATGAGATGTGATATACAAGTCCTTCCAATTCCAATCTTGTGACCCTTCCTATAGCATGAGATGTGATATCCCAATGCTTCTACCAAACCTGAGACCCTTCCTATAGCATGAGATGTGATATCAAACTCTTCCCATCCAATCCTGAGACCCTTCCTATAACATGAGATGTGATATCCAACTCCTTCCGAATCCAATCCTGAGACCCTTCCGATAGCATGAGATATGATATCTCAATGCTTCTAATATCAAACCTGAGACCCTCCCTATAGCATGAGATGTGATATCCAACTCCTTCCCATTCCAATCCTGAGACCCTTCCAATAGCATGAGATGTGATATCCAACTCCTTCCAATTCCAACCTGTGACCCTTCCTATAGCATGAGATATGATATCCAACTCCTTCCCATTCCAATCCTGAGACCCTTCCGATAGCATGAGATATGATATCCAAATCCTTCCCATTCCAATCCTGAGACCCTTCTGATAGCATGAGATATGATATCTCAATGCTTCTAATACCAAACCACAGACCCGTCCTATAAATTGAGATGTGATATCCAAATCCTTCCCCTTCCAAACCTGAGACCCTTCCTTTAGCATGAGATGTGATATCCAAATCCTTCCCAATCCAATCCTGAGACCCTTCCGATAGCATGAGATATATTATCTCAATGCTTCTAATACCAAACCACAGACCTGTCCTATAACTTGAGATGTGATATCCAAATCCTTCCCCTTCCAAACCAGAGACCCTTCCTTTATCATAAGATGTGATATCCACCTCCTTCCCATTCCAATCCTGAGACCCTTGCTATAGCATGAGATGTGATATCCCAATGCTTCTACCAAACCTGAGACCCTTCCTATAGCATGAGATGTGATATCCAACACTTCCCATCCAATCCTGAGACCCTTCCTATAACATGAGATGTGATATCCAACTCCTTCCCAATCCAATCCTGAGACCCTTCCGATAGCATGAGATATGATATCTCAATGCTTCTAATATCAAACCTGAGACCCTCCCTATAGCATGAGATGTGATATCCAACTCCTTCCCATTCCAATCCTGAGACCCTTCCGATAGCTTGAGATGTGATATCCAACTCCTTCCAATTCCAACCTGTGACCCTTCCTATAGCATGAGATATGATACCCAACTCCTTCCCATTCCAATCCTGAGACCCTTCCTGTAACATGAGATGGAATATCCAACTCCTTCCCAATCCAATCCTGAGACCCTTCCGATAGCATGAGATATGATATCTCAATGCTTCTAATAACAAACCTGAGACCCTTCCTATAACATGAGATGTGATATCCAAATCCTTCCCATTCCAATCCTGAGACCCTTCCTATAACATGAGATGTGATATTCAACTCCTTCCCAATCCAATCGTGAGACCCTTCCGATAGCATGAGATATGATATCTCAATGCTTCTAATACCAAACCACAGACCCGTCCTATCAATTGAGATGTGATATCCAAATCCTTCCCCTTCCAAACCTGAGACCCTTCCTTTAGCATGAGATGTGATATCCAACTCCTTCCCATTCCAATCCTGAGACCCTTCCTATAGCATGAGATGTGATATCCTAATGCTTCTACCAAACCTGAGACCCTTCCTATAGCATGAGATATGATATCCAACTCCTTCCCATTCCAATCCTGAGACCCTTCCTATAGCATGAGATGTGATATCCAACTCCTTCCCAATCCAATCCTGAGACCCTTCCGATAGCATGAGATGTGATATCCAATTCCTTCCCATTCCAATCCTGAGACCCGTCCTATACTATGAGATGTTATATCTCAATGCTTCTAATACCAAACCTGAGACTGTCCTATAACATGAGATGTGATATCTCAATGCTTCTAATAACAAACCTGAGACCCTTCCTATAACATGAGATGTGATATCCACGTCCTTCCCATTCCAATCTTGAGACCCTTCCTATAACATGAGATGTGATATCCAACTCCTTCCCAATCCAATCCTGAGACCCTTCCTATAGCATGAGATGTGATATCCAACTCTTCCCATCCAATCCTGAAACCCTTCCTATAACATGAGATGTGATATCCAACTCCTTCCCAATCCAATCCTGAGACCCTTCCGATAGCATGAGATGTGATATCTCAATGCTTCTAATACCAAACCTGAGACCCTCCCTATAGCGTGAGATGTGATATCAAAGTCCTTCCCATTCCAATCCTGATACCCTTCCTATAACATGAGATGTGATATCCAACTCTTCCCATCCAATCCTGAGACCCTTCCTTTAACATGAGATGTTATATCCAACTCCTTCCCAATCCAATCCTGAGACCCTTCCGATAGCATGAGATGTGATATCTCAATGCTTCTAATTCCAAACCTGAGACCCTCCCTATAGCGTGAGATGTGATATCAAAGTCCTTCCCATTCCAATCCTGATACCCTTCCTATAATATGGATGTGATATACAACTTCTTCCAATTCCAACCTGTGACCCTTCCTATAGCATGAGATGCGATATCCAACTCCTTCCCAATCCAATCCTGAGACCCTTCCGATAGCATGAGATGTGATATCTTAATGCTTCTAGCGAACCTGAGACCTTCCCATGGCATGAGATGTGATATCAAACTCCTTCCCAATCCAATCCTGAGACCCTTCCTATAGCATGAGATATGATACCCAACTCCTTCCCATTCCAATCCTGAGACCCTTCCTGTAACATGAGATGGAATATCCAACTCCTTCCCAATCCAATCCTGAGACCCTTCCGATAGCATGAGATATGATATCTCAATGCTTCTAATAACAAACCTGAGACCCTTCCTATAACATGAGATGTGATATCCAAATCCTTCCCATTCCAATCCTGAGACCCTTCCTATAACATGAGATGTGATATTCAACTCCTTCCCAATCCAATCGTGAGACCCTTCCGATAGCATGAGATATGGACCTCTCTAACATCTTCACACACAACACCAAAGCTATCTCCCAGGTCTTGATACTGGGGGATTTTAACTTAGGCCTCCACGACCCCAAGGACACTGCTGCTTCGTCTATTGACAACATCCTCACTAATGCTGGATTCACTCAGTTCCTAAACCAACCCACCCACAACAAGGGCAGAACCCTTGACTGGCTAGCCGCCCTCAACTGTCCCATCAACATCACCTCTAACCAACAGTGCGCCTGGACAGACCACAACTTAATTACATTCAATATTGAGTCCAAACCTATCAGCCTCCCTCACAACATTGCCCCGGCTATGGCCACCCGTAACAAACGCAACATTACCTGCGATAGACTCCTCCCCCTCCTCCTTCCAGCCCTCAATGACCGGGATCCCTCATGCTCTGACCCTACGGCCCTGGTCGACACATTCAACCGGGCCATGCTTATAGCCTTAGACACCATCGCACCCTCGAAACTGAGAAAATCTAAACCTCGAGCCCACCTAAACTCTTGGTTTACACCCCATCTCAGAGCCCTGCGCAAAGAAAAACGAATTGCAGAATCCCACTGGAGAAGCAATCACTCGCCAGCTAACAAATCACGCGTACTCCTGGCCACCCTTAACTACAAGGAAGCTATATTCCAGGCAAAAAAAGACACATACAACAAACGTATCGAACAAGCCAAATCTAACACCAAAGAATTGTTTAAAATCCTAAAAGAACTTGAAACTCCTGTTACTCCACCTGACACCTGTACCAAAGATAGCACCTGGTGCTCCAAAATCCAAGAAGCTCTCCTAGGTAAGATTGCCACTCTCCAAATTAAAATCAACAACAAACAATCTAGCCTTCAATCCAACCCTCTACAGATCCCTATACCTACCGTAAACCTCTCTATCACAGACTCTCTGACTCCTTTTAGCTTCTCTCCACTCTCCATTCTCGAAGTGGAAAAGATCATCACTAGCCTTAAACCGTCCAATTGTCAGGGTGACCTTTGTCCTGCACATATTATTAAGGAAGCAGCTCACGACCTAGCACCATTCATCACTACGCTCATCAACTCCTCCTTTAGCTCTGGGATTGTACCGGACAATCTTAAGGATGCGTGGGTCATCCCGCTTCTGAAAAAACCTACCCTGGATCCCAGCATACCCACTAACTACAGACCAATTACCACTGTACCTTTTTTACTAAAAATCCTTGACCGCGCGGCCTACCTACAAATTCAGGAATACCTCGAATCAAATAAACTTCTGGGACTCAGGCAATCAGGGTTCCGGCCTCGCCATGGCACTGAGACCGCCCTTATCGATTTAAAAACGCAGATCGAAGAGATCAAAGACAAAGGCAAACTGGCGTTACTACTTCTCCTGGACCTCTCTGCTGCTTTTGATCTTGTCAATCACAAAATTCTCTGCCATCACCTCAAATCAGCCGCACATTTCTCAGAAAAGGCCTCTACTTGGATCAGATCCTTCCTGGATAATAGATCTATGCGCGTGTTTTCCCCACTTGCGGCCGCACCACCCGCTCCGGTCTCTTGTGGTGTGCCTCAAGGGTCTTGTGTCTCGCCCACGTTATATAACGTGTTTACCAAACCCCTTTTCGATATTCTGGACCATTTGGGCGTCACGTACACCAATTACGCTGACGACACACAGATACTAATCCCCATCACAGGAGACTACACAACTGACTCCCGCGCCATCAACGCCATCTACCAGGTCATCCAAGCGTGGATGGCCCAACACGGCCTCTGCCTAAACGATGAAAAGACAGAGCTCCTCATTCTTGGTTCACCACAAAAACTCACTAAACTTGACCCTGCTTTCAAGTCTTTCACCATTGATGGGAACACCATCCCTATTGCCAAGGACACGAAAACCCTAGGGATTTACATCGACTCAACCCTATCCTTGACTAGACAATCCAACGCAGTCTCATCTGCAGCAGCGTATACTTGCAAGCTCATCACCGCCTGTCGCCCGTTCCTAACCACTGCCAACTGCGTAACCTTGGCCAGGACCCTCGTACTATCCAAGGTCGACTACTGTAATGCCCTCTATCTAGGTACTAATCTCCGCAACTTAAACAAGCTACAAATTGTCCAAAACAATGCGATCAGAGCGGCCCTTAACATTCCTAGGCGCCAGCATATATCTGACACCAGGCGCAACCTGCACTGGCTCTCTATCCCACATCGCATCTCCTTGAAGTCCCTGGCTCTCACACACAAATGCCTCCACAACCAAGCCCCTCGTTACCTGGCAAACAGATTCTCTTTCCACAATTCCACCAGACCTCGCAGAGCGGCCCAAGCCAACTGCCTTGTCATCCCGCGTTTTAATCTCCAAAGATCAGGTGGAACCAGCTTCCCCATCCTGGCAGCCAAACTTTGGAACTCACTCCCCAATGACCTTAGAGCAGAACCTTCCTTCCTGAAATTCAAACACCTTACCAAAGCTTGGCTATCCGCCCAAGACAGCTAACACCAGCTTACTGCCCTACTTGCACTTTGACCTACTCTGCATCCATTATTAACTATCCTGTAAATCACTGCCTTATCTATATTCGCTTGAATGTATATTTTGTAAATTTTGTAAATCTTCTTGTAATACTCCTGTAATACTCTGTCACATGCCTTGTCATGCCTTCATCTTGTTGTAACTAAGTTAAGCGCCCGGTTGCCCCTGGGCCTGGTGCGCTATAGAAATAAATAAAATACTAAATACTAAATGCTTCTAATACCAAACCACAGACCCGTCCTATCAATTGAGATGTGATATCCAAATCCTTCCCCTTCCAAACCTGAGACCCTTCCTTTAGCATGAGATGTGATATCCAACTCCTTCCCATTCCAATCCTGAGACCCTTCCTATAGCATGAGATGTGATATCCTAATGCTTCTACCAAACCTGAGACCCTTCCTATAGCATGAGATATGATATCCAACTCCTTCCCATTCCAATCCTGAGACCCTTCCTATAGCATGAGATGTGATATCCAACTCCTTCCCAATCCAATCCTGAGACCCTTCCGATAGCATGAGATGTGATATCTCAATGCTTCTACCAAACCTGAGACCCTTCCTTTAGCATGAGATGTGATATCCAATTCCTTCCCATTCCAATCCTGAGACCCGTCCTATACTATGAGATGTTATATCTCAATGCTTCTAATACCAAACCTGAGACTGTCCTATAACATGAGATGTGATATCTCAATGCTTCTAATAACAAACCTGAGACCCTTCCTATAACATGAGATGTGATATCCACGTCCTTCCCATTCCAATCTTGAGACCCTTCCTATAACATGAGATGTGATATCCAACTCCTTCCCAATCCAATCCTGAGACCCTTCCTATAGCATGAGATGTGATATCCCAATGCTTCTACCAAACCTGAGACCCTTCCTATAGCATGAGATGTGATATCCAACTCTTCCCATCCAATCCTGAGACCCTTCCTATAACATGAGATGTGATATCCAACTCCTTCCCAATCCAATCCTGAGACCCTTCCGATAGCATGAGATGTGATATCTCAATGCTTCTAATACCAAACCTGAGACCCTCCCTATAGCGTGAGATGTGATATCAAAGTCCTTCCCATTCCAATCCTGATACCCTTCCTATAACATGAGATGTGATATCCAACTCTTCCCATCCAATCCTGAGACCCTTCCTTTAACATGAGATGTTATATCCAACTCCTTCCCAATCCAATCCTGAGACCCTTCCGATAGCATGAGATGTGATATCTCAATGCTTCTAATTCCAAACCTGAGGCCCTCCCTATAGCGTGAGATGTGATATCAAAGTCCTTCCCATTCCAATCCTGATACCCTTCCTATAATATGGATGTGATATACAACTTCTTCCAATTCCAACCTGTGACCCTTCCTATAGCATGAGATGCGATATCCAACTCCTTCCCAATCCAATCCTGAGACCCTTCCGATAGCATGAGATGTGATATCTTAATGCTTCTAGCGAACCTGAGACCTTCCCATGGCATGAGATGTGATATCAAACTCCTTCCCAATCCAATCCTGAGACCCTTCCTATAGCATGAGATATGATACCCAACTCCTTCCCATTCCAATCCTGAGACCCTTCCTGTAACATGAGATGGAATATCCAACTCCTTCCCAATCCAATCCTGAGACCCTTCCGATAGCATGAGATATGATATCTCAATGCTTCTAATACCAAACCACAGACCCGTCCTATCAATTGAGATGTGATATCCAAATCCTTCCCCTTCCAAACCTGAGACCCTTCCTTTAGCATGAGATGTGATATCCAACTCCTTCCCAATCCAATCGTGAGACCCTTCCGATAGCATGAGATATGATATCTCAATGCTTCTAATACCAAACCACAGACCCGTCCTATCAATTGAGATGTGATATCCAAATCCTTCCCCTTCCAAACCTGAGACCCTTCCTTTAGCATGAGATGTGATATCCAAATCCTTCCCATGCCAATCCTGAGACCCTTCCTATAACATGAGATGTGATATTCAACTCCTTCCCAATCCAATCGTGAGACCCTTCCGATAGCATGAGATATGATATCTCAATGCTTCTAATAACAAACCTGAGACCCTTCCTATAACATGAGATGTGATATCCAAATCCTTCCCATTCCAATCCTGAGACCCTTCCTATAACATGAGATGTGATATTCAACTCCTTCCCAATCCAATCGTGAGACCCTTCCGATAGCATGAGATATGATATCTCAATGCTTCTAATACCAAACCACAGACCCGTCCTATCAATTGAGATGTGATATCCAAATCCTTCCCCTTCCAAACCTGAGACCCTTCCTTTAGCATGAGATGTGATATCCAACTCCTTCCCATTCCAATCCTGAGACCCGTCCTATACTATGAGATGTTATATCTCAATGCTTCTAATACCAAACCTGAGACTGTCCTATAACATGAGATGTGATATCTCAATGCTTCTAATAACAAACCTGAGACCCTTCCTATAACATGAGATGTGATATCCACGTCCTTCCCATTCCAATCTTGAGACCCTTCCTATAACATGAGATGTGATATCCAACTCCTTCCCAATCCAATCCTGAGACCCTTCCTATAGCATGAGATGTGATATCCCAATGCTTCTACCAAACCTGAGACCCTTCCTATAGCATGAGATGTGATATCCAACTCTCCCCATCCAATCCTGAGACCCTTCCTATAACATGAGATGTGATATCCAACTCCTTCCCAATCCAATCCTGAGACCCTTCCGATAGCATGAGATGTGATATCTCAATGCTTCTAATACCAAACCTGAGACCCTCCCTATAGCGTGAGATGTGATATCAAAGTCCTTCCCATTCCAATCCTGATACCCTTCCTATAACATGAGATGTGATATCCAACTCCTTCCCATTCCAATCCTGAGACCCTTCCTATAGCATGAGATGTGATATCCAACTCCTTCCCAATCCAATCCTGAGACCCTTCCGATAGCATGAGATGTGATATCTCAATGCTTCTACCAAACCTGAGACCCTTCCTTTAGCATGAGATGTGATATCCAACTCCTTCCCATTCCAATCCTGAGACCCGTCCTATACTATGAGATCTTATATCTCAATGCTTCTAATACCAAACCTGAGACTGTCCTATAACATGAGATGTGATATCTCAATGCTTCTAATAACAAACCTGAGACCCTTCCTATAACATGAGATGTGATATCCACGTCCTTCCCATTCCAATCTTGAGACCCTTCCTATAACATGAGATGTGATATCCAACTCCTTCCCAATCCAATCCTGAGACCCTTCCTATAGCATGAGATGTGATATCCCAATGCTTATACCAAACCTGAGACCCTTCCTATAGCATGAGATGTGATATCCAACTCTCCCCATCCAATCCTGAGACCCTTCCTATAACATGAGATGTGATATCCAACTCCTTCCCAATCCAATCCTGAGACCCTTCCGATAGCATGAGATGTGATATCTCAATGCTTCTAATACCAAACCTGAGACCCTCCCTATAGCGTGAGATGTGATATCAAAGTCCTTCCCATTCCAATCCTGATACCCTTCCTATAACATGAGATGTGATATCCAAATCCTTCCCATTCCAATCCTGAGACCCTTCCTATAACATGAGATGTGATATTCAACTCCTTCCCAATCCAATCGTGGGACCCTTCCGATAGCATGAGATATGATATCTCAATGCTTCTAATACCAAACCACAGACCCGTCCTATCAATTGAGATGTGATATCCAAATCCTTCCCCTTCCAAACCTGAGACCCTTCCTTTAGCATGAGATGTGATATCCAACTCCTTCCCATTCCAATCCTGAGACCCTTCCTATAGCATGAGATGTGATATCCTAATGCTTCTACCAAACCTGAGACCCTTCCTATAGCATGAGATATGATATCCAACTCCTTCCCATTCCAATCCTGAGACCCTTCCTATAGCATGAGATGTGATATCCAACTCCTTCCCAATCCAATCCTGAGACCCTTCCGATAGCATGAGATGTGATATTTCAATGCTTCTACCAAACCTGAGACCCTTCCTTTAGCATGAGATGTGATATCCAACTCCTTCCCATTCCAATCCTGAGACCCGTCCTATACTATGAGATGTTATATCTCAATGCTTCTAATACCAAACCTGAGACTGTCCTATAACATGAGATGTGATATCTCAATGCTTCTAATAACAAACCTGAGACCCTTCCTATAACATGAGATGTGATATCCACGTCTTTCCCATTCCAATCTTGAGACCCTTCCTATAACATGAGATGTGATATCCAACTCCTTCCCAATCCAATCCTGAGACCCTTCCTATAGCATGAGATGTGATATCCCAATGCTTCTACCAAACCTGAGACCCTTCCTATAGCATGAGATGTGATATCCAACTCTCCCCATCCAATCCTGAGACCCTTCCTATAACATGAGATGTGATATCCAACTCCTTCCCAATCCAATCCTGAGACCCTTCCGATAGCATGAGATGTGATATCTCAATGCTTCTAATACCAAACCTGAGACCCTCCCTATAGCGTGAGATGTGATATCAAAGTCCTTCCCATTCCAATCCTGATACCCTTCCTATAACATGAGATGTGATATCCAACTCTTCCCATCCAATCCTGAGACCCTTCCTATAACATGAGATGTTGTATCCAACTCCTTCCCAATCCAATCCTGAGACCCTTCCGATAGCATGAGATGTGATATCTCAATGCTTCTAATTCCAAACCTGAGACCCTCCCTATAGCGTGAGATGTGATATCAAAGTCCTTCCCATTCCAATCCTGATACCCGTCCTATAATATGGATGTGATATACAACTTCTTCCAATTCTAACCTGTGACCCTTCCTATAGCATGAGATGCGATATCCAACTCCTTCCCAATCCAATCCTGAGACCTTCCGATAGCATGAGATGTGATATCTTAATGCTTCTAGCGAACCTGAGACCTTCCCATGGCATGAGATGTGATATCAAACTCCTTCCCAATCCAATCCTGAGACCCTTCGGATAGCATGAGATATGATATCTCAGTGCTTCTAATACCAAACCACAGACCCGTCCTATAACTTGAGATGTGATATCCAAATCATTCCCCTTCCAAACCTGAGACCCTTCCTTTAGCATGAGATGTGATATCCAACTCCTTCCCATTCCAATCCTGAGACCCTTCCTATAGCATGAGATGTGATATCCCAATGCTTCTACCAAACCTGAGACCCTTCCTATAGCATGAGATGTGATATCCAACTCTTGCCATCCAATCCTGAGACCCTTCCTATAACATGAGATGTGATATCCAACTCCTTCCCAATCCAATCCCGAGACCCTTCCGATAGCATGAGATGTGATATCTCAATGCTTCTAATACCAAACCTGAGACCCTCCCTATAGCGTGAGATGTGATATCAAAGTCCTTCCCATTCCAATCCTGATACCCTTCCTATAACATGAGATGTGATATCCAACTCCTTCCCAATCCAATCCTGAGACCCTTCCAATAGCATGAGATGTGATATCTCAATGCTTCTAATACCAAACCTGAGACCCTCCCTATAGCGTGAGATGTGATATCAAAGTCCTTCCCATTCCAATCCTGATACCCTTCCTATAACATGAGATGTGATATCAAACTACTTCCCATTCCAATCCTGAGACCCTTCCTATAGCATGAGATGTGATATCCAACTCCTTCCCATTCCAATCCTGAGACCCGTCCTATACCATGAGATGTGATATTTCAATGCTTCTAATACCAAACCTGAGACTGTCCTATAACATGAGATGTGATATCTCAATGCTTCTAATAACAAACCTGAGACCCTTACTATAACATGAGATGTGATATCCAAATCCTTCCCATTCCAATCCTGAGACCCTTCCTATAGCATGAGATGTGATATCCAACTCCTTCCCATTCCAATCCTGAGACCCGTCCCATACCATGAGATATGATATCTCAATGCTTCTAATACCAAACCTGAGACTGTCCTATAACATGAGATGTGATATCTCAATGCTTCTAATAACAAACCTGAGACCCTTACTATAACATGAGATGTGATATCCAAGTCCTTCCCATTCCAATCTTGAGGCCCTTCCTATAACATGAGATGTGATATCCAACTCCTTCCCAATCCAATCCTGAGACCCTTCCGATAGCATGAGATATGATATCTCAATGCTTCTAATACCAAAACCACAGACCCGTCCTATAACTTGAGATGTGATATCCAAATCCTTCCCCTTCCAAACCTGAGACCCTTCCTTTATCATGAGATGTGATATCCCAATGCTTCTAACAAACCTGAGACCCATCCTATAGCATGAGATGTGATATCCAACTCTTCGCATCCAATCCTGAGACCCTTCCTATAACATGAGATGTGATATCCAACTCCTTCCCAATCCAATCCTGAGACCCTTCCTATAGCATGAGATGTAATATCACAATGCTTGTAATACCAAACCTGAGTCCCTTCCTATAGCATGAGATGTGATATCTCAATGCTTCTAATACCAAAACTGAGACCCTTCTTAAAGCATGAGATGTGATATCCAACTCCTTCCCGTTCCAAACCTGAGGCCCTTCCTATAGCATATGTGATATCCAACTCCTTCCCATTCCAAACCTGAGACCCATCCTATAGCAAGAATGTAAAATCCAACTCCTTCTCATTCCAATCCTGAGACCATTCCTATAGCATGAGATGTGATATCTCAATGCTTCTAATAGCAAACCTGAGATCCTTCCTATTTCATGAAATGTGATATCCAATTCCTTCCCATTCCAAACCTGAGACCCTTCCTACAGCATGCGATGTGATATCTCAATGCTTCTAATACCACACCTGAGACCCGTCCAATAACATGAGATGGGATATCCAAGTCCTTCCCATTCCAATCCTGAGACCCTTCCTATAACATGAGATGTGATATCTCAATGCTTCTAATACCAAACCTGAGACCCTTCCTATAACATGAGATGGGAAATCCAACTCCTTCCCATTCCAATCCTGAGACCCTTCCGATAGCAGAGATGTGATATCTCAATGCTTATACCAAACCTGAGACCTTTCCTATGGCATGAGATGTCATATACAACTCCTTCCCATTCCAATCCTGAGACCCTTCCTATAGCTTGAGATGTGATACCCAACTCCTTCCCATTCCAATTCTGAGACCCTTCCTATACCATGAGACTTGATATCTCAATGCTTCTAATACCAAACCTGAGACCCTTCCTATGGCTTGAGATGTGATATCCAACTCCTTCCCATTCCAACCTGAGACCCTTCCTATAGCATGAGATGGGATATCCAACTCCTTCCAAATCCAATACTGATACCCTTCCGATAGCATGAGATGTGATATCCCAATGCTTCTACCAAACCTGAGACCCATACTATGGCATGAGATGTGATATCAAACTCCTTCCCATTCCAATCCTGAGAACCTTCCTATAACTTGAGATGTGATATCCAACTCCTTCCCATTCCAATCCTGAGACCCTTCCTATAGCATGAGATGTGATATCTCAATGCTTATACCAAACCTGAGACCCTTCCTATTGCATGAGATGGGATATCCAACTCCTTCCCATTCCAATCCTGAGACCCTTCCTATAGCATGAGATGTGATATCTCAATGCCTCTAATACCAAACCTGAGATCCTTCCTCTAACATGAAATGTGATATCCAACTCCTTCCCTTTCCAAACCTGAGAGCCTACCTATAGCATGAGATGTGATATCCAAGTCCTTCCCATTCCAATCTTTAGACCCTTCCTACAGCATGCGATGTGATATCACAATGCTTATACCCAACCTGAGACCCTTCCTATAGCATGAGATGTGATATCCAACTCCTTCCCATTCCAAACCTGAGACCCTTCCTACAGCATGCGATGTCATATCTCAATGCTTCTAATACCAAACCTGAGACCCGTCCTATAACATGAGATGGGATATCCAACTCCTTCCCATTCCAAATCTGAGACCCTTCGTAAAGCATGAGATGTGATATCTCAATGCTTCTAATACCAAACCTGGATCCTTCCTATAGCATGAGATGTGATATAAAATTCCGTCCCATTCCAATCCTGCGTCCCTTCCTATAGCATGAGATTTGATATCTCAATGTTTCTACTACCAAACCTGACACCTTTCCTATAACATGAGATGTGATATCCAACTCCTTCCCATTCCAATCCTGAGACCCTTCCTATAGCATGAGATGTGATATCCAACTCCTTCCCATTCCAATCCTCAGACACTTTCTATAGCATGAGATGTGATATCTCAATGCTTCTAATACCAAACCTGAGACCCTTCCTATGGCATGAGATTTGATATCAAACTCCTTCCCATTCCAATCCTGAGACCCTTCCTATAGCATGAGATATGATATCCAACTCCTCCCCATTCCAATCCGGAAACCCTTCCTATACCATGAGGTATGATATCTCAATGCTTCTAATACCAAACCTGAGACCCGTCCTATAACATGAGATGTGATATCCAAATCCTTCCCCTTCCAAAACTGAGACCCTTCCTTTAGCATGAGATGTGATATCCAGCTCCTTCCCATTCCAATCCTGAGACCCTTCCGATAGCATGAGATGTGATATCTCAATGCTTCTAATACCAAAACTGAGACCCTCCTTATAGCATGAGATGTGATATCTAAGTCCTTCCCATTCCAATCCTGAGGTCCTTCCGATAGCAGAGATGTGATATCTCAATGCTTATATGAAACCTGAGACCCTTCCTATGGCATGAGATGTGATATCCAACTCCTTCCCATTCCAATCCTGAGACCCTTCCTATAGCATGAGATGTGATATCTCAATGCTTCTACCAAAACTGAGACCCTTCCTTTAGCATGAGATGTGATATCCAACTCCTTCCCATTCCAATCCTGAGACCCTTCCTATAGCATGAGATGTGATATCTCAATGCTTCTAATACCAAACCTGAGATTCTTCCTATAACATGAGATGTGATATCCAAATCCTTCCACTTCCAAACCTGAGACCCTTCCTATAGCATGAGATGTGATATCTCAATGCTTCTAATACCAAAACTGAGACCCTCCTTATAGCATGAGATGTGATATCTAAGTCCTTCCCATTCCAATCCTGAGATCCTTCCGATAGCAGAGATGTGATATCTCAATGCTTATATGAAACCTGAGACCCTTCCTATGGCATGAGATGTGATATCCAACTCCTTCCCATTCCAATCCTGAGACCCTTCCTATAGCATGAGATGTGATATCTCAATGCTTCTACCAAAACTGAGACCCTTCCTATAGCATGAGATGTGATATCTCAATGCTTCTAATACCAAACCTGAGATTCTTCCTATAACATGAGATGTGATATCCAAATCCTTCCACTTCCAAACCTGAGACCCTTCCTATAGCATGAGATGTGATATCTCAATGCTTCTAATACCAAACCTAAGACCCTTCCTATAACATGAGATGGGATATCCAACTCCTTCCCATTCCAATCCTGAGACCCTTCCGATAGCAGAGATGTGATATCGCAACGCTTATACCAAACCTGAGACCTTTCCTATGGCATGAGATGTCATATACAACTGCTTCCCATTCCAATCCTGAGACCCTTCCTATTGCTTGAGATGTGATACCCAACTCCTTCCCATTCCAATTCTGAGACCCTTCCTATACCATGAGACTTGATATCTCAATGCTTCTAATACCAAACCTGAGACCCTTCCTATGGCTTGAGATGTGATATCCAACTCCTTCCCATTCCAACCTGAGACCCTTCCTATAGCATGAGATGGGATATCCTACTCCTTCCAAATCCAATCCTGATACCCTTCCGATAGCATGAGATGTGATATCCCAATGCTTCTACCAAACCTGAGACCCATACTATGGCATGAGATGTGATATCAAACTCCTTCCCATTCCAATCCTGAGAACCTTCCTATAGCTTGAGATGTGATATCCAACTCCTTCCCATTCCAATCCTGAGACCCTTCCTATAGCATGAGATGTGATATCTCAATGCTTATACCAAACCTGAGACCCTTCCTATTGCATGAGATGTGATATCCAACTCCTTCCCATTCCAATCCTGAGACCCTTCCTATAGCATGAGATGTGATATCTCAATGCCTCTAATACCAAACCTGAGATCCTTCCTCTAACATGAAATGTGATATCCAACTCCTTCCCTTTCCAAACCTGAGAGCCTACCTATAGCATGAGATGTGAGATCCAAGTCCTTCCCATTCCAATCTTTAGACCCTTCCTACAGCATGCAATGTGATATCTCAATGCTTATACCAAACCTGAGACCCTTCCTATAGCATGAGATGTGATATCCAACTCCTTCCCATTCCAAACCTGAGACCCTTCCTACAGCATGCGATGTCATATCTCAATGCTTCTAATACCAAACCTGAGACCCGTCCTATAACATGAGATGGGATATCCAACTCCTTCCCATTCCAAATCTGAGACCCTTCGTATAGCATGAGATGTGATATCTCAATGCTTCTAATACCAAACCTGGATCCTTCCTATAGCATGAGATGTGATATAAAACTCCGTCCCATTCCAATCCTGCGTCCCTTCCTATAGCATGAGATTTGATATCTCAATGTTTCTACTACCAAACCTGACACCTTTCCTATAACATGAGATGTGATATCCAACTCCTTCCCATTTAAACCCTGAGACCCTTCCTATAGCATGAGATGTGATATCCAACTCCTTCCCATTCCAATCCTCAGACACTTTCTATAGCATGAGATGTGATATCTCAATGCTTCTAATACCAAACCTGATACCCTTCCTATGGCATGAGATTTGATATCAAACTCCTTCCCATTCCAATCCTGAGACCCTTCCTATAGCATGAGATATTATATCCAACTCCTCCCCATTCCAATCCGGAAACCCTTCCTGTACCATGAGGTGTGATATCTCAATGCTTCTAATACCAAACCTGAGACCCGTCCTATAACATGAGAGGTGATATCCAAATCCTTCCCCTTCCAAAACTGAGACCCTTCCTTTAGCATGAGATGTGATATCCAGCTCCTTCGCATTCCAATCCTGAGACCCTTCCGATAGCATGAGATGTGATATCTCAATGCTTCTAATACCAAAACTGAGACCCTCCTTATAGCATGAGATGTGATATCTAAGTCCTTCCCATTCCAATCCTGAGATCCTTCCGATAGCAGAGATGTGATATCTCAATGCTTATATGAAACCTGAGACCCTTCCTATGGCATGAGATGTGATATCCAACTCCTTCCCATTCCAATCCTGAGACCCTTCCTATAGCATGAGATGTGATATCTCAATGCTTCTACCAAAACTGAGACCCTTCCTTTAGCATGAGATGTGATATCCAACTCCTTCCCATTTCAATCCAGAGACCCTTCCTATAGCATGAGATGTGATATCTCAATGCTTCTAATACCAAACCTGAGATTCTTCCTATAACATGAGATGTGATATCCAAATCCTTCCACTTCCAAACCTGAGACCCTTCCTATAGCATGAGATGTGATATCTCAATGCTTCTAATACCAAAACTGAGACCCTCGTTATAGCATGAGATGTGATATCTAAGTCCTTCCCATTCCAATCCTGAGATCCTTCCGATAGCAGAGATGTGATATCTCAATGCTTATATGAAACCTGAGACCCTTCCTATGGCATGAGATGTGATATCCAACTCCTTCCCATTCCAATCCTGAGACCCTTCCTATAGCATGAGATGTGATATCTCAATGCTTATACCAAAACTGAGACCCTTCCTTTCGCATGAGATGTGATATCCAACTCCTTCCCATTCCAATCCTGAGACCCTTCCTATAGCATGAGATGTGATATCCAACTCCTTCCCATTCCAACCTGAGACCCTTCCTATAGCATGAGATGGGATATCCAACTCCTTCCAAATCCAATCCTGATACCCTTCCGATAGCATGAGATGTGATATCCCAATGCTTATATGAAACCTGAGACCCTTCCTATGGCATGAGATGTGATATCCAACTCCTTCCCATTCCAATCCTGAGACCCTTCCTATAGCATGAGATGTGATATCTCAATGCTTCTACCAAAACTGAGACCCTTCCTTTAGCATGAGATGTGATATCCAACTCCTTCCCATTCCAATCCTGAGAGCCTTCCTATAGCATGAGATGTGATATCTCAATGCTTCTAATACCAAACCTGAGATTCTTCCTATAACATGAGATGTGATATCCCAATCCTTCCACTTCCAAACCTGAGACCCTCCCTTTAGCATGAGATGTGATATCCGACTCCTTCCCATTCCAATCCTGAGACCCTTATGATAGCATGAGATGTGATATCTCAATGCTTCTAATACCAAACCTGAGATCCTTCCAATAGCATGAGATGTGATATCTCAATGCTTCTAATACCAAACCTGAGATCCTTCCTAAAACTTGAGATGTGATATCCATATCCGTCCACTTCAAAACCTGAGACCCTCCCTTTAGCATGAGATGTGATATCCGACTCCTTCCCATTCCAATCCTGAGACCCTTATGATAGCATGAGATGTGATATCTCAATGCTTCTAATACCAAACCTGAGATCCTTCCAATAGCATGAGATGTGATATCTCAATGCTTCTAATACCAAACCTGAGATCCTTCCTAAAACATGAGATGTGATATCCATATCCGTCCACTTCAAAACCTGAGACCCTCCCTTTAGCATGAGATGTGATATCCGATCCTTCCCATTCCAATCCTGAGACCCTTCTGATAGCATGAGATGTGATATCTCAATGCTTCTAATACCAAACCTGAGATCCTTCTTATAGCATGAGATGTGATATCCAACTCCTTCCCATTCCAATCCTGAGACCCTTCCTATAGCATGAGATGTGATATCTCAATGCTTCCAATACCAAACCTGAGTTCCATCCTATAACATGAGATGTGAAATCCAAATCATTCCCTTTCCAAACCTGAGACCCTTCCTATAGCTTGAGATGTGATATCAAACTCCTTCCCATTCCAATCCTGAGATAGCTTGAGATGTGCTATCCAACTCCTTCCCATTCCAATCCCGAGACCCTTCCTATACCATGAGATGTGATATCTCAATGCTTCTAATACCAAACCTGAGACCCGTCCTAATACATATGTGAGATCCAAATCCTTCCCCTTCCAAACCCGAGACCTTTCCTTTAGCATGAGATGTGATATCCAACTCCTTCCCATTCCAATCCTGAGACCCTTCCTGTAGCATGATATGTGATATCTCAATGCTTCTAATACCAAACCTGAGATCCTTCCCATAACATGAGATGTGTATCCAACTCCTTTCCATTCCAAACCTGAGACCCTTCCTATAGCATGAGATGTGATATCCAACTCCTTCCCAATCCAATCCTGAGTCCCTTCATATAGCATGAGATGTGATATCCAACTCCTTCCTATTCCAATCCTGAGACCCTTCCTATAACATGAGACGTGACATCTATATGCTTCTAATACCAAACCTGAGACCCTTCCTATAGCATGAGATGGGATATCCAACTCCTTCCCATTCCAATCCCGAGACCCTTCCGATAGCAGAGATTTGATATCTCAATGCTTATACCAAACCTGAGACCCTTCCTATGGAATGAGGTGTCATATACTTCTCCTTCCCATTCCAATCCTGAGACCCTTCCTATAGCACGAGATGTGATATCTCAATGCTTCTACCAAACCCGAGACCCTTCCTATAGCATGAGATATGATATCCAACTCCTTCCCATTCCAATCCCGAGACCCTTCCTATACCATGAGATGTGATATCTCAATGCTTCTAATACCAAACCTGAGACCTGTCCTGATACATATGTGAGATCCAAATCCTTCCCCTTCCAAACCCGAGACCTTTCCTTTAGCATGAGATGTGATATCCAACTCCTTCCCATTCCAATCCTGAGACCCTTCCTATAGCATGATATGTGATATCTCAATGCTTCTAATACCAAACCTGAGATCCTTCCCATAACATGAGATGTGTATCCAACTCCTTCCCATTCCAAACCTGAGACCCTTCCTATAGCATGAGATGTGATATCCAACTCCTTCCCAATCCAATCCTGAGTCCCCTCATATAGCATGAGATGTGATATCCAACTCCTTCCTATTCCAATCCTGAGACCCTTCCTATAACATGAGACGTGACATCTCAATGCTTCTAATACCAAACCTGAGACCCTTCCTATAGCATGAGATGGGATATCCAACTCCTTCCCATTCCAATCCCGAGACCCTTCCGATAGCAGAGATTTGATATCTCAATGCTTATACCAAACCTGAGACCCTTCCTATGGAATGAGGTGTCATATACTTCTCCTTCCCATTCCAATCCTGAGACCCTTCCTATAGCACGAGATGTGATATCTCAATGCTTCTACCAAACCCGAGACCCTTCCTATAGCATGAGATGTGATATCCAACTCCTTCCCATTCCAATCCTGAGACCCTTCCTATAGCATGAGATGTGATATCTCAGTGCTTCTAATACCAAACCTGATATCCTTCCTATAACATGAGATGTGATATCCAACTCCTTCCTATTCCAATCCTGAGATCCTTCCTATACCATGAGATGTGATATCTCAATGTTTCTCATACCAAACCTGAGGCCCTTCCTATAGCAAGAGATGTGATATACAAATCCTTCCCATTCCAAACCTGAGACCATTCCTATAGCGTGAGCTGTGATATCCGACTCCTTCCCAATCCAATCCTGAGACCCTTCCTATAGCATGAGATGTAATATCACAATGCTTGTAATACCAAACCTGAGACCCTTCCTATAGCATGAGATGTGATATCTCATTGCTTCTAATACCAAAACTGAGACCCTTCTTAAAGCATGAGATGTGATATCCAACTCCTTCCCGTTCCAAACCTGAGGCCCTTCCTCTAGCATATGTGATATCCAACTCCTTCCCATTCCAAACCTGAGACCCATCCTATAGCAGGAATGTAATATCCAACTCCTTCTCATTCCAATCCTGAGACCATTCCTATAGCATGAGATGTGATATCTCAATGCTTCTAAGAGCAAACCTGAGATCCTTCCTATGACATGAGATGTGATATCCAATTCCTTCCCATTCCAAACCTGAGACCCTTCCTACAGCATGCAATGTGATATCTCAATGCTTCTAATACCACACCTGAGACCCGTCCAATAACATGAGATGGGATATCCAAGTACTTCCCATTCCAATCCTGAGACCCATCCTATAGCATGAGATGTGATATCTCAATGCTTCTAATACCAAACCTGGGACCTTTCCTATGGCATGAGATGTCATATACAACTCCTTCCCATTCCAATTCTGAGACCCTTCCTATACCATGAGACTTGATATCTCAATGCTTCTAATACCAAACCTGAGACCTTTCCTATGGCATGAGATGTCATATACAACTCCTTCCCATTCCAATCCTGAGACCCATCCTATAGCATGAGATGTGATATCTCAATGCTTCTAATACCAAACCTGGGACCTTTCCTATGGCATGAGATCATATACAACTCCTTCCCATTCCAATTCTGAGACCCTTCCTATACCATGAGACTTGATATCTCAATGCTTCTAATACCAAACCTGAGACCTTTCCTATGGCATGAGATGTCATATACAACTCCTTCCCATTCCAATCCTGAGACCCTTCCTATGGCTTGAGATGTGATATCCAACTCCTTCCCATTCCAACCTGAGACCCTTCCTATAGCATGAGATGGGATATCCAACTCCTTCCAAATCCAATCCTGATACCCTTCCGATAGCATGCGATGTGATATCCCAATGCCTCTACCAAACCTGAGACCCATACTATGGCATGAGATGTGGTATCAAACTCCTTCCCATTCCAATCCTGAGACCCTTCCTATAGCTTGAGATGTGATATCCAACTCCTTCCCATTCCAATCCTGAGACCCTTCCTATAGCATGAGATGTGATATCTCAATGCTTATACCAAACCTGAGACCCTCCAACTCCTTCGAATTCCAATCCTGAGACCCTTCCCATAGCATGAGATATGATATCTCAATGCCTCTAATACCCAACCTGAGATCCTTCCTCTAACATGAAATGTGATATCCAACTCCTTCCCTTTCCAAACCTGAGAGCCTACCTATAGCATGAGATGTGATATCCAACTCCTTCCCATTCCAATCCTTAGACACTTCCAATAGCAGAGATATGATATCTCAATGCTTATACCAAACCTGAGACGCTTCCTATAACATGAGATGTGATATCCAACTCCTTCCAGTTCCAAACCTGAGACCCTTCCTATAGCATGAGATGTGATATCCAACTCCTTCCCATTCCAATCCTGAGACCCTTCCGATAGCATGAGATGTGATATCCAACTCCTTCCCATTCCAATACTGAGACCCTTCCGATAGCATGAGGTGTGATATCTCAATGCCTCTAATACCAAACCTGAGATCCTTCCTCTAACATGAAATGTGATATCCAACTCGTTCCCTTTCCAAACCTGAGAGCCTTCCTATAGCATGAGATGTGATATTCAAGTCCTTCCCATTCCAATCCTGAGACCCTTCCTATAACATGAGATGTGATATCCAACTCCTTCCCATTCCATCCTGAAACCCTTCCTATAGCATGAGATGGGATATCCAACTCCTTCCAAATCCAATCCTGATACCCTTCCGATAGCATGAGATGTGATATCCCAATGCCTCTACCAAACCTGAGACCCATACTATGGCATGAGATGTGGTATCAAACTCCTTCCCATTCCAATCCTGAGACCCTTCCTATAGCTTGAGATGTGATATCCAACTCCTTCCCATTCCAATCCTGAGACCCTTCCTATAGCATGAGATGTGATATCTCAATGCTTATACCAAACCTGAGACCCTCCAACTCCTTCGAATTCCAATCCTGAGACCCTTCCCATAGCATGAGATATGATATCTCAATGCCTCTAATACCCAACCTGAGATCCTTCCTCTAACATGAAATGTGATATCCAACTCCTTCCCTTTCCAAACCTGAGAGCCTACCTATAGCATGAGATGTGATATCCAACTCCTTCCCATTCCAATCCTTAGACACTTCCAATAGCAGAGATATGATATCTCAATGCTTATACCAAACCTGAGACGCTTCCTATAACATGAGATGTGATATCCAACTCCTTCCAGTTCCAAACCTGAGACCCTTCCTATAGCATGAGATGTGATATCCAACTCCTTCCCATTCCAATCCTGAGACCCTTCCGATAGCATGAGATGTGATATCCAACTCCTTCCCATTCCAATACTGAGACCCTTCCGATAGCATGAGGTGTGATATCTCAATGCCTCTAATACCAAACCTGAGATCCTTCCTCTAACATGAAATGTGATATCCAACTCGTTCCCTTTCCAAACCTGAGAGCCTTCCTATAGCATGAGATGTGATATTCAAGTCCTTCCCATTCCAATCCTGAGACCCTTCCTATAACATGAGATGTGATATCCAACTCCTTCCCATTCCATCCTGAAACCCTTCCTATAGCATGAGATGGGATATCCAACTCCATCCAAATCCAATCCTGAGACCCTTCCGATAGCATGAGATGTGATATCTCAATCCTTCTACCAAACCTGAGACCCATACATGAGATGTGATATCAAACTCCTTCCCATTCCAATCCGGAGACCCTTCCTATAGCTTTAGATGTGATATCCAACTCCTTCCCATTCCAATTCTGAGACCCTTCCTATACCATGAGACTTGATATCTCAATGCTTCTAATACGAAACCTGAGACCCTTCCTATAGCATGAGATGTGATATCCAACTCCTTCCCATTCCAATCCTGAGACCCTTCCTATAGCATGAGATGTGATATCTCAATGCTGCTAATACCAAACCTGAGACCCTTCCTATAACATGAGACGGGATATCCAACTCCTTTCCAATCCAATCCTGAGACCCTTCCGATAACATGAGATATGATATCTCAATGCTTCTACCAAACCTGAGACCCTTCCTATGGCATGAGATGTGATATCAAACTCCTCCCCATTCCAATCCTGAGACCCTTCCTATACCATGAGATGTGATATCTCAATGCTTCTAATACTAAACCTGAGACCCGTCCTATAACATGAGATGTAATATCCTAATCCTTCCCCTTCCAAGCCTGAGACCCTTCCTTTAGCATGAGATGTGATATCCAACTCCTTCCCATTCCAATCTTGAGACCCTTCCGATAACATGAGATATGATATCTCAATGCTTCTAATATCAAACCTGAGACCCTCTCTATAGCATGAGATGTGATATCGAAGTCCTTCCCATTCCAATCCTGAGACCCTTGCTATAACATGAGATGTGGTATCTCAATGCTTCTAATACCAAACCTGAGACCCTTCCTATAACATGAGATGGGATATCCAACTCCTTCCCATTCCAATCCTGAGACCCTTCCGATAGCAGAGATGTGATATATCAATGCTTATACCAAACCTGAGACCCTTCCTATGACATGAGATGTCATATACTACTCCTTCCCATTCCAATCCTGAGACCCTGCCTATAGCATGAGATGTCATATCTCAATGCTTCTACCAAATCTGAGACCCTTCCTATAGCATGAGATGTGATAGCCAACTCCTTCCCATTCCAATCCTGAGACCCTTCATATAGCATGAGATGTGATATCTCAATGCTTCTAATAAAAAACCTGATATCCTTCCTATAACATGAGATGGGATATCCAACTCCTTCCCATTCCAATCCTGAGATCCTTCCTATACCATGAGATGTGATATCTCAATGTTTCTCATACCAAACCTGAGGCCCTTCCTATAGCAAGATGTGATATACAAATCCTTCCTATTCCAAACCTGAGACCCTTCCTATAGCATTAGATGGGATATCCAACTCCTTCCCATTCCAAATCTGAGACCCTTCGTATAGCATGAGATGTGATATCCAACTCCTTCCCATACCAATCATGAGACACTTCCGATAGCAGAGATGTGATATCTCAATGCTTATACCAAACCTGAGACCCTTCCTATGGCATGAGATGTGATATCCAACTCCTTCCCATTCCAATCCTGAGACTCTTCCTATAGCATGAGATTTGAAATCTCAATATTTCTACTACAAAACCTGAGACCTTTCCTATAACATGAGACGTGATATCCAACTCCTTCCCATTCCAATCCTGAGACTCTTCCTATAGCATGAGATGTGATATCTCAATGCTTCTGCCAAACCAGAGACCCTTCTTATAGCATGAGATGTGATATCCAACTCCTTCGAATTCCAATCCTGAGACCCTTCCCATAGCATTAGATATAATATCTCAATGCCTCTAATACCAAACCTGAGATCCTTCCTCTAACATGAATGTGATATCCAACTCCTTCCCTTTCCAAACCTGAGAGCCTACCTATAGCATGAGATGTGATATCCAACTCCTTCCCATTCCAATCCTTAGACACTTCCAATAGCAGAGATATGATATCTCAATGCTTATACCAAACCTGAGACGCTTCCTATAACATGAGATGTGATATCCAACTCCTTCCAGTTCCAAACCTGAGACCCTTCCTATAGCATGAGATGTGATATCCAACTCCTTCCCATTCCAATCCTGAGACCCTTCCGATAGCATGAGATGTGATATCCAACTCCTTCCCATTCCAATCCTGAGACCCTTCCGATAGCATGAGGTGTGCTATCTCAATGCCTACAATACCAAACCTGAGATCCTTCCTCTAACATGAAATGTGATATCCAACTCGTTCCCTTTCCAAACCTGAGAGACTTCCTATAGCATGAGATGTGATATTCAAGTCCTTCCCATTCCAATCCTGAGACCCTTCCTATAACATGAGATGTGATATCCAACTCCTTCCCATTCCAACCTGAGACCCTTCCTATAGCATGAGATGGGATATCCAACTCCATCCAAATCCAATCCTGAGACCGTTCCGATAGCATGAGATGTGATATCTCAATCCTTCTACCAAACCTGAGACCCATACTATGGCATGAGATGTGATATCAAACTCCTTCCCATTCCAATCCGGAGACCCTTCCTATAGCTTGAGATGTGATATCCAACTCCTTCCCATTCCAATTCTGAAACCCTTCCTATACCATGAGACTTGATATCTCAATGCTTCTAATACGAAACCTGAGACCCTTCCTATAGCATGAGATGTGATATCCAACTCCTTCCCATTCCAATCCTGAGACCCTTCCTATAGCATGAGATGTGATATCTCAATGCTGCTAATACCAAACCTGAGACCCTTCCTATAACATGAGACGGGATATCCAACTCCTTTCCAATCCAATCCTGAGACCCTTCCGATAACATGAGATGTGATATCTCAATGCTTCTACCAAACCTGAGACCCTTCCTATGGCATGAGATGTGATATCAAACTCCTCCCCATTCCAATCCTGAGACCCTTCCTATACCATGAGATGTGATATCTCAATGCTTCTAATACTAAACCTGAGACCCGTCCTATAACATGAGATGTAATATCCTAATCCTTCCCCTTCCAAGCCTGAGACCCTTCCTTTAGCATGAGATGTGATATCCAACTTCTTCCCATTCCAATCTTGAGACCCTTCCGATAGCATGAGATATGATATCTCCATGCTTCTAATATCAAACCTGAGACCCTCTCTATAGCATGAGATGTGATATAGAAGTCCTTCCCATTCCAATCCTGAGACCCTTCCTATAACATGAGATGTGGTATCTCAATGCTTCTAATACCAAACCTGAGACCCTTCCTATAACATGAGATGGGATATCCAACTCCTTCCCATTCCAATCCCGAGACCCTTCCGATAGCAGAGATGTGATATATCAATGCTTATACCAAACCTGAGACCCTTCCTATGACATGAGATGTCATATACTACTCCTTCCCATTCCAATCCTGAGACCCTGCCTATAGCATGAGATGTCATATCTCAATGCTTCTACCAAATCTGAGACCCTTCCTATACCATGAGATGTGATATCCAACTCATTCCCATTCCAATCCTGAGACCCTTCCTATAGCATGAGATGTGATATCTCAATGCTTCTAATAAAAAACCTGATATCCTTCCTATAACATGAGATGGGATATCAAACTCCTTCCCATTCCAATCCTGAGATCCTTCCTATACCATGAGATGTGATATCTCAATGTTTCTCATACCAAACCTGAGGCCCTTCCTATAGCAAGATGTGATATACAAATCCTTCCCATTCCAAACCTGAGACCCTTCTCATAGCATGAGATGGGATATCCAACTCCTTCCCATTCCAAATCTGAGACCCTTCGTATAGCATGAGATGTGATATCCAACTCCTTCCCATCCCAATCATGAGACACTTCCGATAGCAGAGATGTGATATCTCAATGCTTATACCAAACCTGAGACCCTTCCTATGGCATGAGATGTGATATCCAACTCCTTCCCATTCCAATCCTGAGACTCTTCCTATAGCATGAGATTTGATATCTCAATATTTCTACTACCAAACCTGAGACCTTTCCTATAACATGAGATGTGATATCCAACTCCTTCCCATTCCAATCCTGAGACTCTCCCTATAGCATGAGATGTGATATCTCAATGCTTCTGCCAAACCAGAGACCCTTCCTATAGCATGAGATGTGATATCCAACTCCTTCCCATTCCTCAGACACTTTCTATAGCATGAGAAGTGATATCTCAATGCTTCTAATAGCAAACCTGAGACCCTTCCTATGGCATGAGATTTGATATCAAACTCCTTCCCATTCCAATCCTCAGACCCTTCCTATAGCATGAGATATGATATCCAACTCCTCCCCATTCCAATCCTGAAACCCTTCCTATACCATGAGGTGTGATATCTCAATGCTTCTAATACCAAACCTGAGACCCTTCCTATGGCATGAGATGTGATATCCAACTCCTTCCCATTCCAATCCTGAGACTCTTCCTATAGCATGAGATTTGAAATCTCAATATTTCTACTACAAAACCTGAGACCTTTCCTATAACATGAGACGTGATATCCAACTCCTTCCCATTCCAATCCTGAGACTCTTCCTATAGCATGAGATGTGATATCTCAATGCTTCTGCCAAACCAGAGACCCTTCTTATAGCATGAGATGTGATATCCAACTCCTTCGAATTCCAATCCTGAGACCCTTCCCATAGCATTAGATATAATATCTCAATGCCTCTAATACCAAACCTGAGATCCTTCCTCTAACATGAATGTGATATCCAACTCCTTCCCTTTCCAAACCTGAGAGCCTACCTATAGCATGAGATGTGATATCCAACTCCTTCCCATTCCAATCCTTAGATACTTCCAATAGCAGAGATATGATATCTCAATGCTTATACCAAACCTGAGACGCTTCCTATAACATGAGATGTGATATCCAACTCCTTCCAGTTCCAAACCTGAGACCCTTCCTATAGCATGAGATGTGATATCCAACTCCTTCCCATTCCAATCCTGAGACCCTTCCGATAGCATGAGATGTGATATCCAACTCCTTCCCATTCCAATCCTGAGACCCTTCCGATAGCATGAGGTGTGCTATCTCAATGCCTCTAATACCAAACCTGAGATCCTTCCTCTAACATGAAATGTGATATCCAACTCGTTCCCTTTCCAAACCTGAGAGACTTCCTATAGCATGAGATGTGATATTCAAGTCCTTCCCATTCCAATCCTGAGACCCTTCCTATAACATGAGATGTGATATCCAACTCCTTCCCATTCCAACCTGAGACCCTTCCTATAGCATGAGATGGGATATCCAACTCCATCCAAATCCAATCCTGAGACCGTTCCGATAGCATGAGATGTGATATCTCAATCCTTCTACCAAACCTGAGACCCATACTATGGCATGAGATGTGATATCAAACTCCTTCCCATTCCAATCCGGAGACCCTTCCTATAGCTTGAGATGTGATATCCAACTCCTTCCCATTCCAATTCTGAAACCCTTCCTATACCATGAGACTTGATATCTCAATGCTTCTAATACGAAACCTGAGACCCTTCCTATAGCATGAGATGTGATATCCAACTCCTTCCCATTCCAATCCTGAGACCCTTCCTATAGCATGAGATGTGATATCTCAATGCTGCTAATACCAAACCTGAGACCCTTCCTATAACATGAGACGGGATATCCAACTCCTTTCCAATCCAATCCTGAGACCCTTCCGATAACATGAGATGTGATATCTCAATGCTTCTACCAAACCTGAGACCCTTCCTATGGCATGAGATGTGATATCAAACTCCTCCCCATTCCAATCCTGAGACCCTTCCTATACCATGAGATGTGATATCTCAATGCTTCTAATACTAAACCTGAGACCCGTCCTATAACATGAGATGTAATATCCTAATCCTTCCCCTTCCAAGCCTGAGACCCTTCCTTTAGCATGAGATGTGATATCCAACTTCTTCCCATTCCAATCTTGAGACCCTTCCGATAGCATGAGATATGATATCTCCATGCTTCTAATATCAAACCTGAGACCCTCTCTATAGCATGAGATGTGATATAGAAGTCCTTCCCATTCCAATCCTGAGACCCTTCCTATAACATGAGATGTGGTATCTCAATGCTTCTAATACCAAACCTGAGACCCTTCCTATAACATGAGATGGGATATCCAACTCCTTCCCATTCCAATCCCGAGACCCTTCCGATAGCAGAGATGTGATATATCAATGCTTATACCAAACCTGAGACCCTTCCTATGACATGAGATGTCATATACTACTCCTTCCCATTCCAATCCTGAGACCCTGCCTATAGCATGAGATGTCATATCTCAATGCTTCTACCAAATCTGAGACCCTTCCTATACCATGAGATGTGATATCCAACTCATTCCCATTCCAATCCTGAGACCCTTCCTATAGCATGAGATGTGATATCTCAATGCTTCTAATAAAAAACCTGTTATCCTTCCTATAACATGAGATGGGATATCAAACTCCTTCCCATTCCAATCCTGAGATCCTTCCTATACCATGAGATGTGATATCTCAATGTTTCTCATACCAAACCTGAGGCCCTTCCTATAGCAAGATGTGATATACAAATCCTTCCCATTCCAAACCTGAGACCCTTCTCATAGCATGAGATGGGATATCCAACTCCTTCCCATTCCAAATCTGAGACCCTTCGTATAGCATGAGATGTGATATCCAACTCCTTCCCATCCCAATCATGAGACACTTCCGATAGCAGAGATGTGATATCTCAATGCTTATACCAAACCTGAGACCCTTCCTATGGCATGAGATGTGATATCCAACTCCTTCCCATTCCAATCCTGAGACTCTTCCTATAGCATGAGATTTGATATCTCAATATTTCTACTACCAAACCTGAGACCTTTCCTATAACATGAGATGTGATATCCAACTCCTTCCCATTCCAATCCTGAGACTCTCCCTATAGCATGAGATGTGATATCTCAATGCTTCTGCCAAACCAGAGACCCTTCCTATAGCATGAGATGTGATATCCAACTCCTTCCCATTCCTCAGACACTTTCTATAGCATGAGAAGTGATATCTCAATGCTTCTAATAGCAAACCTGAGACCCTTCCTATGGCATGAGATTTGATATCAAACTCCTTCCCATTCCAATCCTCAGACCCTTCCTATAGCATGAGATATGATATCCAACTCCTCCCCATTCCAATCCTGAAACCCTTCCTATACCATGAGGTGTGATATCTCAATGCTTCTAATACCAAACCTGAGACCCTGTCCTATAACATGAGATGTGATATCCAAATCCTTCCCCTTCCAAACCTGAGAAACTTCGTTTAGCATGAGATGTGATATCCAGCTCCTTCCCATTCCAATCCTGAGACCCTTCCGTTAGCATGAGATATGATATCTCAATGCTTCTAATATCAAAACTGAGACCCTCCTTATAGCATGAGCTGTGATATCTAAGTCCTTCCCATTCCAATCCTGAGATCCTTCCGATAGCAGAGATGTGATATCTCAATGCTTATACGAAACCTGAGACACTTCCTATGGCATGAGATGTGATATCCAACTCCTTCCCATTCCAATCCTGAGACCCTTCCTATAGCATGAGATGTGATATCTCAATGCTTCTACCAAAACTGAGACCCTTCCTTTTGCATGAGATGTGCTATCCAACTCCTTCCCATTCCAATCCTGAGACCCTTCCTATAACATGAGATGTGATATCTCAATGCTTCTAATACCAAACCTGAAGTCCTTCCTATAACATGAGATGTGATATCCAAATCCTTCCACTTCCAAACCTGAGACCCTCCCTTTAGCATGAGATGTGATATCCAACTCCTTCCCATTCCAATCCTGAGACCCTTCTGATAGCATGAGATGTGATATCTCAATGCTTCTCATACCAAACCTGAGGCCCTTCCTATAGCAAGATGTGATATACAAATCCTTCCCATTCCAAACCTGAGACCCTTCTCATAGCATGAGATGGGATATCCAACTCCTTCCCATTCCAAATCTGAGACCCTTCGTATAGCATGAGATGTGATATCCAACTCCTTCCCATCCCAATCATGAGACACTTCCGATAGCAGAGATGTGATATCTCAATGCTTATACCAAACCTGAGACCCTTCCTATGGCATGAGATGTGATATCCAACTCCTTCCCATTCCAATCCTGAGACTCTTCCTATAGCATGAGATTTGATATCTCAATATTTCTACTACCAAACCTGAGACCTTTCCTATAACATGAGATGTGATATCCAACTCCTTCCCATTCCAATCCTGAGACTCTCCCTATAGCATGAGATGTGATATCTCAATGCTTCTGCCAAACCAGAGACTCTTCCTATAGCATGCAATGTGATATCCAACTCCTTCCCATTCCTCAGACACTTTCTATAGCATGAGAAGTGATATCTCAATGCTTCTAATAGCAAACCTGAGACCCTTCCTATGGCATGAGATTTGATATCAAACTCCTTCCCATTCCAATCCTCAGACCCTTCCTATAGCATGAGATATGATATCCAACTCCTCCCCATTCCAATCCTGAAACCCTTCCTATACCATGAGGTGTGATATCTCAATGCTTCTAATACCAAACCTGAGACCCTGTCCTATAACATGAGATGTGATATCCAAATCCTTCCCCTTCCAAACCTGAGAAACTTCGTTTAGCATGAGATGTGATATCCAGCTCCTTCCCATTCCAATCCTGAGACCCTTCCGTTAGCATGAGATATGATATCTCAATGCTTCTAATATCAAAACTGAGACCCTCCTTATAGCATGAGATGTGATATCTAAGTCCTTCCCATTCCAATCCTGAGATCCTTCCGATAGCAGAGATGTGATATCTCAATGCTTATACGAAACCTGAGACACTTCCTATGGCATGAGATGTGATATCCAACTCCTTCCCATTCCAATCCTGAGACCCTTCCTATAGCATGAGATGTGATATCGCAATGCTTCTACCAAAACTGAGACCCTTCCTTTTGCATGAGATGTGCTATCCAACTCCTTCCCATTCCAATCCTGAGACCCTTCCTATAACATGAGATGTGATATCTCAATGCTTCTAATACCAAACCTGAGATCCTTCCTATAACATGAGATGTGATATCCAAATCCTTCCACTTCCAAACCTGAGACCCTCCCTTTAGCATGAGATGTGATATCCAACTCCTTCCCATTCCAATCCTGAGACCCTTCTGATAGCATGAGATGTGATATCTCAATGCTTCTAATACCAAACCTGAGATCCTTCCTAAAACATGAGATGTGATATCCAAATCTGTCCACTTCCAAACCTGAGACCCTCCCTTTAGCATGAGATGTGATATCCGACTCCTTCCCATTTCAATCCTGAGACCCTTCTGATAGCATGAGATGTGATATCTCAATGCTTCTAATACTAAACCTGAGATCCTTCCTATAGCATGAGATGTGATATCCAACTCCTTCCCATTCCAATCCTGAGACCCTTCCTATAGCATGAGATGTGATATCTCAATGCTTCCAATACCAAACCTGAGTTCCTTCCTATAACATGAGATGTGATATCCAACTCCTTCCCATTCCAAACCTGAGACACTTCCGATAGCATGAGATGTGATATCTCAATGCTTCTGAAACCAAACATGAGAACCATCCTATAACATGAGATGTGAAATCCAAATCATTCCCTTTCCAAACCTGAGACCCTTCCTATAGCTTGAGATGTGATATCTAACTCCTTCCCATTTCAATCCTGAGATAGCTTGAGATGTGCTATCCAACTCCTTCCCATTCCAATCCCGAGACCCTTCCTATACCATGAGATGTGATATCTCAATGCTTCTAATACCAAACCTGAGACCCGTCCTAATACATATGTGAGATCCAAATCCTTCCCCTTCCAAACCTGAGACCCTTCCTATAGCATGAGATGTGATATCCAACTCCTTCCCAATCCAATCCTGAGACCCTTCCTATAGCATGAGATGTAATATCACAATGCTTGTAATACCACACCTGAGTCCCTTCATATAGCATGAGATGTGATATCCAACTCCTTCCTATTCCAAACCTGAGACCCTTCCTATAGCATGAGATGTGATATCTCAATGCTTCTAATACCAAAACGGAGACCCTTCTTAAAGCATGAGATGTGATATCCAACTCCTTCCCGTGCCAAACCTGAGGCCCTTCCTATAGCATATGTGATATCCAACTCCTTCCCATTCCAAACCTGAGACCCATCCTTTGCAGGAATATAATATCCAACTCCTTCTCATTCCAATCCTGAGACCATTCCTATAGCATGAGATGTGATATCTCAATGCTTCTAAGAGCAAACCTGAGATCCTTCCTATGACATGAGATGTGATATCCAATTCCTTCCCATTCCAAACCTGATACCCTTCCTACAGCATGCGATGTGATATCTCAATCCTTCTAATACCACACCTGAGACCCGTCCAATAACATGAGATGGGATATCCAAGTACTTCCCATTCCAATCCTGAGACCCTTCCTATAGCATGAGATGTGATATCTCAATGCTTCTAATACCAAACCTGAGACCTTTCCTATGGCATGAGATGTCATATACAACTCCTTCCCATTCCAATCCTGAGACCCTTCCTATAGCTTGAGATGTGATACCCAACTCCTTCCCATTCCAATTCTGAGACCCTTCCTATACCATGAGACTTGATATCTCAATGCTTCTAATACCAAACCTGAGACCCTTCCTATGGCTTGAGATGTGATATCCAACTCCTTCCCATTCCAACCTGAGACCCTTCCTATAGCATGAGATGGGATATCCAACTCCTTCCAAATCCAATCCTGATACCCTTCCGATAGCATGAGATGTGATATCCCAATGCTTCTACCAAACCTGAGACCCATACTATGGCATGAGATGTGATATCAAACTCCTTCCTGTTAGGAAAGATTTCGTAATTGTAGGTAATTTTCCTTCCATGTGGCAACCCCTAAACGTTTTGCTGTTGTTTTTCACCTTGTTCTTGACTTTGCCAGAGAAGTGCAGCCTTCTGCTGCACTCCTCTGGGCTTTCGCTCCTTTTCTTATGGGGAAACTGACATGCCCTTAAGACAGTCAGTACCGGGGAACGCTGTTTCCCGTAGTTTCTTTTATCATGTTGCGGCTTTAGTGCAACATGACACAAGAGGGCACTGTAAGCTAAGTTACAGCTCTCTTGGGTCTCTAGCCTTCTACAGGCACTAGATACTCGTTTAGGATGGTATTTGATCGGTGCAAGTAATTCAGGGACGGGAATGGTGGCAGCGATCGTTTCTTTGTATTTTGAGCTCCTTTTGGCGTTCTAAGCGCGTTTTCTGCGCTTAACCCAAAATGGTGGCCTGGCTCCCAAAATGGCCAGACCACGAGGCTCCTTTGTCCTGTCTGCTGACCGTCTTGCCCCCTTCACCTTCCCCAGGTCGAGCCGACCCGGGGCCTTCCTTATTTGGGCATGTACTTTCCCGCGAAACACGGATGCTTTCGCAGGCTTCTACATGTCTTGTGTGTGCCTCCAGAATGTGGGCTGGGATGTCTGGTCCCAATACACATCCTGGGTGCCAGAGAGTCTAGGGTGGTGTGAATGCCTGGGACCACCGTGGTCCGTGATTGGTCCACGAATGGTGTGAGTGTTGATGAGCGGATCTCCCATTGGGTCCCCTCCGTTTTGGCGCGAAGGGAACCGTGGATAAGAGGGGGCTGGAAACACCACTACCATTTCGATCTCCTGAGTTCTCACGAGGAGCCAAGTATCCTGCAACCAAGAGGCTGGACCGAGGAATCGCTGGTGACTCGCTGAAGGACTCCTCCTCTGCACTGCTGTCGCCTTGTGAAACCCTTTTCACCTTTGATCGAACCAGAAGGCCTGTACCGGTACTTCGACCTTTGGAATAGCGGGAACAGCTATTCTCGGCATCTTCATCATCTCCTTCCAGTAAGCCTTCGGAAGCGTCTCTGGGCCATCCAGTTGACTGACCAGCTTACAAGGGAGTCTTGCTCTGTAACCGCCGCCAGGTTGTGTAGTATTTCGAGTCCTTGTCACTCTCACACGCTTCGTACACTTGGCGTTCCCAGGTCGGAAGTGAGTAGTGTACATTTGGCTCAGATACACACGGCCGCTCCGTTGCCCTGCTGTGGTGACAAAACTGTGCAGGTTTCTTCGATTGGGACGTCTTTTTACTCAACACGACGACGAGGCGTTCCCTGCTCTTCTGAACCTGCCAGCTGCTGAAACTGACGCGGAGAAGCCTGGGTCTGCTTGCATCGGGGACCGGTGAGTAGTTTAGCTAGGATCTGGTCACCCTCCTGCAGGAGCCCATTGCTTTTCCCCGCTGTGTAAAACAGCACCCTTTTGCCGTACTCGCGCTCTGCTTCTGCCCACTGTGGAGGCTGCGCTTGAGTCGCAGAACTTGTTCTCCTTCATTTGTGCACTGAACTGAACTGCCTGATTTCCTTAGAAGAGACTTTCCTTTTGCCCTTTGGCACCAGCGTGTGCAGGTACTTTTGAGCACATGGCTCCACTCTTCGCAGGGCTCGGACTTCCATCTAGTTAGGTGCCTCTGAAGGCGAACTGAGTCTAAAGCATTGTATCGCACTGCCTGTTTTCCTTCCCTTGCAGGTGGACTACACATTTCGTGCATATAACACTTGCTACTGTCGTATTTGTATATATATTGGGCCTCATTACGACCCTGGCGGAAATCGAAAAACGATGGCGGAAATGCAATACCGCCATCGAATAGCGCTCGGTGCGATCATGACCCGTCACCGCAAAGTACGATGCCATTAGCGACACCGTAGTGAACGCCAACGCTAACTGCACCAAGTACGCGCGCGCGCGCCATGCCAAACCGTAATTACCACCATGGCGCAACGGTACGCGAATTCCGACCCTAGCGGACATGCACCTAACGCCATCAAGCACGGCGGAAAGTACCATTCCGCCATGGTGAGAAGTACGGCATCGCGAACCAACCGTAAACGGCCCTACTGCGTGCTTGTACACCGCTCCCTGGCCACATTGTACAACCCCCCGTAGGTGCAATGAAGTCACACAATGCAACCAGTGAAATGTACTAGTCATCCATGCCTGCCAACGAACAAATGAATCTCAAGAGGGCCCAATGGGAGCTGCAGGGCACAGATGGCACGAATACAGAAGCTATACAAATGGACATGACCTCAGTCTCCCACCAAGAAACGCACGCAAACACAGGCACCTGTGACCAGCAATATTCCGATAATCACATCATTCCACCAATCCAACTGGCTGACCGGCATCTGTTACACAAAAGCTAATCCCCCGCCACTGAACATGACATCATCAAAACAGTCATAATGGCAGCCCTTATCCCTGACCTCACTGGGCTTCGTAGGCAAACGCGCCCAGCACAGTACCACGCAACTATACTCCGAAGCTGGAACCCAATGCAGATCTCCTCACAATACATCGCTCCCCAAATAGGAATATGCCACATCACTCGCAAAGAAGAACGCTACACGGTTCATATCAGAACAGAAATTTAATGCACAACAAATTCACCAAGGCCATACAGCCATTAGGCCATGAACTCCAAAATATATTTCATAATTGTGGGCTGCATCCGCAATAAATGACCAGCTACTTCTTGTGTGACACCCTGTTCCTTCATGGTACACAGGGCCTACATTCCCGTACGAAAAGGCAACATGGAAGCGCCTAGAACCGCAGGGCCGTCCCAATAGGGAGGCTCTAGTCCAGCTGAAAGGCCGAAATGTTGCTCCTAGCCACTAGTACTGCGTAAGGGCATGTGGCCCATTGGCGATCGTCCCATAAGATCGTAATGCTGCTCCACTGATTAACACGAAGCAGCAGGTGTCGGGAGTAAAATCCATCTGCAGGAGTGGCATACAGATGGCAGTGGCAAAAGGGGAGGAGATACCTGTCAACCAAATGAAATGAAAAAGAATAGTATGGCCATCAGAACTACATTTGAATTACTCACTTCAATGATCACACCAAATCCACACCCATATGCATGCTAGCCCACTCCAAAGGATCATCACCACCCAAAAACCACTTGCGAATCATAACTATCTATATCGAGGTGAAAACACTATCACAAACGAGTGTACCTGTGCATGCGTCTGTTAAAACAGAATCCATCTGATGGGATTGGTAACGTGCATAGACACAAGTGTCTGAAGGCGCGTCGAGACAGGGAGGGCTCAACAAGGCCAGATAGACGATGGTCCCACTATGGCAGCCCTGCATCACATAGCGCAGGGGAGGTGGATAGATTCCAAGAAGCCCTGTACATGGCAAACTCTGTATCAAATCATCTGTCCATGCATCCATACATCATTCCCTCATCCCGTAATGAAAACGCCTGTTTCCATACTCACATAACATGTGAAATTTCCATTGAGTCTGTGCGTTATGCAGCCTGCAAAATCCACTGTGCCCCAGCCCGTTATTCCAGTGTTGTGAAGTAACATGTATTTGGGAACGTCCGGCCTCATCGCCCACGTCGCTATTGCGCATCCCAAACTATTCATATCAATCATTGCATCCTCGCCATGGCCCCTGTCCCAAGGACATTGAACAATAGAACGTTATATTTGCAGTCAGACCTGTGGGCATCTCCTCGCCGCTAGCTGAAAACCGAAAGCGCCGCCCTTCGAATTCCTCATTTGCAACATCACGTCGAAAAGGCATCTGTGGCCGCTTGAAACCACAAATTAATCCATCTAGTGCGGCTGTGTGTGAAAATGGCAACTGCCTTCACTCACAAATGGAACGCCCCGCCCGTCGGTGAAGCTCGGTACAGTGTTGCATGAGGGTCCACCGTTACTCGAGTACTACGTTCCACTGACCCTTCACAAGTCTGTTCGCGACTGCAAAGATTGTATGTGAAACAATGGGACCATAGCCGAATGAACATATCAACCAATGTTACACTGCCATCGGGTACAAATACATGATTGCAATAGCAAGATGCCATTCGTCGAATTGCAGCGTTGTGTGCGGGACGTGCTCGCCCAAAGGGGAGTGCAGCTTGCACAGGTGGAATGAATCACCACAGGTGGAGGCCATTCAGCCTGAAAACACATAAATTGCACACCCAGTCTCCTCCCACAACCACACCCACTCCGAAATGCTACCGGCAGGACTAGCCATGTTGGCCCTGGGGGACCTGATAGCACTGCAAGTACTCCAACTTCAAGAAGAAGACGAACACCAACTACAACCGGCCGCACGGCGGAGACACAGGAGGAGGAGGAGGCCAAGGCAGGGCCAGCAAGGGCCGCCAGCACAGCCACTACCACCACGCAGGCAGCCCGCAATCCCACGCCTCCGAGCACATCCGTTCAACCTCACTGATGAGCAGATCCACACCCTCTACCGTTTGGACCGGGACACCATAACCGCCATTGTGGACATGACACAGGCTGACCTTGTCAGCATGATAGATAGCCCAACCGCCATCCCACCCCTACTGAAGGTGGTGTCTGTACTCCACTTCCTGGCCACAGGCACCTACCAGCACACAGTCGGACAGTTGCATGGCATATCACAGCCACTGTTCTCACGGACACTATTGCAAGTGCTCGATGCCCTCCTGAAGCACGCAGACGACTACATCTCTCTACCACGCTCGGAGCAGGAAATTACCAACACAAAAGTGGGATTCCATGCACTTGACGGCATATCGGGTTGCATTGGTGCCATCGACAGCACCCATGTGGAATTGGTCGTCCCACATGCCATGGAGGCCCAGTACCGCAACCGAAAACAATTTCATTCCCTGAATGTACAAATGGTGTGTGACTCCAACAGGATCATTACACATTGTTGTGCCAGATTCCCTGGATCAACCCATGATTCTATGGTCTTGAGGAACTCTACTATACCACGCTACATGGAGCGACACGCAGGGAACAGATCCTGGCTACTCGGTGAGTCTCATTTCATGCATGATGATGTGGGGTATGTGATGCGGCAATGACCTGGCAGGAAGGGGGGGGGGTGCGTACGTAGCAATGGCATTCCTCTAAATTCCTTTATTGTCCACATACAGGTGATGCCGGGTATCCACTGAAGAGATGGCTCCTCACACCAGTCCGGAACCCACGGGACCAGCATGAGGAGGACTACAACCATGCCCACTCACGTATCCGTGTAGTCATAGAACAGGCATCCGGCCTACTGAAGACTCGTTTCCGCTGCCTCAGCAGGTCTGGCGGGGCACTCCTGTACCGCCATGTGAAGGTTGCAAAGATGGTCAAGGCATGTGTCATGCTCCACAACATGTGCGTACGTAGAAATGTGCCCATGCCCCCTGACGCAGAACTGCAAGCACCTGATGATGGTCATGATGAGGGTGGGGATGTGGCAGCACCTCAAGGAGTCTGCGAGGCACAGGAGGGCCGTGACATTCGTCAGCATCTCATAGATGCATGCTTCTAGCACTCACGCCTGGTGGCTGATACATGGACACGGGACTCGTGGCACTGTGTGTGTCTGGAACATGCACAATATGGACTGTACGCCTATAATGGCCTCGTACACAAAGATCAATGTCCACACATCTCATTGCATGATCGTGCATTGTTTATGGCATATGTGTTAGGAAAGATTTCATGATTGCAGGTAATTTTCCTTCCATGTGGCAACCCCTAAACTTTTTGCTGTTGTTTTTCACCTTGTTCTTGACTTTGCCAGAGAAGTGCAGCCTTCTGCCGCACTCCTCTGGGCTTTCGCTCCTTTTCTTATGGGAAAACTGACATGCCCTTAAGACAGTCAGTACCGGGGAACGCTGTTTCCCGTAGTTTCTTTTATCGTGTTGCGGCTTTAGTGCAACATGACACAAGAGGGCACTGTAAACTAAGTTACAGCTCTCTTGGGTCTCTAGCCTTCTACAGCCCCTAGATACTCTTTTAGGATGGTATTTGATCGGTGCAAGTCATTCAGGGACTGGAATGGTGGCAGCGATCGTTTTGTTTATTTTGAGCTCCTTTTGGCGTTCTGAGCACGTTTTTCGCACTGAACCCAAAATGGTGGCCTGGCTCCAAAATGGCCAGACCACGAGGCTCCTTTGTCCTGTCCACTGACCGTCTTGCTCCCTTCACCTTCCCCAGGTCGAGCGACCCGGGGCCTTCCTTATTTGGGCATGTACTTTCCCGCGAAACGTGGTTGCTTTCGCGGGCTTCTACATGTCGTTTGTGTGCCTCCAGGGTGTGGGCTGGGATGTCTGGTCCCAATACACATCCTGGGTGCCAGAGAGTCTAGGGTGGTGTGAATGCCTGGGACCACCGTGGTCCGTGATTGGTCCACGTATGGTATGTGTGTTGATGAGCGGATCTCCCATTGGCTCCCCTCCGTTTTGGCGCGAAGGGAACCGTGGATAAGAGGGAGCTGGAAACACCACTACGATGTCGATCTCCTGAGTTCTCACGAACGAAGGAATACAGGAGCCAAGTATCCTGCAACCAAGAGGCTGGACCGAGGAATCGCTGGTGACCCGCTGAAGGAATCCTCCTTTGCACTGCTGTCGTCCTGTGAAACCCTTTCCTCCTTGGATCGAACCAGAAGGCCTGTACTGGTGCTTCGACCTTTGGAATAGCAGGAACAGCTATTCCCGGCGACTTCATCAACTCCTGCCAAGTAAGCCTTCGGAAGTGTCTCTGGGCCATCCAGTTGACTGACCAGCTTACAAGGGAGTCCTGCTCTGTAACTGCCGCCAGGTTGTGTTGTATTTCGAGTCCTTGTCACTCTCCCACGCTTCGTACACTTGGCGTTCCCAAGTCTGAAGGGAGGAGTGTACATTTGGCTTGAATACACACGGCCGCTCCGTTGTCCTGCTGCGGCAACAAACTGTGCTGGTTTCGTCGATTGGGACGTCTTTTTGCTCTACACGACTATGAGGCGTTCCCTGCTCTTCTGAACCTGCCAGCTGCTGAATCTACGTGGAGAAGCCTGGGTCTGCTTGCTTCGGGGACCGGTGAGTAGTTTAGCTAGGATCTGGTCGCCCTCCTGCAGTATCCCATTGCTTTTCCCTGCTGTGTAAAAACAGCACCCTTTTGGCTGTACTCGCGCTCTGCTTCTGCCCGCTGTGGAGGCTGCGCTTGAGTTGCGGAACCTGTTCTCCTTCTGTGTGCACTATACTGAACTGCCTGACTTCCTCCGAAGAGCTTCCCCTTTTGCCCGTTGGCACCGGCGTGGCAGGTACCTTGAGCACAAGGCTCCACTCTTCGCAGGGCTCGGACTTCCATCTAGTTAGGTGCATCTGAAGGCGAACTGAGTCTAAAGCGTTATCGCACTGCCTGTTTTCCTTTCCTTTCAGGTGGACTACATATTTCGTGCTTTAAACGCTTGCGACTGTGAATTTGTATATATATTGTGTTGATATGGTATGTGTTGGTTTAATATTGTGATATTGTGATTTTCTCGCTACGGTCATTGTTTTAAAGGCCTTAAAATAAATGTGTATCTATTTTTGATATAACAACTGTTTGGAGTAGTTTGTAAGCGCTCTTGCTTTGTGCTTTGTGTGCTCATTGCGGGCTTTCAGTCACCCTCACCCCTCTTGAGACCTAGTCTTGACCGCCGCGATCGCTACCTTGATTGGTCTGGCTTGTCCAGAGGTTACCCTGTTCCAAGTAATTAGGTTGGCCTTCTGAACTTCTGCGCCACCAGGACAGAGTTCAGAAATCCGTCTTAACAAATTGGTGTACAGCGGTGGGATACGACTGAAGGTATCCAGTGTTGCACACGAACTAAGGCATTTCAGGTTATTCCAAACAGTACACGTAGTGAATTGTTGTAGTATAACTTTAAAAAGGCCATAGTCCTATCAAACAGTATGGAAACAAATACCTTGTTAACTTTAAATGCTTCCAAATCAGAAACATTGAAGAAGATGTGTGCGGAGAGAGGTGTTTCCTCTCAAGGCACTAAATTGGAAATGATCCAAAGAATCGTGGCGTGGCAAGAAGCGCAGCTTGAGGCTATAACTTCTGAGGACAGTGCAGAAGGTGGTGGGGCTGCTCTCACTGGTAGAACCGACGGTTCTGCCGCTGCACTGATCCATCGCGACCACGAGGACAGGGAGGATGTGATGTCTAATGTTTCCTCTGCCAGTGTTGATGGGGAGGCTATGCTTGAATTCAAGAAGCAAGAGCTGCGGTTTAGGCAGCAGGAGCTTGAATTCAGCATAGCCAAACTAAAAATCGAACAGGCAGAAAAACAGAAAGACAGGGATCACCAGTTGGAACTGGCCAAGCTTCAGGTTGCAAATGGGTCCAAGGGTCCTGGACATGGGTCTGGGGCTTCCTCTCATCCACGGTTTCCAAAAGATCTGCTCAGTGTGTATGAAGAAAGGAATGACATTATGGACTGGCTGAATGTGTTTGAGTATGCATGCGAGGTTCAAAAAGTTGACAGTGCTGATAAGATTGCGTGGTTGCTCAGTAGACTGCCCCATTCTGGCTGTAGTGCCATTATGGAAATGTCGAAGGCTGAGCGGGCTGATTTCGCAATGTTAAAGCAAACTCTCATTTTAAAGTTTGGGAAGACTCCGGCCCAATATTTAAAGCGTTTTCGAGAGTATAAGAAAAAGGAAGGTGGTACTTGGGTATCTTATGTCGCTGAATCTTTGAAAAACTTAACTGGCTGGGTCGAAGGTTATAAGGTTTCTACCTTCGAAGGCATGATAAATCTTGTCATGCTGGAACATATTTTTGCTTCTTCTTCCCCGGAGCTTAAGCAGCATTTGGCCGATTCGAAGGAGATAGATCCTAAGAAGCTGGCCATTGCAGCAGACTTATGGGTAGTGTCCCATAAGGACAAAACTCATCCTGGTAAGCAGGAGGAAGGGAAAAAGTCCAAAGATATGGAGGGTGGGGAATCTGCTAAATCTTCTTCCCATAAGGGCCACAAAAAGAAAAACAAGGGTACGACACAAGAGAACTCACAGGGTAGTGGAGGTTCGCCTCCGAAACAGAACTCTGGTTACAATAAGCCTCCCTACGTAAACAGACCCACTGGGGCTTGTTTTTCTTGTGGAGCAACTGACCATGTGAAGGGGGATCCCCGGTGTAAGGTTAGACCTTTGGGGGTCCACTCCGCCAATCTGGCCTTCTCCTCCTACGAGGAAGAAGAGATTACAGGAGCATCCTTCTCCTCAGACTCATTTCCCAGCGGAATAGAGGCTGAGGTAGTTTTAGTGTCCCTGGGTTCCTGGGAGCCTAAAGTCGCAGAGGCTTATGCTAGGATTCCGGATAATACCAAGCACTACTTTAAAGACAGTGTGCTGATCAATAGAGTGGATACTCCAGCTCTTAGGGATAGTGGGTGCAGTCGCACTATAGTGGATTCTACCTTGGTAGACTCAGAGGAAGTTGCCAGAGCTACTCTGATGCCCACTAAGTTGGCTGACGGCCCCCTCCGTATGTTTCCCGTGATCCCTGTAAATCTTACTTTAAATGGTACAGCAGTCAGGATTCCAGTGAGCATTCAGAGAAACGTCCCGGGAAAGGTCTTGTTGTGTAATGATCTCAGAGCTTTAGGGCTCGTAGGAGACACTGCCGAAAGACCCTACGCACGGTCTCAAGCACGGGCAGCATTGGCCAAGTCCAATACGCCGCCCCAGCCAAAGGGGAAACCCAAGGCGAAAGGAGTCTACAAGTCAAAACGAGGGAAAGAGAATATTCCCCCGAGCTCGCCTACCACTGCGGTGGAGGAAGTTGGTCAATTGCCCGGGCCTGACGAGGAGGTGGCGATGCCTGAAGTATTCGACCCCAACGATCATCCTGAACTAAAAGACTTGTTAGTTGAAGGAGGTCCTGATAGGGACGAATTCAGTAAAGGCCAACGTGAGTGCCCATCTCTGGAAGGCCTAAGGAGACAGGCCTGCGCCCAGCTTGAGGGTGAACCTCCTGGGACGCATAGGATTTATTGGGAAGGTGGACTCCTGTATAGTGAGCCCACAGAGTCTACAGAAGGAGACCATAGGAGGTTGGTGGTTCCCCTTGCTGTTAGGCCCTTCCTCCTGCAGTTGGCGCATGAAGTTCCCCTTGCTGGTCACCTTGGTATGAAGAGGACCAAGCAAAGGTTATCCATGCACTTCTACTGGCCCAAGATGGGGGTGCAAGTAGAAAGTCACTGCAGGAGTTGTGCCTCCTGCCAGTTGTCTAGTAAGGTTGGCGCGACAATCCAAGCTCCGTTGGTACCGCTCCCAGTTGTGGGGGTACCATTTGAAAGGGTAGGGATCGACATGGTTGGTCCCCTTGACCCGCAAACATCCTCAGGCAATAGGTTTATCCTGGTGCTGGTCGACCATGCAACCAGGTATCCTGAGGCCATCCCATTGAAAACTGTAACTGCCAAGTCAGTTGCAGGAGCTTTACTCGGCAGATTTACTAGGGTTGGCTTCCCTAAAGAAGTTGTGTCGGATAATGGCAGCAACTTTATGTCGAAGTATAGGCAGGCTATGTGGAAAGAATGTGGGGTCACCTACAGGTTCTCTTCTGCATACCGCCCCCAGACCGATGGTCTGGGGGGGCGTTTCAACAGGACGTTAACGAGCATGATTGGGGCTCTGGAGGAGCCTCAGAGAAGAGAATGGGATCTTCTTGTTTCATGCTTACTGTTTGCCTACCGAGAGGTACCACAGGAGGGTGTTGGCTTCAGCCCCTTCGAACTTCTGTTCGGTCATCCCGTACGGGGACCCTTAGCCATCGTCAAAGAGGGATGGGAGATGCCCACTCCCCGTTACTACGAATGTAGTTGATTATGTGCTAGGGCTCAGAAAACGGATGGTACTTCTGGTGGGCTTGGCTAGTGATAAATTGAAGGCAGGGCAAGCGCTGGTGAAACATCGGTACGACCAGAAAGCTTCCCTCATCAACTTTACACTTGGTCAGCAAGTCCTGATCATGAATCTCATAAGGCCTCGAGCTTTACAGGACAAATGGTCAGGCCCTTGCCCAGTGGTGGAGCCCCTGGGTGAGGTTAACTATTCAGTGGACCTTGGAGGGCCTGGACAGGCTCCAAAAGTGTTTCACGTGAATAGGCTGAAGGCTTTCGTCCCAAGCGGCGAAATCGCAGCACTGCTATTGGCTTCAGACGTTGAGGAAGAGGGGTCTGAACCTCTCCCCGACCTGTTCAAAAGCAGTCCTTCAGAAAGCTCTTTTGAGGGTGTCCGAGTGGCCCCTCACCAAAATGGACAAGGCTCAGTGGTTTACCTTGGACATGAAGTAGGTGGAGGGAGGAGACAGCCTCTACTCAGTCAGGTACAAGCAGTACAAGACTGGCCTACCCCCACTACGCAAACCCAAGTGAGAGCCTTTTTAGGACTCACGGGGTTTTACCGCACTTTTGTGGCAGACTATGGCACCATAGCTGCTCCTCTGACTGCCCTCACAACTCCGAAGAAACCCAAGAAGGTAACTTGGACCGACGAGTGTGAGAAGGCCTTCAATGGCTTAAAAGACTCCTTGTGCCAGGCCCCTGTCCTTAGGGCCCCTGATTATCAAAGACCTTTTATCGTGCAGACGGATGCCTCTGACACTGGGATAGGAGCTGTACTATCACAAGTAGATGAGAAGGGTAAGGAACACCCTATCGGTTTTATTAGTCGCCAGCTTAAGGACAGAGAGCTCAGATGGTCCACGGTAGAGAAAGAATGTTTCTCTGTTGTGTGGGCCCTAAGGAAGCTGAGGCCCTACCTCTATGGGACCCACTTCACTGTGCAGACTGACCATAAGCCGTTAAAGTGGCTAATGAACATGAAGGGGGAGAATCCAAAGTTGCTTAGGTGGTCCATAAGTCTACAAGGCTTCGACTTCACTATTGAGCATAGGCCAGGTGTCCAACATAGCAATGCTGATGGGTTGTCCAGAATGTTTAACCGACCTGAACAAGAGACTCATCCAGGGGTGGATTAGTTCCCCCTGTCCATAGTCTGGGAGGGGCGAGTGTTAGGAAAGATTTCATGATTGCAGGTAATTTTCCTTCCATGTGGCAACCCCTAAACTTTTTGCTGTTGTTTTTCACCTTGTTCTTGACTTTGCCAGAGAAGTGCAGCCTTCTGCCGCACTCCTCTGGGCTTTCGCTCCTTTTCTTATGGGAAAACTGACATGCCCTTAAGACAGTCAGTACCGGGGAACGCTGTTTCCCGTAGTTTCTTTTATCGTGTTGCGGCTTTAGTGCAACATGACACAAGAGGGCACTGTAAGCTAAGTTACAGCTCTCTTGGGTCTCTAGCCTTCTACAGCCCCTAGATACTCTTTTAGGATGGTATTTGATCGGTGCAAGTCATTCAGGGACTCGAATGGTGGCAGCGATCGTTTTGTTTATTTTGAGCTCCTTTTGGCGTTCTGAGCACGTTTTTCGCACTGAACCCAAAATGGTGGCCTGGCTCCCAAAATGGCTAGACCACGAGGCTCCTTTGTCCTGTCCACTGACCGTCTTGCTCCCTTCACCTTCCCCAGGTCGAGCGACCCGGGGCCTTCCTTATTTGGGCATGTACTTTCCCGCGAAACGTGGTTGCTTTCGCGGGCTTCTACATGTCGTTTGTGTGCCTCCAGGGTGTGGGCTGGGATGTCTGGTCCCAATACACATCCTGGGTGCCAGAGAGTCTAGGGTGGTGTGAATGCCTGGGACCACCGTGGTCCGTGATTGGTCCACGTATGGTATGTGTGTTGATGAGCGGATCTCCCATTGGCTCCCCTCCGTTTTGGCGCGAAGGGAACCGTGGATAAGAGGGAGCTGGAAACACCACTACGATGTCGATCTCGAACGAAGGAATACAGGAGCCAAGTATCCTGCAACCAAGAGGCTGGACCGAGGAATCGCTGGTGACCCGCTGAAGGAATCCTCCTTTGCACTGCTGTCGTCCTGTGAAACCCTTTCCTCCTTGGATCGAACCAGAAGGCCTGTACTGGTGCTTCGACCTTTGGAATAGCAGGAACAGCTATTCCCGGCGACTTCATCAACTCCTGCCAAGTAAGCCTTCGGAAGTGTCTCTGGGCCATCCAGTTGACTGACCAGCTTACAAGGGAGTCCTGCTCTGTAACTGCCGCCAGGTTGTGTTGTATTTCGAGTCCTTGTCACTCTCCCACGCTTCGTACACTTGGCGTTCCCAAGTCTGAAGGGAGGAGTGTACATTTGGCTTGAATACACACGGCCGCTCCGTTGTCCTGCTGCGGCAACAAACTGTGCTGGTTTCGTAGATTGGGATGTCTTTTTGCTCTACACGACTACAAGGCGTTCCCTGCTCTTCTGAACCTGCCAGCTGCTGAATCTACGTGGAGAAGCCTGGGTCTGCTTGCTTCGGGGACCGGTGAGTAGTTTAGCTAGGATCTGGTCGCCCTCCTGCAGTATCCCATTGCTTTTCCCTGCTGTGTAAAAACAGCACCCTTTTGGCCGTACTCGCGCTCTGCTTCTGCCCGCTGTGGAGGCTGCGCTTGAGTTGCGGAACCTGTTCTCCTTCTGTGTGCACTATACTGAACTGCCTGACTTCCTCCGAAGAGCTTCCCCTTTTGCCCGTTGGCACCGGCGTGGCAGGTACTTTGAGCACAAGGCTCCACTCTTCGCAGGGCTCGGACTTCCATCTAGTTAGGTGCATCTGAAGGCGAACTGAGTCTAAAGCGTTATCGCACTGCCTGTTTTCCTTTCCTTTCAGGTGGACTACATATTTTGTGCTTTAAACGCTTGCGACTGTGTATTTGTATATATATTGTGTTGATATGGTATGTGTTGGTTTAATATTGTGATATTGTGATTTTCTCGCTACGGTCATTGTTTTAAAGGCCTTAAAATAAATGTGTATCTATTTTTGATATAACAACTGTTTGGAGTAGTTTGTAAGCGCTCTTGCTTTGTGTGCTCATTGCGGACTTTCAGTCACCCTCACCCCTCTTGAGACCTAGTCTTGACCGCCGCGATCGCTACCTTGATTGGTCTGGCTTGTCCAGAGGTTACCCTGTTCCAAGTAATTAGGTTGGCCTTCTGAAATTCTGCGCCACCAGGACAGAGTTCAGAAATCCGTCTTAACAATATGTGATATCATGTTAAACACCCTATCGACCCGGCACCCAAGTGAGCCCAACACACCCCCTCCACCCTCCTACCTCCCCCCCGAACACCAGTGTCCAAAGATGCTCATTGTCAGTGGCCTGTCGCTATTGCAAGCCCCCTCTGCGGGTATCAGGGGCACCCCTGCCTGTGGAGCGCAGGTTCCTCCCAGATCTACGTTGGGGGCTGCCCTGGACGGAACTTGCAACGGATGATGTCTCTGCCTGCTCACGTCCATGCATGTCCCTAAGGGTTTGTGAGAGCTCAGTGAGCACACGGCGCACTGCGGCAAGTTCGGCACATACGTCTTGGGACGTCGCATGCAGTTCCCCCCTCAGGCTCTCGGTGCTTCTCTCCATTTGTACTCTCAGGCTCTCGGTGCTTCTCTCCATTTCTACTCTCAGGCTCTCAGTGCTACTCTCCATTTGTGCCCTTAGTGTCTCTGTACTTCTCTCCATTTCTGCCCTAAGTGTCTCAGTTGATGTTTCTATGGCTGCCTTAGTGCCCCCACATTCATCGGCATGGTCCTTGAGGAGCGTGGCCAGTTGCTGCTGTTGCACGATTACCTGGTCGAGGGACTGTTGCCTCTGCTGGGCCATGGCCATTTGCGGTGGTGTCACAGAGGGGCTGATCACCTCATGTTGCCTTGCCACAGGGCTTGTGGGGGATGGCCAGTCGTCGTCTTGTGGGTGCCCCTGCGTGGTATCCTCATGGTGTACGGGATGGAACAGACAGGGGGATTGAGACAGGTCATGGATGGATCTGACTTCGACATCCCCGTTTTCTGTGTCGGAGCATGCTGCCATTAATGCAGTATCACCTATGGTGCTGCTGCCACCAGAAGCAGTGCCTACTGTGGCATCCATTGGGGGGACCTGTGGTGGTGGTGTTGTGGGCATGCTGGCTGCTGGGGTGCCTGTTGGAGTTCCCTCCTGTGTGCTGCCACTTGATTTGTGCTGCTGCCGTGTCTTGATGCGTGCAGCTGAGGTGGAGGGTCTTTGGCCGTTGGTCTTGGCCCTCTTTGCAGGTGTGCTGGTAGGGGTGTCCTGGAGCTCGTCGTTTGGATCGGACCCTGTGGTGGAGTAAAGGAGGGCGAGCGTTATTAATGGGTCTGTGGGAATTGGAATGGCAATGTATCACATGCATTGGGGTGGTACCTGAGGGTGATTTGGGTCGGGGCCTTGGAGGTGGTTTCATTTGTGTGTGGAGTGAGGGTGCAGTTGTTTGGCAGCCTGCAGTTAGGGTGTGCCTGCTGCACGTGTAGAGGGTGTTTTTAGGATTTTTAATTATTTATGTATTTGATGTGAGTTTTAATGTGTGCTATCAGGCCTATGTATGTGGACGTTCTCCTGGACATGTGTTTCTGTTGCACTATGTGGACACATGGTACTTCACATGATTGGACATTGTGGTTTTGGCATTGTTTTATTTGGGACACCTACCTGATTCTTCGGTTGTCTGCACTCCTTTCTCCATCCCTCCGACTCCCTCTATGCTCTCCATTCCAATGGTGGAGGCACAGATTTCTTCCCAGGGGGTCAACTTGATGGGTGATTCCGATCCTCCCCCGGTAGCTGTGGCAATGTTGCGGTTGGCAGAAAGTATGCTACGGACGCGTATCCGCAGGTCGTCCCATCGCTTTCTGCATTGCTGTGGGTTGCGGGGTGCGGTCCCCACCGCACTTACACGCTGTGCCACCAGGGCCCATATGGCCTTCTTGTTCGCAAGTGCAGTCCTGGTCATTTGCGTGGAGAAGACGACGGCAGCATTCTCCTGGAGGGTCTCCGTGAGCACCGTGAGTTCCTCACGGGAGAAGTGGACCTGCCGCTTGCGGTCGCACGCTTTCGTCGCTACTTTTCCCATTTTTCTTGGTTTCACTAGGGTGGATGACGGGTTGGGATGTGTCTCAGGGTAGTATTTTTTATGGTTGTGTGGAATTTGTGGTTTTATAGGTGTACGGCGGGATGTTTCCCGTTCCGGGACCATGCTTTTACTTCCGTTTCCGTATATTTACGGTCACCGTACTTTCCGGTTGGCGCTCACTGCGGTGTCCGCTGAGATGGGTGGCGGTATTGCACCTAGGGCGCCTTACGGCGGCGGTGTGGGCCGTTTTGGGGTCATTTCCGCCATCGCGGACTTTGCACTTCCGCCATGGCGTGGTGCTCGTGCCCGATGGGTCGGAATGAGCCGCACTTTGCTCCATCGTGCAATGGCGGAAACGCTATTTACGCTATGGCGGTCCGGTCGGTTGATTTCCGCAAGGGTCGTAATGAGGGCCATTGTGTTGATATGGTATGTGTTGGCTTAATATTGTGATACTGTGATTTTCTCGCTACGGTCATTGTTTTAAAGGCCTTAAAATAAATGTGTATATATTTTTGATATAACAACTGTTTGGAGTAGTTTGTAAGTGATCTTGCTTTGTGTGCTCATTGCGGGCTTTCAGTCACCCTCACCCCTCTTGAGACCTAGTCTTGACCGCCGCGATCGCTACCTTGATTGGTCTGGCTCGCCCAGAGGTTACCCTGTTCCAAGTAATTAGGTTGGCCTTCTGAACTTCTGCGCCACCAGGACAGAGTTCAGAAATCCGTCTTAACAAATTGGTGTACAGCGGTGGGATACGACTGAGGATATCCAGTGTTGCGCACGAACTAGGGCATTTCAGGTTATTCCAACCAGGACACGTAGTGAATTGTTGTAGTATAACTTTAAAAAGGCCATAGTCCTATCTAACAGTATGGAAACAAATACCTTGTTAACTTTAAATGCTTCCAAATCAGAAACATTGAAGAAGATGTGTGCGGAGAGAGGTGTTTCCTCTCAAGGCACGAAATTGGAAATGATCCAAAGAATCGTGGCGTGGCAAGAAGCGCAGCTTGATGCTATAACTTCTGAGGACAGTGCGGAAGGTGGTGGGGCTGCTCTCACTGGTAGAACCGACGGTTCTGCCGCTGCACTGATCCATCGCGACCACGAGGACAGGGAGGACGAGATGTCTAATGTTTCCTCTGCCAGTGCTGATGGGGAGGCTATGCTTGAATTCAAGAAGCAAGAGCTGCGGTTTAGGCAGCAGGAGCTTGAATTCAGCATAGCCAAACTAAAAATCGAACAGGCAGAAAAACAGAAAGACAGGGATCACCAGTTGGAACTGGCCAAGCTTCAGGTTGCAAATGGGTCCAAAGGTCCTGGACATGGGTCTGGGGCCTCCTCTCATCCACGGTTTCCGAAAGATCTGCTCAGTGTGTATGAAGAAAGGAATGACATTATGGACTGGCTGAATGCGTTTGAGTATGCATGCGAAGTTCAACAAGTTGACAATGCTGATAAGATTGCCTGGTTACTCAGCAGACTGCCCCATTCTGGCTGTAGTGCCATTATGGAAATGTCGAAGGCTGAGCGAGCTGATTTCGCAGTGTGAAAGCAAACTCTCATTTTAAAGTTTGGGAAGACTCCGGCCCAATATTTGAAACGTTTCAGAGAGTATAAGAAAAAGGAAGGTGGTACTTGGGTATCTTATGTCACTGAATCCTTGAAAAACTTAACTGGCTGGGTCGAAGGTTATAAGTTTTCTACCTTCGAAGGCATGATAAATCTTGTCATGCTGGAACACATTTTTGCTTTTTCTTCCCCGGAGCTTAAGCAGCATTTGGCCGATTCGAAGGAGATAGATCCTAAGAAGCTGGCTGTTAAGACGGATTTCTGAACTCTGTCCTGGTGGCGCAGAAGTTCAGAAGGCCTACCTAATTACTTGGAACAGGGTAACCTCTGGACAAGCCAGACCAATCAAGGTAGCGATCGCGGCGGTCAAGACTAGGTCTCAAGAGGGGTGAGGGTGACTGAAAGCCCGCAATGAGCACACAAAGCAAGAGCGCTTACAAACTACTCCAAACAGTTGTTATATCAAAAATATATACACATTTATTTTAAGGCCTTTAAAACAATGACCGTAGCGAGAAAATCACAATATCACAATATTAAACCAACACATACCATATCAACACAATATATATACAAATACACAGTCGCAAGCGTTTAAAGCACGAAATATGTAGTCCATCTGAAAGGAAAGGAAAACAGGCAGGGCGATAACGCTTTAGACTCAGTTCGCCTTCAGAGGCACCTAACTAGATGGAAGTCCAAGCCCTGCGAAGAGTGGAGCCTTGTGCTCAAAGTACCTGCCACGCCGGTGCCAACGGGCAAAAGGGGAAGCTCTTCGGAGGAAGTCAGGCAGTTCGGGTTAGTGCACAGCAGAAGGAGAACAGGTTCCGCAACTCAAGCGCAGCCTCCACAGCGGGCAGAAGCAGAGCGCGAGTACGGCCAAAAGGGTGCTGTTTTTACACAGCAGGGAAAAGCAATGGGATACTGCAGGAGGGCGACCAGATCCTAGCTAAACTACTCACCGGTCCCCGAAGCAAGCAGACCCAGGCTTCTCCACGTTCGTTTCAGCAGCTGGCAGGTTCAGAAGAGCAGGGAACGCCTCGTAGTCGTGTAGAGCAAAAAGACGTCCCAATCGACGAAACCAGCACAGTTTGTTGCCGCAGCAGGACAACGGAGCGGCCGTGTGTATTCGAGCCAAATGTACACTCCTCCCTTCAGACTTGGGAACGCCAAGTGTACGAAGCGTGGGAGAGTGACCAGGACTCGAAATACAACACAACCTGGCGGCGGTTACAGAGCAGGACTCCCTTGTAAGCTGGTCAGTCAACTGGATGGCCCAGAGACACTTCCGAAGGCTTACTTGGCAGGAGTTGATGAAGTCGCCGGGAATAGCTGTTCCTGCTATTCCAAAGGTCGAAGCACCAGTACAGGCCTTCTGGTTCGATCAAAGGAGGAAAGGGTTTCACAGGACGACAGCAGTGCAAAGGAGGATTCCTTCAGCGGGTCACCAGCGATTCCTCGGTCAAGCCTCTTGGTTGCAGGATACTTGGCTCCTGTATTCCTTCGTTCGTGAGAACTCAGGAGATCGACATGGTAGTGGTGTTTCCAGCCCCCTCTTATCCACGGTTCCCTTCGCGCCAAAACGGAGGGGAGCCAATGGGAGATCCGCTCATCAACACACATACCATACGTGGACCAATCACGGACCACGGTGGTCCCAGGCATTCACACCACCCTAGACTCTCTGGCACCCAGGATGTGTATTGGGACCAGACATCCCAGCCCACACCCTGGAGGCACACAAACGACATGTAGAAGCCCGCGAAAGCAACCACGTTTCGCGGGAAAGTACATGCCCAAATAAGGAAGGCCCCGGGTCGCTCGACCTGGCGAAGGTGAAGGGAGCAAGACGGTCAGTGGACAGGACAAAGGAGCCTCATGGTCTGGCCATTTTGGGAGCCAGGCCACCATTTTGGGTTCAGTGCGAAAAACGTGCTCAGAACGCCAAAAGGAGCTCAAAATAAACAAAACGATCGCTGCCACCATTCGAGTCCCTGAATGACTTGCACCGATCAAAATACCATCCTAAAAGAGTATCTAGGGCCTGTAGAAGGCTAGAGACCCAAGAGAGCTGTAACTTAGTTTACAGTGCCCTCTTGTGTCATGTTGCACTAAAGCCGCAACATGATAAAAGAAACTACGGGAAACAGCGTTCCCCGGTACTGACTGTCTTAAGGGCATGTCAGTTTCCCCGTAAGAAAGGAGCGAAAGCCCAGAGGAGTGCGGCAGAAGGCTGCACTTCTCTGGCAAATTCAAGAACAAGGTGAAAAACAACAGCAAAAAGTTTAGGGGTTGCCACATGGAAGGAAAATTACCTACAATTACGAAATCTTTCCTAACACTCGCCCCTCCCAGACTATGGACAGGGGGAACTAATCCACCCCTGGATGAGTCTCTTGTTCAGGTCGGTTAAATATTCTGGACAACCCATCAGCATTGCTATGTTGGACACCTGGTCTATGCTCAATAGTGAAGTCGAAGCCTTGTAGACTTATGGACCACCTAAGCAACTTTGGATTCTCCCCCTTCATGTTCATTAGCCACTTTAACGGCTTATGGTCAGTTTGCACAGTGAAGTGGGTCCCATAGAGGTAGGGCCTCAGCTTCCTTAGGGCCCACACAACAGAGAAACATTCTTTCTCTACCGTGGACCATCTGAGCTCTCTGTCCTTAAGCTGGCGACTAATAAAACCGATAGGGTGTTCCTTACCCTTCTCATCTACTTGTGATAGTACAGCTCCTATCCCAGTGTCAGAGGCATCCGTCTGCACGATAAAAGGTCTTTGATAATCAGGGGCCCTAAGCACAGGCGCCTGGCACAAGGAGTCTTTTAAGCCATTGAAGGCCTTCTCACACTCGTCGGTCCAAGTTACCTTCTTGGGTTTCTTCGGAGTTGTGAGGGCAGTCAGAGGAGCAGCTATGGTGCCATAGTCTGCCACAAAATTGCGGTAATACCCCGTGAGTCCTAAAAAGGCTCTCACTTGGGTTTGCGTAGTGGGGGTAGGCCAGTCTTGTACCGCTGGTACCTTACTGGATAGAGGCTGTCTCCTCCCTCCACCTACTTCATGTCCAAGGTAAACCACTGAGCCTTGTCCATTTTGGTGAGGGGCCACTCGGACACCCTCAAAAGAGCTTTCTGAAGGACTGCTTTTGAACAGGTCGGGGAGAGGTTCAGACTCCTCTTCCTCAACGTCTGAAGCAAATAGCAGTGCTGCGATTTCGCCGCTTGGGACGAAAGCCTTCAGCCTATTCACGGGAAACACTTTTGGAGCCTGTCCAGGCTTTCCAAGGTCCACTGAATAGTTAACCTCACCCAGGGGCTCCACCACTGGGTAAGGGCCTGACCATTTGTCCTGTAAAGCTCGAGGCCTTATGAGATTCATGATCAGGACTTGCTGACCAAGTGTAAAGTTGATGAGGGAAGCTTTCTGGTCGTACCAATGTTTCACCAGTGCTTGCCCTGCCTTCAATTTATCACTAGCCAAGCCCATCAGAAGTACCATCCATTTTCTGAGCCCTAGCACATAATCAACTACATTGGAAGTAACAGGGGGAGTGGGCATCTCCCATCCCTCTTTGACGATGGCTAAGGGTCCCCGTACGGGATGACTGAACAGAAGTTCGAAGGGGCTGAAGCCAACACCCTCCTGTGGTACCTCTCGGTAGGCAAACAGTAAGCATGAAACAAGAAGATCCCATTTTCTTCTCTGGGGCTCCTCCAGAGCCCCAATCATGCTCGTTAACGTCCTGTTGAAACACCCCCCCAGACCATCGGTCTGGGGGCGGTATGCAGAAGAGAACCTGTAGGTGACCCCACATTCTTTCCACATAGCCTGCCTATACTTCGACATAAAGTTGCTGCCATGAGCCGACACAACTTCTTTAGGGAAGCCAACCCTAGTAAATCTGCAGAGTAAAGCTACTGCAACTGGCTTGGCAGTTACAGTTGTAAATGGGACGGCCTCAGGATACCTGGTTGCATGGTCGACCAGCACCAGGATAAACCTATTGCCTGAGGATGTTTGCGGGTCAAGGGGACCAACGATGTCGATCCCTACTCTTTCAAATGGTACCCCCACAACTGGGAGCGGTACCAACGGAGCTTGGATTGTCGCGCCAACCTTACCAGACAACTGGCAGGAGGCACAACTCCTGCAGTGACTTTCTACTTGCACCCCCATCTTGGGCCAGTAGAAGTGCATGGATAACCTTTGCTTGGTCCTCTTCATACCAAGGTGACCAGCAAGGGGAACGAAATGCGCCAACTGCAGGAGGAAGGGCCTAACAGCAAGGGGAACCACCAACCTCCTATGGTCTCCTCCTGTAGACTCTGTGGGCTCACTATACAGGAGTCCACCTTCCTGGTAAATCCTATGCATCCCAGGAGGTTTACCCTCAAGCTGGGAGCAGGCCTGTCTCCAGGCCTTCCAGAGATGGGCACTCACGTTGGCCTTTACTGAATTCGTCCCTATCAGGACCTCCTTCAACTAACAAGTCTTTTAGTTCAGGATGATCGTTGGGGTCGAATACTTCAGGCATCGCCACCTCCTCGTCAGGCCCGGGCGATTGACCAACTTCCTCCACCGCAGTGGTAGGCGAGCTCGGGGGAATATTCTCTTTCCCTCGTTTTGACTTGTAGACTCCTTTCGCCTTGGGTTTCCCCTTTGGCTGGGGCGGCGTATTGGACTTGGCCAATGCTGCCCGTGCTTGAGACCGTGTGTAGGGTCTTTCGGCAGTGTCTCCTACGAGCCCTAAAGCTCTGAGATCATTACCCAACAAGACCTTTCCCGGGACGTTTCTCTGAATGCTCACTGGAATCCTGACTGCTGTACCATTTAAAGTAAGATTTACAGGTATTACTGGAAACATACGGAGGGGGCCGTCAGCCAACTTAGTGGGCATCAGAGTAGCTCTGGCAACTTCCTCTGAGTCTACCAAGGTAGTATCCACTACAGTGCGACTGCACCCACTATCCCTAAGAGCTGGAGTATCCACTCCATTGATCAGCACACTGTCTTTAAAGTAGTGCTTGGTATTATCCGGAATCCTAGCATAAGCCTCTGCGACTTTAGGCTCCCAGGAACCCAGGGACACTAAAACTACCTCAGCCTCTATTCCGCTGGGAAATGAGTCTGAGGAGAAGGATGCTCCTGTAATCTCTTCGTCCTCGTAGGAGGAGAAGGCCAGATTAGCGGAGTGGACCCCCAAAGGTCTAACCTTACAACGGGGATCCCCCTTCACGTGGTCAGTTGCTCCACAAGAAAAACAAGCCCCAGTGGGTCTGTTTACGTAGGGAGGCTTATTGTAACCAGAGTTCTGTTTCGGAGGCGAACCTCCACTGCCCTGTGAGTTCTCTTGTGTCTTACCCTTGTTTTTCTTTTTGTTGCCCTTATGGGAAGAAGATTTAGCAGATTCCCCACCCTCCATATCTTTGGACTTTTTCCCTTCCTCCTGCTTACCAGGATGAGTTTTGTCCTTATGGGACACTCGATGTGACACCCATAAGTCTGCTGCAATGGCCAGCTTCTTAGGATCTATCTCCTTCGAATCGGCCAAATGCTGCTTAAGCTCCGGGGAAGAAGAAGCAAAAATATGTTCCAGCATGACAAGATTTATCATGCCTTCGAAGGTAGAAACCTTATAACCTTCGACCCAGCCAGTTAAGTTTTTCAAAGATTCAGCGACATAAGATACCCAAGTACCACCTTCCTTTTTCTTATACTCTCGAAAACGCTTTAAATATTGGGCCGGAGTCTTCCCAAACTTTAAAATGAGAGTTTGCTTTAACATTGCAAAATCAGCTCGCTCAGCCTTCGACATTTCCATAATGGCACTACAGCCAGAATGGGGCAGTCTACTGAGCAACCACGCAATCTTATCAGCATTGTCAACTTCTTGAACTTCGCATGCATACTCAAACGCATTCAGCCAGTCCATAATGTCATTCCTTTCTTCATACACACTGAGCAGATCTTTCGGAAACCGTGGATGAGAGGAAGCCCCAGACCCATGTCCAGGACCCTTGGACCCATTTGCAACCTGAAGCTTGGCCAGTTCCAACTGGTGATCCCTGTCTTTCTGTTTTTTCTGCCTGTTCGATTTTTAGTTTGGCTATGCTGAATTCAAGCTCCTGCTGCCTAAACCGCAGCTCTTGCTTCTTGAATTCAAGCATAGCCACCCCATCAACACTGGCAGAGGAAACATTAGACATCTCGTCCTCCCTGTCCTCGTGGTCGCGATGGATCAGTGCAGCGGCAGAACCGTCGGTTCTACCAGTGAGAGCAGCCCCACCACCTTCTGCACTGTCCTCAGAAGTTATAGCGTCAAGCTGCGCTTCTTGCCACGCCACGATTCTCTGGATCATTTCCAATTTTGTGCCTTGAGAGGAAACACCTCTCTCCGCACACATCTTTTTCAGCGTTTCTGATTTGGAAGCATTTAAAGTTAACAAGGTATTTGTTTCCATACTGTTTGATAGGACTATGGCCTTTTTAAAGTTATACTACAACAATTCACTACGTGTACTGGTTGGAATAACCTGAAATGCCTTAGTTCGAGCGCAACACTGGATACCTTCAGTCGTATCCCACCGCTGTACACCAATTTGTTAAGACGGATTTCTGAACTCTGTACTGGTGGCGCAGAAGTTCAGAAGGCCAACCTAATTACTTGGAACAGGGTAACCTCTGGACAAGCCAGACCAATCAAGGTAGCGATCGCGGCGGTCAAGACTAGGTCTCAAGAGTGGTGAGGGTGACTGAAAGCCCGCAATGAGCACACAAAGCAAGAGCGCTTACAAACTACTCCAAACAGTTGTTATATCAAAAATATATACACATTTATTTTAAGGCCTTTAAAACAATGACCGTAGCGAGAAAATCACGATATCACAATATTAAACCAACACATACCATATCAACACAATATATATACAAATACACAGTCGCAAGCGTTTAAAGCATGAAATATGTAGTCCATCTGAAAGGAAAGGAAAACAGGCAGGGCGATAACGCTTTAGACTCAGTTCGCCTTCAGAGGCACCTAACTAGATGGAAGTCTGAGCCCTGCGAAGAGTGGAGCCTTGTGCTCAAAGTACCTGCCACGCCGGTGCCAACGGGCAAAAGGGGAAGCTCTTCGGAGGAAGTCAGGCAGTTCGGGTTAGTGCACAGCAGAAGGAGAACAGGTTCCGCAACTCAAGCGCAGCCTCCACAGCGGGCAGAAGCAGAGCGCGAGTACGGCCAAAAGGGTGCTGTTTTTACACAGCAGGGAAAAGCAATGGGATACTGCAGGAGGGCGACCAGATCCTAGCTAAACTACTCACCGATCCCCGAAGCAAGCAGACCCAGGCTTCTCCACGTTCGTTTCAGCAGCTGGCAGGTTCAGAAGAGCAGGGAACGCCTCGTAGTCGTGTAGAGCAAAAAGACGTCCCAATTGACGAAACCAGCACAGTTTGTTGCCGCAGCAGGACAACGGAGCGGCCGTGTGTATTCGAGCCAAATGTACACTCCTCCCTTCAGACTTGGGAACGCCAAGTGTACCAAGCGTGGGAGAGTGACCAGGACTCGAAATACAACACAACCTGGCGGCGGTTACAGAGCAGGACTCCCTTGTAAGCTGGTCAGTCAACTGGATGGCCCAGAGACACTTCCGAAGGCTTACTTGGCAGGAGTTGATGAAGTCGCCGGGAATAGCTGTTCCTGCTATTCCAAAGGTCGAAGCACCAGTACAGGCCTTCTGGTTCGATCAAAGGAGGAAAGGGTTTCACAGGACGACAGCAGTGCAATGGAGGATTCCTTCAGCGGGTCACCAGCGATTCCTCGGTCCAGCCTCTTGGTTGCAGGATACTTGGCTCCTGTATTCCTTCGTTCGTGAGAACTCAGGAGATCAACATGGTAGTGGTGTTTCCAGCCCCCTCTTATCCACGGTTCCCTTCGCGCCAAAACGGAGGGGAGCCAATGGGAGATCCGCTCATCAACACACATACCATACGTGGACCAATCACGGACCACGGTGGTCCCAGGCATTCACACCACCCTAGACTCTCTGGCACCCAGGATGTGTATTGGGACCAGACATCCCAGCCCACACCCTGGAGGCACACAAACGACATGTAGAAGCCCGCAAAAGCAACCACGTTTCGCGGGAAAGTACATGCCCAAATAAGGAAGGCCCCGGGTCGCTCGACCTGGGGAAGGTGAAGGGAGCAAGACGGTCAGTGGACAGGACAAAGGAGCCTCGTGGTCTAGCCATTTTGGGAGCCAGGCCACCATTTTGGGTTCAGTGCGAAAAACGTGCTCAGAACGCCAAAAGGAGCTCAAAATAAACAAAACGATCGCTGCCACCATTCGAGTCCTGAATGACTTGCACCGATCAAAATACCATCCTAAAAGAGTATCTAGGGCCTGTAGAAGGCTAGAGACCCAAGAGAGCTGTAACTTAGCTTACAGTGCCCTCTTGTGTCATGTTGCACTAAAGCCGCAACATGATAAAAGAAACTACGGGAAACAGCGTTCCCCGGTACTGACTGTCTTAAGGGCATGTCAGTTTCCCCGTAAGAAAGGAGCGAAAGCCCAGAGGAGTGCGGCAGAAGGCTGCACTTCTCTGGCAAAGTCAAGAACAAGGTGAAAAACAACAGCAAAAAGTTTAGGGGTTGCCACATGGAAGGAAAATTACCTACAATTACGAAATCTTTCCTAACACTGGCCATTGCAGCAGACTTATGGGTGTCACATCGAGTGTCCCATAAGGACAAAACTCATCCTGGTAAGCAGGAGGAAGGGAAAAAGTCCAAAGATATGGAGGGTGGAGAATCTGATAAATCTTCTTCTCATAAGGGCCACAAAAAGAAAAATAAGGGTAAGACACAAGAGAACTCACAGGGTAGTGGAGGACAGCCTCTGAAACAGAACTCTGGTTACAATAAGCCTCCCTATGTAAACAGACCCAATGGATCTTGTTTTGCTTGTGGAGCAACTGACCACGTGAAGGGGGATCCCCGTTGTAAGGTTAGACCTTTGGGGGTCCACTCGCTAATCTGGCCTTCTCCTCCTATGAGGAAGAAGAGATTACAGGAGCATCCTTCTCCTCAGACTCATTTCCCAGCGGGATAGAGGCTGAGGTAGTTTTAGTGTCCCTGGGTTCCTGGGAGCCTAAAGTCGCAGAGGCTTATGCTAGGATTCCGGATAATACCAAGCACTACTTTAAAGACAGTGTGCTGATCAATGGAGTAGATACTCCAGCTCTTAGGGATAGTGGGTGCAGTCGCACTGTAGTGGATTCTACCTTGGTAGACTCAGAGGAAGTTGCCAGAGCTACTCTGATGCCCACTAAGTTGGCTGACGGCCCCCTCTGTATGTTTCCCGTAATACCTGTAAATCTTACTTTAAATGGTACAACAGTCAGGATTCCAGTGAGCATTCAGAGCAACGTCCCGGGAAAGGTCTTGTTAGGTAATGATCTCAGAGCTTTAGGGCTCGTAGGAGACACTGCCGAAAGACCCTACACACGGTCTCAAGCACGGGCAGCATTGGCCAAGTCCAATACGCCGCCCCAGCCGAAGGGGAAACCCAAGGCGAAAGGAGTCGACAAGTCACGACGAGGGAAAGAGAATATTCCCCCGAGCTCGCCTACCACTGCGGTGGAGGAAGTTGGTCAATCGCCCGGGCCTGACGAGGAGGTGGCGATGCCTGAAGTATTCGACCCCAACGATCATCCTGTACTAAAAGACTTGTTAGTTGAAGGAGGTCCTGATAGGGACGAATTCAGTAAAGGCCAACGTGAGTGCCCATCTCTGGAAGGCCTAAGGAGACAGGCCTGCTCCCAGCTTGAGGGTGAACCTCCTGGGACGCATAGGATTTATTGGGAAGGTGGACTCCTGTATAGTGAGCCCACAGAGTCTACAGAAGGAGACCATAGGAGGTTGGTGGTTCCCCTTGCTGTTAGGCCCTTCCTCCTGCAGTTGGCGCATGAAGTTCCCCTTGCTGGTCACCTTGGTATGAAGAGGACCAAGCAAAGGTTCTCCATGCACTTCTACTGGCCCAAGATGGGGGTGCAAGTAGAAAGTCACTGCAGGAGTTGTACCTCCTGCCAGTTGTCTGGTAAGGTTGGCGCGACAATCCAAGCTCCGTTGGTACCGCTCCCAGTTGTGGGGGTACCATTTGAAAGGGTAGGGATCGACATCGTTGGTCCCCTTGACCCACAAACATCCTCGGGCAATAGTTTTATCCTGGTGCTGGTCGACCATGCAACCAGGTATCCTGAGGCCATCCCATTGAAAACTGTAACTGCCAAGTCAGTTGCAGAAGCTTTACTCGGCATATTTACTAGGGTTGGCTTCCCTAAAGAAGTTGTGTCGGATCATGGCAGCAACTTTATGTCAAAGTATAGGCCGGCTATGTGGAAAGAATGTGGGGTCACCTACAGGTTCTCTTCTGCATACCACCCCCAGACCAATGGTCTGGGGGGGCGTTTCAACAGGACGTTAAAGAGCGTGATTGGGGCTCTGGAGGAGCCTCGGAGAAGAAAATGGGATCTTCTTGTTTCATGCTTACTGTTTGCCTACCGAGAGGTACCACAGGAGGGTGTTGGCTTCAGCCCCTTCGAACTTCTGTTCGGTCATCCCGTACGGGGACCCTTAGCCAGCGTCAAAGAGGGATGGGAGATGCCCACTCCCCCTGTTACTACCAACGTAGTTGATTATGTGCTAGGGCTCAGAAAACGGATGGTACTTCTGATGGGCTTGGCTAGTGATAAATTGAAGGCAGGACAAGCGCTGGTGAAACATTGGTACGACCAGAAAGCTTCCCTCATCAACTTTACACCTGGTCAGCAAGTCCTGATCATGAATCCCATAAGGCCTGGAGCTTTACAGGACAAATGGTCAGGCCCTTACACAGTGGTGGAGCCCTTGGGTGAGGTTAACTATTTAGTGGACCTTGGAAGGCCTGGACAGGCTCCAAAAGTGTTTCACGTGAATAGGCTGAAGGCTTTCGTCCCAAGAGTCGAAATCGCAGCACTGCTACTGGCTTCAGATGTTGAGGAAGAGGAGTCTGAACCTCTCCCCGACCTGTTCCAAAGCGGTCCTTCAGATAGCTCCTTTGAGGGTGTCCGAGTGGCCCCTCACCTGACTTCTGATCAGCAGGCTGAGGTGAAAAGTTTGCTTAGGCAGTTTTCCCCCCTGTTTTCACAGTCGCCTGGTTTGACACCTTGGTGCAAACATAACATTGACACAGGAGACAGTGTACCTACCAAAAATAGGGGATACAGGATGTCAGACAAAGTACGGTCTTATATTAAGACCGAGGTCAACAAGATGTTAGACCTTGGGGTGATTGAACCCTCTAGTAGTCCTTGGTCCAGCCCTGTGGTTTTGGTTCCAAAGGCAGGCACTTCTGAATTGAGGTTCTGCGTGGATTACAGGGCTCTGAATGCTGTCACCAAGACAGATGCACACCCCTCACCTCGAACAGATGAGCTGGTGGATACTTTGGGTGCCTCCAAGTACCTCAGCACGTTTGACCTCACTGCTGGCTATTGGCAAATAGCTTTAGCAGAGCATGCCAAGGAGAAGACAGCATTTTCTACTCCAGACGGCCTTTACCAATTCCGGGTAATGCCGTTCGGGTTGAAGAATGCACCTGCCACTTTCCAGAGGCTTGTGAATCATGTGTTGAATGGGTTGGATGAATTCTGTCTTGCATATCTGGACGATATAGCAGTTTTCAGTGCCACCTGGGAAGACCATGTGAAACACCTCGGGATTGTGCTCCAGGCTCTTCAGAAAGCCCACTTGACCATAAAGGCTAGTAAATGCCAGATTGGACAAGGCTCAGTGGTTTACCTTGGACATGAAGTAGGTGGAGGGAGGATACAGCCTCTACCCAGTAAAGTACAAGCAGTACAAGACTGGCCTACCCCCACTACGCAAACCCAAGTGAGAGCCTTCTTAGGACTCACGGGTATTACCGCAATTTTGTGGCAGACTATGGCACCATAGCTGCCCCTCTGACTGCCCTCACAACTCCGAAGAAACCCAAGAAGGTAACTTGGACCGACGAGTGTGAGAAGGCCTTCAATGGCTTAAAAGACTCCTTGTGCCAGGCCCCTGTCCTCAGGGCCCCTGATTATCAAAGACCTTTTATCGTGCAGACGGACGCCTCTGACACTGGGATAGGAGCTGTACTATCACAAGTAGATGAGAAGGGTAAGGAACACCCTATCGGTTTTATTAGTCGCCAGCTTAAGGACAGAGAGCTCAGATGGTCCACGGTAGAGAAAGAATGTTTCTCTGTTGTGTGGGCCCTAAGGAAGCTGAGGCCTTACCTCTATGGGACCCACTTCACTGTGCAAACTGACCATAAGCGGTTAAAGTGGCTAATGAACATGAAGGGGAGAATCCAAAGTTGCTTAGGTGGTCCATAAGTCTACAAGGCTTCGACTTCACTATTGAGCATAGGCCAGGTGTCCAACATAGTAATGCTGATGGGTTGTCCAGAATGTTTAACCGACCTGAACAAGAGACTCATCCAGGGGTGGATTAGTTCCCCCTGTCCATAGTCTGGGAGGGGCGAGTGTTAGGAAAGATTTCGTAATTGTAGGTAATTTTCCTTCCATGTGGCAACCCCTAAACTTTTTGCTGTTGTTTTTCACCTTGTTCTTGACTTTGCCAGAGAAGTGCAGCCTTCTGCTGCACTCCTCTGGGCTTTCGCTCCTTTTCTTATGGGGAAACTGACATGCCCTTAAGACAGTCAGTACCGGGGAACGCTGTTTCCCGTAGTTTCTTTTATCATGTTGCGGCTTTAGTGCAACATGACACAAGAGGGCACTGTAAGCTAATTTACAGCTCTCTTGGGTCTCTAGCCTTCTACAGGCCCTAGATACTCGTTTAGGATGGTATTTGATCGGTGCAAGTAATTCAGGGACGGGAATGGTGGCAGCGATCGTTTCTTTGTATTTTGAGCTCCTTTTGGCGTTCTAAGCGCGTTTTCTGCGCTTAACCCAAAATGGTGGCCTGGCTCCCAAAATGGCCAGACCACGAGGCTCCTTTGTCCTGTCCGCTGACCGTCTTGCTCCCTTCACCTTCCCCAGGTCGAGCCGACCCGGGGCCTTCTTTATTTGGGCATGTACTTTCCCGCGAAACACGGATGCTTTCGCGGGCTTCTACATGTCTTGTGTGTGCCTCCAGGATGTGGGCTGGGATGTCTGGTCCCAATACACATCCTGGGTGCCAGAGAGTCTAGGGTGGTGTGAATGCCTGGGACCACCGTGGTCCGTGATTGGTCCACGAATGGTGTGAGTGTTGATGAGCGGATCTCCCATTGGGTCCCCTCCGTTTTGGCGCGAAGGGAACCGTGGATAAGAGGGGGCTGGAAACACCACTACCATGTCGATCTCCTGAGTTCTCACGAACGAAGGAATACAGGAGCCAAGTATCCTGCAACCAAGAGGCTGGACCGAGGAATCGCTGGTGACCCGCTGAAGGACTCCTCCTCTGCACTGCTGTCGCCTTGTGAAACCCTTTTCACCTTTGATCGAACCAGAAGGCCTGTACCGGTACTTCGACCTTTGGAATAGCGGGAACAGCTATTCTCGGCATCTTCATCATCTCCTGCCAGTAAGCCTTCGGAAGCGTCTCTGGGCCATCCAGTTGACTGACCAGCTTACACGGGAGTCTTGCTCTGTAACCGCCGCCAGGTTGTGTAGTATTTCGAGTCCTTGTCACTCTCACACGCTTCGTACACTTGGCGTTCCCAGGTCGGAAGTGAGTAGTGTACATTTGGCTCAGATACACACGGCCGCTCCGTTGCCCTGCTGTGGTGACAAAACTGTGCAGGTTTCTTCGATTGGGACGTCTTTTTACTCAACACGACGACAAGGCGTTCCCTGCTCTTCTGAACCTGCCAGCTGCTGAAACTGACGCGGAGAAGCCTGGGTCTGCTTGCATCGGGGACCAGTGAGTAGTTTAGCTAGGATCTGGTCGCCCTCCTGCAGGAGCCCATTGCTTTTCCCCGCTGTGTAAAACAGCACCCTTTTGCTGTACTCGCGCTCTGCTTCTGCCCATTGTGGAGGCTGCGCTTGAGTCGCGGAACTTGTTCTCCTTCATTTGTGCACTGAACTGAACTGCCCGATTTCCTTAGAAGAGACTTTCCTTTTGCCCGTTGGCACCAGCGTGTGCAGGTACTTTTGAGCACAAGGATCCACTCTTCGCAGGGCTCGGACTTCCATCTAGTTAGGTGCCTCTGAAGGCGAACTGAGTCTAAAGCATTGTATCGCACTGCCTGTTTTCCTTCCCTTGCAGGTGGACTACACATTTCGTGCATATAACGCTTGCGACTGTCGTATTTGTATATATATTGAGCCTCATTACGACCCTGGCGGAGAACCATGGTGCAATTTGCACCATGGTCCATGGCGCAAAGCTGCCAACTCCGCCATAGTGGTTGGCGGACTTACCGCCCCATTCCGACCTTGGCGGGGCGGTAAGTCCCCAATCCCCATTTACCCTTCCCCATTCCCATTTTTGCCCCATAGGGTATAATGGGAGTGGGGAAGGCGTTAATTACGCCACCGTAAATTACGGTGGCGTAATTAACAACAAGTCCCGTAGCACCATGGATTTTTCCGCCTGCAAAAAGCAGGCGTAAAAATCACCATGGCGCTACGGGAACTCGTAGTCAGGCGGAAAGGGGCGCCATGGTTTACGCCGGCATAAACCCCTTTCCGCCAGGGTCGTAATGAGGGCCATTTTGTTGATATGGTATGTGTTGGCTTAATATTGTGATACTGTGATTTTCTCGCTACGGTCATTGTTTTAAAGGCCTTAAAATAAATGTGTATATATTTTTGATATAACAACTGTTTGGAGTAGTTTGTAAGTGATCTTGCTTTGTGTGCTCATTGCGGGCTTTCAGTCACCCTCACCCCTCTTGAGACCTAGTCTTGACCGCCGCGATCGCTACCTTGATTGGTCTGGCTCGTCCAGAGGTTACCCTGTTCCAAGTAATTAGGTTGGCCTTCTGAACTTCTGCGTCACCAGGACAGAGTTCAGAAATCCGTCTTAACACTTCCCATTCCAATCCTGAGACCCTTACTATAGCTTGAGATGTGATATCCAACCCCTTCCCATTCCAATCCTGAGACCCTTCCTATAGCATGAGATGTGATATCTCAATGCTTATACCAAACCTGAGACCCTTCCTATAGCATGAGATGTGATATCCAACTCCTTCGAATTCCAATCCTGAGACCCTTCCCATAGCATGAGATGTGATATCTCAATGCTCTAATACCAAACCTGAGATCCTTCCTCTAACATGAAATGTGATATCCAACTTCTTCCCTTTCCAAACCTGAGAGCCTACCTATAGCATGAGATGTGATATCCAACTCCTTCCCATTCCAATCCTTAGACACTTCCAATAGCAGAGATATGATATCTCAATGCTTATACCAAAGCTGAGACGCTTCCTATAACATGAGATGTGATATCCAATTCCTTCCAGTTCCAAACCTGAGACCCTTCCTATAGCATGAGATGTGATATCCAACTCCTTCCCATTCCAATCCTGAGACCCATCCGATAGCATGAGATGTGATATCTCAATGCTTCTAATACCAAACCTGAGATCCTTCCTATAACATAAGATGTGATATCCAAATCACCTTCCAAACCTGAGACCCTCCCTATAGCATGAGATGTGATATCCAACTCCTTCCAGTTCCAAACCTGAGACATTTCCTATAGCATGAGATGTGATATCCAACTCCTTCCCATTCCAATCCTGAGACCCTTCCAATAGCATGAGATGTGATATCTCAATGCCTCTAATACCAAACCTGAGATCCTTCCTCTAACATGAAATGTGATATCCAACTCCTTCCCTTTCCTAACCTGAGAGCCTACCTATAGCATGAGATGTGATATCCAAGTCCTTCCCATTCCAATCCTTAGACCCTTCCTACAGCATGCGATGTGATATCTCATTGCTTATACCAAACCTGAGACGCTTCCTATAACATGAGATGTGATATCCAACTCCTTCCCAATCCAATCCTGAGACCCTTCCGATAGAATTAGATGTGATATCTCAATGCTTCTAATATCAAACCTGAGCCCCTCCCTATAGCATGAGATGTGATATCCAACTCCTTCCTATTCCAATCCTGAGAACCTTCCTATAGCATGAGATGTGATATCCAACTCCTTCGAATTCCAATCCTGAGACCCTTCCCATAGCATGAGATGTGATATCTCAATGCTCTAATACCAAACCTGAGATCCTTCCTCTAACATGAAATGTGATATCCAACTTCTTCCCTTTCCAAACCTGAGAGCCTACCTATAGCATGAGATGTGATATCCAACTCCTTCCCATTCCAATCCTTAGACACTTCCAATAGCAGAGATATGATATCTCAATGCTTATACCAAAGCTGAGACGCTTCCTATAACATGAGATGTGATATCCAATTCCTTCCAGTTCCAAACCTGAGACCCTTCCTATAGCATGAGATGTGATATCCAACTCCTTCCCATTCCAATCCTGAGACCCATCCGATAGCATGAGATGTGATATCTCAATGCTTCTAATACCAAACCTGAGATCCTTCCTATAACATAAGATGTGATATCCAAATCACCTTCCAAACCTGAGACCCTCCCTATAGCATGAGATGTGATATCCAACTCCTTCCAGTTCCAAACCTGAGACACTTCCTATAGCATGAGATGTGATATCCAACTCCTTCCCATTCCAATCCTGAGACCCTTCCAATAGCATGAGATGTGATATCTCAATGCCTCTAATACCAAACCTGAGATCCTTCCTCTAACATGAAATGTGATATCCAACTCCTTCCCTTTCCTAACCTGAGAGCCTACCTATAGCATGAGATGTGATATCCAAGTCCTTCCCATTCCAATCCTTAGACCCTTCCTACAGCATGCGATGTGATATCTCATTGCTTATACCAAACCTGAGACGCTTCCTATAACATGAGATGTGATATCCAACTCCTTCCCAATCCAATCCTGAGACCCTTCCGATAGAATTAGATGTGATATCTCAATGCTTCTAATATCAAACCTGAGCCCCTCCCTATAGCATGAGATGTGATATCCAACTCCTTCCTATTCCAATCCTGAGAACCTTCCTATAGCATGAGATGTGATATCGAACTCCTTCAACCTCCCAATCCTGAGACCCATACTATACCATGAGATATATCTCAATGCTTCTAATACCAAACCACAGACCCGTCCTATACCATGAGATGTGATATCTCAATGTTTCTAATACCAGACCTGAGACCCTTCCTATTGCAAGAGATGTGATATCCAAATCCTTCGAATTCGAACCTGTGACCCTTCCTATAGCATGAGATGGGATATCCAACTCCTTCCCAATCCAATCCTGAGACCCTTCCGATAGCATGAGATGTGATATCTTAATGCTTCTACCAAACCTGAGACCTTCCTATGGCATGAGATGTTATATCAAACTCCTTCCCATTCCAATCCTGAGAACCTTCCTATAGCATGAGATGTGATATCCAACTGCTTCCCATTCCAATCCTGAGACCCATACTATACCATGAGATATATCTCAATGCTTCTAATACCAAACCACAGACCCGTCCTATAACTTGAGATGTGATATCCAAATCCTTCCCCTTCCAAACCTGAGACCTTTCCTTTGCCATGAGATGTGATATCCAACTCCTTCCCATTCCAATCCTGAGACCCTTCCTATAGCATGAGATGTGATATCCCAATGCTTCTACCAAACCTGAGACCTTTCCGATGGCATGAGATGTGATATCCAACTCCTTCCCATTCCAATCATGAGGCCCTTCCTATAGCATGAAATGTGATATCTCAATGCTTCTACCAAATCTGATACCCTTCCTATAGCATGAAATGTGATATCCAACTTATTCCGATCCAATCCTGAGACCCTTCCTATAGAATGAGAAGTGATATCTCAATGCTATTAATACCAAACCTGATACCCTCCCTACAGCATGAGATGTGATATCCAACTCCTTCCCATTCCAATCCTGAGTCCCTTCCGATAGCCTGAGATGTGATATCCAACTCCTCCCATTCCAATCATGAGGCCCTTCCTATAGCATGAGATGTGATATCTCAATGCTTCTACCAAACCTGAGACCCTCCCTATAGCATGAGATGTGATATCCAACTCCTTCCCGTTCCAATCCTGAGACCCTTCCTGTAGCATGAGATGTGATATCTCAATGCTCTTAATACCAAACCTTGAATCATTCCTATTGCAAGAGATGTGATATCCAAATGCTTCCCATTCCAAACCTGAGACCCTTCCTATAGGATGAGATGTGATATCCAACACCTTCCCATTCCAATCCTGAGACCCTTCCTATAGCATGAGATGATATCCAACTCCTTTCCATTCCAATCCTGACACCCTTCCTATACCATGAGATGTGATATCTCAATGCTTCTACCAAACCTGAGATCCTTCCTATAGCATGAGATGTGATATTCAACTACTTCCAATTCCAATCTTGAGACCCTTCCTATAGCATGAGCTGATATCCAACTCCTTCCCATTCCAATCCTGAGACGCTTCCTATAGCATGAGATGTGATATCTCAATGCTTCTACTAAACCTGAGATCCTTCCTATAGCATGAGATGTGATATCTCAATGCTTCTACCAAACCTGAGATCCTTCCTATAGCATGAGATGTGATATTCAACTCCTTCCCTTTCCAATCCTGAGACCCTTCCGATAGGATGAGATTTGTGATATCCAAATCCTTCCCATTTGAATCCTGAGACCCTTCCTATAACAGGAGATGTGATATCCAACTCCTTCCCATTCCAACCTGAGACCCTTCCTATAGCATGAGAAGGGATATCCAACTACTTCCCATTCCAATCCTGAGACCCTTCCTATAGCATGAGATGTGATATCTCAATGTTTGTAATAAAAAACCTGAGACCCTTCCTATAGCAAGAGATGTGATATCCAAATCCTTCACATTCCAATCCTGAGACCCTTTCTATAACATGAGATGTGATATCCAACTACTTCCCATTCCAATTCTGAAACCCTTCCTATAGCATGAGATGTGATATCTCAATGTTTCTAATAAAAAACCTGAGACCCTTCCTATAGCAAGAGATGTGATATCCAAATCCTTCCCATTCCAATCCTGAGATCCTTCCTATAACATGAGATGTGATATCCAATTCCTTCCCATTCCAAACCTGAGATCCTTCCTATTGGATGAGATGTGATATCCAACTCCTTCCCATTCCAATCCTGAGACCCTTCCTATACCATGAGATGTGATATCTCATTGCTTCTAATACCAAACTTGGGACCCGTCCTATAACATGAGATATGATGTCCAAATCCTTCCCCTTCCAAACCTGAGACCCTTCCTTTAGCATGAGATGTGATATCCAAATCCTTCCCTTTCCAATCCTGAAACCCTTCCTATAGCATGAGATGTGATATCTCAATGTTTTTAACAAAAAACCTGAGACCCATCCTATAGCAAGAGATGTGATATCCAAATCCTTCCCATTCCAATCCTGAGACCCTTTCTATAACATGAGATGTGATATCCAACTCCTTCCCATTCCAATCCTGAAACCCTTCCTATAGCATGAGATGTGATATCTCAATGTTTCTAATAAAAAACCTGAGACCCTTCCTATAGCAAGAGATGTGATATCCAAATCCACCCCATTCCAATCCTGAGATCCTTCCTATAACATGAGATGTGATATCCAATTCCTTCCCATTCCAAACCTGAGACCCTTCCTATTGGATGAGATGTGATAACCCACTCCTTCCCATTCCAATCCTGAGACCCTTTCTATACCATGAGATGTGATATCTCAATGCTTCTAATACCAAACCTGGGACCCGTCCTATAACATGAGATATGATATCCAAATCCTTCCCCTTCCAAACCTGAGACCCTTCCTATAGCATGAGATGTGATATCCCAATCCTTCCCATTCCAATCCTGAAACCCTTCCTATAGCATGGGATGTGATATCTCAATGTTTCTAATAAAAAACCTGAGACCCTTCCTATAGCAAGAGATGTGATATCCAAATCCTTCACATTCCAATCCTGAGACCCTTTCTATAACATGAGATGTGATATCCAACTACTTCCCATTCCAATTCTGAAACCCTTCCTATAGCATGAGATGTGATATCTCAATGTTTCTAATAAAAAACCTGAGACCCTTCCTATAGCAAGAGATGTGATATCCAAATCCTTCCCATTCCAATCCTGAGATCCTTCCTCTAACATGAGATGTGATATCCAATTCCTTCCCATTCCAAACCTGAGATCCTTCCTATTGGATGAGATGTTATATCCAACTCCTTCCCATTCCAATCCTGAGACCCTTCCTATACCATGAGATGTGATATCTCAATGCTTCTAATACCAAACTTGGGACCCGTCCTATAACATGAGATATGATGTCCAAATCCTTCCCCTTCCAAACCTGAGACCCTTCCTTTAGCATGAGATGTGATATCCAAATCCTTCCCATTCCAATTCTGAAACCCTTCCTATAGCATGAGATGTGATATCTCAATGTTTTTAATAAAAAACCTGAGACCCATCCTATAGCAAGAGATGTGATATCCAAATCCTTCCCATTCCAATCCTGAGACCCTTTCTATAACATGAGATGTGATATCCAACTCCTTCCCATTCCAATCCTGAAACCCTTCCTATAGCATGAGATGTGATATCTCAATGTTTCTAATAAAAAACCTGAGACCCTTCCTATAGCAAGATATGTGATATCCAAATCCTTCCCATTCCAATCCTGAGATCCTTCTGATAGCATGAGATGTGATATCTCAATGCTTCTAATACCAAACCTGAGATCCTTCCTAAAACATGAGATGTGATATCCAAATCCGTCCACTTCCAAACCTGAGACCCTCCCTTTAGCATGAGATGTGATATCCGACTCCTTCCCATTTCAATCCTGAGACCCTTCTGATAGCATGAGATGTGATATCTCAATGCTTCTAATACCAAACCTGAGATCCTTCCTATAGCATGAGATGTGATATCCATCTCCTTCCCATTCCAATCCTGAGTCCCTTCCGATAGCCTGAGATGTGATATCCAACTCCTCCCATTCCAATCATGAGGCCCTTCCTATAGCATGAGATGTGATATCTCAATGCTTCTACCAAACCTGAGACCCTCCCTATAGCATGAGATGTGATATCCAACCTTCCCGTTCCAATCCTGAGACCCTTCCTGTAGCATGAGATGTGATATCTCAATGCTCTTAATACCAAACCTTGGATCATTCCTATTGCAAGAGATGTGATGTCCCATTCCAAACCTGAGACCCTTCCTATAGGATGAGTTGTGATATCCAACACCTTCCCATTCCAATCCTGAGACCCTTCCTATAGCATGAGATGATATCCAACTCCTTCCCATTCCAATCCTGAGACCCTTCCTATACCATGAGATGTGATATCTCAACGCTTCTACCAAACCTGAGATCCTTCCTATAGCATGAGATGTGATATTCAACTACTTCCGATTCCAATCCTGAGACCCTTCCGATAGGATGAGATTTATTATCTCACTCCTTCAAATACCAAACTTGAGTCCCTTCCTAACGGATGAGATGTGATATCCAACTCCTTCCCATTCCAACCTGAGACCCTTCCTATAGCATGAGAAGGGATATCCAACTACTTCCCATTCCAATCCTGAGACCCTTCCTATAGCATGAGATGTGATATCTCAATGTTTGTAATAAAAAACCTGAGACCCTTCCTATAGCAAGAGATGTGATATCCAAATCCTTCACATTCCAATCCTGAGACCCTTTCTATAACATGAGATGTGATATCCAACTACTTCCCATTCCAATTCTGAAACCCTTCCTATAGCATGAGATGTGATATCTCAATGTTTCTAATAAAAAACCTGAGACCCTTCCTATAGCAAGAGATGTGATATCCAAATCCTTCCCATTCCAATCCTGAGATCCTTCCTATAACATGAGATGTGATATCCAATTCCTTCCCATTCCAAACCTGAGATCCTTCCTATTGGATGAGATGTGATATCCAACTCCTTCCCATTCCAATCCTGAGACCCTTCCTATACCATGAGATGTGATATCTCAATGCTTCTAATACCAAACTTGGGGCCCGTCCTATAACATGAGATATGATGTCCAAATCCTTCCCCTTCCAAACCTGAGACCCTTCCTTTAGCATGAGATGTGATATCCAAATCCTTCCCTTTCCAATCCTGAAACCCTTCCTATAGCATGAGATGTGATATCTCAATGTTTTTAACAAAAAACCTGAGACCCATCCTATAGCAAGAGATGTGATATCCAAATCCTTCCCATTCCAATCCTGAGACCCTTTCTATAACATAAGATGTGATATCCAACTCCTTCCCATTCCAATCCTGAAACCCTTCCTATAGCATGAGATGTGATATCTCAATGTTTCTAATAAAAAACCTGAGACCCTTCCTATAGCAAGAGATGTGATATCCAAATCCACCCCATTCCAATCCTGAGATCCTTCCTATAACATGAGATGTGATATCCAATTCCTTCCCATTCCAAACCTGAGACCCTTCCTATTGGATGAGATGTGATAACCCACTCCTTCCCATTCCAATCCTGAGACCCTTTCTATACCATGAGATGTGATATCTCAATGCTTCTAATACCAAACCTGGGACCCGTCCTATAACATGAGATATGATATCCAAATCCTTCCCCTTCCAAACCTGAGACCCTTCCTATAGCATGAGATGTGATATCCCAATCCTTCCCATTCCAATCCTGAAACCCTTCCTATAGCATGAGATGTGATATCTCAATGTTTCTAATAAAAAACCTGAGACCCTTCCTATAGCAAGAGATGTGATATCCAAATCCTTCACATTCCAATCCTGAGACCCTTTCTATAACATGAGATGTGATATCCAACTACTTCCCATTCCAATTCTGAAACCCTTCCTATAGCATGAGATGTGATATCTCAATGTTTCTAATAAAAAACCTGAGACCCTTCCTATAGCAAGAGATGTGATATCCAAATCCTTCCCATTCCAATCCTGAGATCCTTCCTCTAACATGAGATGTGATATCCAATTCCTTCCCATTCCAAACCTGAGATCCTTCCTATTGGATGAGATGTTATATCCAACTCCTTCCCATTCCAATCCTGAGACCCTTCCTATACCATGAGATGTGATATCTCAATGCTTCTAATACCAAACTTGGGACCCGTCCTATAACATGAGATATGATGTCCAAATCCTTCCCCTTCCAAACCTGAGACCCTTCCTTTAGCATGAGATGTGATATCCAAATCCTTCCCATTCCAATTCTGAAACCCTTCCTATAGCATGAGATGTGATATCTCAATGTTTTTAATAAAAAACCTGAGACCCATCCTATAGCAAGAGATGTGATATCCAAATCCTTCCCATTCCAATCCTGAGACCCTTTCTATAACATGAGATGTGATATCCAACTCCTTCCCATTCCAATCCTGAAACCCTTCCTATAGCATGAGATGTGATATCTCAATGTTTCTAATAAAAAACCTGAGACCCTTCCTATAGCAAGAGATGTGATATCCAAATCCTTCCCATTCCAATCCTGAGATCCTTCTGATAGCATGAGATGTGATATCTCAATGCTTCTAATACCAAACCTGAGATCCTTCCTAAAACATGAGATGTGATATCCAAATCCGTCCACTTCCAAACCTGAGACCCTCCCTTTAGCATGAGATGTGATATCCGACTCCTTCCCATTTCAATCCTGAGACCCTTCTGATAGCATGAGATGTGATATCTCAATGCTTCTAATACCAAACCTGAGATCCTTCCTATAGCATGAGATGTGATATCCATCTCCTTCCCATTCCAATCCTGAGTCCCTTCCGATAGCCTGAGATGTGATATCCAACTCCTCCCATTCCAATCATGAGGCCCTTCCTATAGCATGAGATGTGATATCTCAATGCTTCTACCAAACCTGAGACCCTCCCTATAGCATGAGATGTGATATCCAACCTTCCCGTTCCAATCCTGAGACCCTTCCTGTAGCATGAGATGTGATATCTCAATGCTCTTAATACCAAACCTTGGATCATTCCTATTGCAAGAGATGTGATGTCCCATTCCAAACCTGAGACCCTTCCTATAGGATGAGATGTGATATCCAACACCTTCCCATTCCAATCCTGAGACCCTTCCTATAGCATGAGATGATATCCAACTCCTTCCCATTCCAATTCTGAGACCCTTCCTATACCATGAGATGTGATATCTCAACGCTTCTACCAAACCTGAGATCCTTCCTATAGCATGAGATGTGATATTCAGCTACTTCCGATTCCAATCCTGAGACCCTTCCGATAGGATGAGATTTATTATCTCACTCCTTCAAATACCAAACTTGAGTCCCTTCCTAACGGATGGGATCTGATATCTCAGTGCTTCTAATACCAAACCTGAGTCCCTTCCTATAACATGAGATGTGATATCCAACTCCTTCCCATTCCAATCATGAGGCCCTTCCTGTAGCATGAGATGTGATATCTCAATGCTTCTACCAAACCTGAGACCCTTCCTATAGCATGAGATGTGATATCTCAATGCTCTTAATACCAAACCTGGGATCATTCCTATAACATGAGATGTGATATCCAACTCCTTCCCATTCCCCTCCTGAGCCCCTTCCATGAGATGTGATATCTCAATACTTCTAATACCAAAGTTGGACCGTTCCTATACCATGAGATGTGATATCCAACTCCTTCCCATTCCAATCCTGTGTCCCTTCATTTAGCATCAGATTTGACATCTCAGTGCTTCTAATACCAAACCTGAGACCCTTCCTATAACATGAGTTGTTATATCCAACTCCTTCCGATTCCAATCCTGAGACCCTTCCTATACCATGAGATGAGATATCCAAATTCTTGCCATTCCAATCCTGCGTCTCTTCATATAGCATGAAATTTGATATCTCAGTGCTTCTAATACAAAACCCGAGACCCTTCCTATAACATGAGATGTGATATCCAACTCCTTCCGATTCCAATCCTGAGACCCTTCCTATACCATGAAATGTGATATCTCAATGTTTCTAATACCAAACCTGAGACCCTTCCTATTGCAAGAGATGTGATATCAAATTCTTCCCATTCCAAACCTGAGACCCTTCCTATAGGATGAGATGTAATATCCAACTCCTTCCCAATCCAATCCTGAGACCCTTCCGATAGTATGAGATGTGATATCTCAATGCTTCTACCAAACCTGATATCGTTCCTATAGCATGAGATTTGATATTTAACGCCTTCCCATTCCAATCCTGAGACCCTTCCGATAGCATGAGATGTGATATCTCAGTGCTTCTAATACCAAACCTGTGACCCTTCCTATGGCATGACGTGATATCCAACTCCTTCCCTTTCCAATCCTGAGACTCAGATCTCCCTAACTTCTCACCACTCCTAGCCCCCGGATTGATCCTGTTCGCTGTCTCGTCTCTCCCTTCTTCGGCTTCCTTCTTCCATTAACCTACAGGTTCCTGACCTGGACTCTAACGAAATCTGCAACTCTTCATGCCGCTGGCCCTACACACTCTGCAGGGAATACTCCGTATTTTCTGGTCTCAGACGTCTAATTTAGACGCGAGTTCCCTGCCTTCTCTCCTCTTCCCGCTGCCTTCAAAACAACAAATGAGCTCCAAAAGATACACAGTGCTCAGAATGCTTGATAACACCCATTATTCAACTTATAGCCGTAACCCGCTAGACGTATTGAAACGTGCTGAAAACTAGCAAAAACAGCGAGAAAATGTACTTTCCTCGCGTTTTGGTAAATGCTAATTCTGTTGCGTTTCCTGCAGTGTCCGTGCGTTTGTTCAGTCGAACCTGATGTTTTTAACCACTCGTCTCCTATACAAGGGGGATCAAAATATACTTTGTTTACAGGCTGAAGGTATACTGCTGAAATCTTCAATGCATTATCTGCTTTCCTGACTGTTCTGGAACGTGTATTTGCCATCTGTTAATCCAGTCACCATGTGTCCCTTCTAGTTTACAGGCTGCACTCCCCTGATGATCCCATTCTCTCCATAGTAGGCTAATCCAGTACCTCCTCTTCAGAGGCGTTCTTCCTTTCTATCCTTGACCTCTGCATCGTTTCGCGTTGCAAACACTCGCTTCCCTGCTCTCTGGTTTAGACGCTGTTCCTCCTCAGAGACGTTCTTCCTTTCTTTTCCTGTTCCCCGCAGTTTCGCGTTGCAAGTGCTCGCTTCCCAGCTCTGGCTTAGACGTGTGTTCCCTGCCTTCTCTCCTCTTCCTGCTGCCTTCTAAACACCGAATGAGCTCCATAAGATACACAGTGCTCAGAATGCTTTATAACACACATTAATCAATTTATAGCCGTAACCCGCTAGACGTATTGAAAAGTGCTAAAAACTAGCAAAAACAGCTAGAAAATGTACTTTCCTCGCGTTTTGGTAAAAGCTAATTCTGTTTCGTTTCCTGTTTGGAGTGTCCGTGCGTTAGTTCAGTTGAACCTGATGTTTTTATCCACTCGTCTCCCATACAAGGAGGATCAAAATGTACTTTGTTTACAGGCTGAAGGTATACTGCTGAAATCTTCAATGCATTATCCGCTATCCTGACTGTTCTGGAACGTTTATTTGCCATCTGTTAATCCAATCGTCCCTTCTAGTTTACAAGCTGCACTTTATGAGCTCATTTGTTGATTTGAGATCTCATGCTATATGAAGAGACGCAGGATTGGAATGGGATGGAGTTGGATATCAGATCTCATGGTATAGGAACGGTCCAACTTTGGTATTAGAAGTATTGAGATTTCACATCTCATGGAAGGGGCTCAGGATTGGAATGGGAAGGAGTTGGATATCACATCTCATGTTATAGGAATGATCCCATGTTTGGTATTAAGAGCATTGAGATATCACATCTCATGCTATAGGAAGGGTCTCAGGTTTGGTAGAAGCATTAAGATATCACATCTCATGTTACAGGAAGGGCCTCATGATTGGAATGGGAAGGAGTTGGATATCACATCTCATGCTATAGGAAGGGTCTCAGGTTTGGAATGGGAAGGATTTGGATATCACATCTCTTGCAATAGGAAGGGTCTCAGGTCTGGTATTAGAAACATTGAGATATCACATCTCATGGTATAGGGAGGGTCTCAGGATTGGAACCGGAAGGAGTTGGATATCACATCTCATGTTATAGGAATGGTCTCAGGTTTTGTATTAGAAGCACTGAGATATCAAATCTCATGCTGTATGAAGAGACGCAGGATTGGAATGGGAAGAAGTTGGATATCACATCTCATGCTATAGGAAGGGTCTCAGGTTTGGAATGGGAAGGATTTGGATATCACATCTCTTGCAATAGGAAGGGTCTCAGGTCTGGTATTAGAAACTGAGATATCTCATCTCATGGTATAGGAAGGGTCTCAGGATTGGAATCGGAAGGAGTTGGATATAACATCTCATGTTATAGGAAGGGTCTCAGGTTTGCACTGAGATATCAAACCTTATGCTACATGAAGGGACGCAGGATTGGAATGGGAAGGAGTTGGATATCACATCTAATGTTATAGGAATGATCGCAGGTTTGGTATTAAGATCATTGAGATATCACATCTCATGCTATAGGAAGGGTCTCAGGATTGGATCGGGAAGGAGTTGGATATCACATATGCTATAGGAAGGGTCTCAGGTTTGGTAGAAGCATTGAGATATCACATCTCATGCTATAGGAAGGGCCTCATGATTGGAATGGGAAGGAGTTGGATATCACATCTCATGTTATAGGAAGGGACTCAGGTTTGGTATTAGAAGCACTGAGATATCAGATCTCATCCTTTAGGAAGGGACTCAAGTTTGGTATTTGAAGGAGTGAGATAATAAATCTCATTCTATCGGAAGGGTCTCAGGATTGGAATGGGAAGGAGTTGAATATCACATCTCATGCTATCGGAAGGATCTCAGGTTTGGTAGAAGCATTGAGATATCACATCTCATGCTATAGGAAGGGTCTCAGGATTGGAATGGGATGCAGTTGGATATCATTTCATGCTATAGGAAGGTTCTCAGGATTGGAATGGCAAGGAGTTGGATATCACATCTCATGCTATAGGAAGAGTCTCAGGTTTGGTAGAAGCATTGAGATATCTCATCTCATGCTATAGGAAGGGTCTCAAGATTGGAATCGGATGGAGATGGATATAACCTCTCATGTTATAGGAAGGGTCTCAGGTTTGTTATTAGAAGCACTGAGATATCAAATCTTTTGCTACATGAAGGGACGCAGGATTGGAATGGGAAGGAGTTGGATATCACATCTCATGCTATAGGAACGGTCCAACTTTGGTATTAGAAGCATTGAGATAGCACAGCTCATGGAAGGGGCTCAGGATTGGAATGGGAAGGAGTTGGATATCACATCTCGTGTTATAGGAATGATCGCAGGTTTGGTATTAAGAGCATTGAGATATCACATCTCATGCTATAGGAAGGGTCTCAGGGTTGGATCGGGAAGGAGTTGGATATCAAATCTCTTGCTATAGGGAGGGTCTCAGGTTTGGTATTAATAGCATTTAGATATCACATCTCATGCTATAGGAAGGGCCTCATGATTGAAATGGGAAGGAGTTGGATATCACATCTCAGGCTATCGGAAGGGTCTCAGGATTGGAATGGGAAGGAGTTGGATATCACATCTCATGCTATAGGAAGGGTCTCAGATTTGGTATTAGAAGCACTGAGATATCCCATCTCATGCTATAGGAAGGGTCACAGGTTGGAATTTGAAGGAGTTGGATATCACATCTCATCCTATCGGAAGGGTCTCAGGATTGGAATGGGAAGGAGTTCAATATCACATCTCATGCTATAGGAAGGATCTCAGGTTTGTTAGAAGCATTTAGATATCACATCTCATGCTATAGGGAGGGTCTCAGGTTTGGAATGGGAAGCATTTGGATATCACATCTCTTGCAATAGGAATGATCCAAGGTTTGGTATTAAGAGCATTGAGATATCACATCTCATGCTACAGGAAGGGTCTCAGGATTGGAACGGGAAGTAGTTGGATATCACATCTCATGCTATAGGGAGGGTCTCAGGTTTGGTAGAAGCATTGAGATATCACATCTCATGCTATAGGAAGGGACTCATGATTGGAATGGGAGGAGTTGGATATCACATCTCAGGCTATCGGAAGGGACTCAGGATTGGATGGGAATAAGTTGGATATCACATTTCATGCTATAGGAAGGGTCTCAGATTTGGTAGAAGCATTGAGATATCACATCTCATGCTATAGGAAGGGCCTCATGAATGGAATGGGAAGGAGTTGGATATCACATCTCATGCCATCGGAAAGGTCTCAGGTTTGGTAGAAGCATTGGGATATCACATCTCATGCTATAGGAAGAGTCTCAGGATTGGAATGGGAAGGAGTTGGATATCACATCCCATGGCAAAGGAAAGGTCTCAGGTTTGGAAGGGGAAGGATTTGGATATCACATCTCAAGTTATAGGATGGGTCTGTGGTTTGGTATTAGAAGCATTGAGATATATCTCATGGTATAGTATGGGTCTCAGGATTGGAGTGGGAAGGAGTTGGATATCACATCTCATGTTATAGGACAGTCTCAGGTTTGGTATTAGAAGCATTGAGATATCACATCTCATGGTATAGGACGAGTCTCAGGATTGGAATGGGAAGGAGTTGGATATCACATCTCATGCTATAGGAAGGGTCTCAGGATTGGAATGGGAAGGAGTTTGATATCACATCTCATGCCATAGGAAGGTCTCAGGTTTGGTAGAAGCATTAAGATATCACATCTCATGCTATCGGAAGGGTCTCAGGATTGGATTGGGAAGGAGTTGGATATCCCATCTCATGCTATAGGAAGGGTCACAGGTTGGAATTCGAAGGAGTTCGATATCACATCTCATGCTATCGGAAGGGTCTCAGGATTGGAATGGGAAGGAGTTGGATATCACATCTCATGCTATAGGGAGGGGCTCAGGTTTGATATTAGAAGCATTGAGATATCACATCTAATGCTATCGGAAGTGTCTCAGGATTGGATTGGGAAGGAGTTGGATATCACATCTCATGCAATAGGAAAGGTCTCAGGTTTGGAATGGGAAGGATTTGTATATCACATCTCTTGCAATAGGAAGGGTCTCAGGTCTGGTATTAGAAACATTGAGATATCACATCTAATGCTATCGGAAGTGTCTCAGGATTGGATTGGGAAGGAGTTGGATATCACATCTCATGCAATAGGAAAGGTCTCAGGTTTGGAATGGGAAGGATTTGTATATCACATCTCTTGCAATAGGAGGGGTCTCAGGTCTGGTATTAGAAACATTGAGATATCTCATCTCATGGTATAGGAAGGGTCTCAGGATTGGAATGGGAAGGAGTTGGATATCACATCTCATGTTATAGGAAGGGTCTCAGGTTTTGTAGTAGAAGCACTGAGATATCAAATCTCATGCTGTATGAAGAGACGCAGGATTGGAATGGGAAGAAGTTGGATATCACATCTCATGCTATAGGAAGGGTCTCAAGTTTGGAATGGGAAGGATTTGGATATCACATCTCTTGCAATAGGAAGGATCTCAGGTCTGGTATTAGAAACATTGAGATAGCTCATCTCATGGTATAGGAAGGGTCTCAGGATTGGAATCGGAAGGAGTTGGACATAACATCTCATGTTATAGGAAGGGTCTCAGGTTTGTTATTAGAAGCACTGAGATATCAAATCTTATGCTACATGAAGGGACGCAGGATTGGAATGGGAAGGAGTTGGATATCACATCTCATGCTATAGGAACGGTCCAACATTGGAATTAGAAGCATTGAGATAGCACATCTCATGGAAGGGGCTCAGGATTGGAATGGTAAGGAGTTTGAAATCACATCTCATGTTATAGGAATGATCGCAGGTTTGGTATTAAGATCATTGAGATATCACATCTCATGCTATAGGAAGGGTCTCAGGATTGGATTGGGAAGGAGTTGGATATCACATCTCATGCTATAGGAAGGGTCTCAGGTTTGGTAGAAGCATTGAGATATCACATCTCATGCTATAGGAAGGGCCTCATGATTGGAATGGGAAGGAGTTGGATATCACATCTCATGTTATAGGAAGGGACTCAGGTTTGGTATTAGAAGCACTGAGATATCAGATCTCATCCTTTAGGAAGGGACTCAAGTTTGGTATTTGAAGGAGTGAGATAATAAATCTCATCCTATCGGAAGGTTCTCAGGATTGGAATGGGAAGGAGTTGAATATCACATCTCATGCTATAGGAAGGGTCTCAGGTTTGGAATGGGAAGCATTTGGATATCACATCTCTTGCAATAGGAATGATCCAAGGTGTGGTATTAAGAGCATTGAGATATCACATCTCATGCCACAGGAAGGGTCTCAGGATTGGAACGGGAAGGAGTTGGATATCACATCTCATGCTATAGGGAGGGTCTCAGGTTTTTTAGAAGCATTGAGATATCACATCTCATGCTATAGGAAGGGCCTCATGATTGGAATGGGAGGAGTTGGATATCACATCTCAGGCTATCGGAAGGGACTCAGGATTGGAATGGGAAGGAGTTGGATATCACATCTCATGCTGTAGGGAGGGTCTCAGGTTTGGTATTAATAGCATTGAGATATCACTTCTCATGCTATAAGAAGGGTCTCAGGATTGGATGGGAATAAGTTGGATATCACATTTCATGCTATAGGAAGGGTCTCAGATTTGGTAGAAGCATTGAGATATCACATCTCATGCGATAGGAAGGGCCTCATGATTGGAATGGGAAGGAGTTGGATATCACATCTCATGCCATCGGAAAGGTCTCAGGTTTGGTAGAAGCATTGGGATATCACATCTCATGCTATAGGAAGGGTCTCAGGATTGGAATGGGAAGGAGTTCGATATAACATCCCATGGCAAAGGAAAGGTCTCAGGTTTGGAAGGGGAAGGATTTGGATATCACATCTCAAGTTATAGGACGGGTCTGTGATTTGGTATTAGAAGCATTGAGATATATCTCATGGTATAGTATGGGTCTCAGGATTGGAGTGGGAAGGAGTTGGATATCACATCTCATGTTATAGGAAGGGTCTCAGGTTTGTTATTAGAAGGATTGAGATATCACATCTCATGTTATAGGACAGTCTCAGGTGTGGTATTAGAAGCATTGAGATATCACATCTCATGGTATAGGACGGGTCTCAGGATTGGAATGGGAAGGAGTTGGATATCACATCTCATGCTATAGGAAGGGTCTCAGGATTGGAATGGGAAGGAGTTTGATATCACATCTCATGCCATAGGAAGGTCTCAGGTTTGGTAGAAGCATTAAGATATCACATCTCATGCTATCGGAAGGGTCTCAGGATTGGATTGGGAAGGAGTTGGATATCCCATCTCATGCTATCGGAAGGGTCTCAGGATTGGAATGGGAAGGAGTTGGATATCACATCTCATGCTATAGGGAGGGGCTCAGGTTTGATATTAGAAGCATTGAGATATCACATCTAATGCTATCGGAAGGGTCTCAGGATTGGATTGGGAAGGAGTTGGATATCACATCTCATGCAATAGGAAAGGTCTCAGGTTTGGAATGGGAAGGATTTGTATATCACATCTCTTGCAATAGGAAGGGTCTCAGGTCTGGTATTAGAAACACTGAGATATCACATCTCATGGTATAGGAAGGGTCTCAGGATTGGAACTGGAAGGAGTTGGATATCACATCTCATGTTATAGGAAGGGTCTCATGTTTTGTAGTAGAAGCACTGAGATATCAAATCTCATGCTGTATGAAGAGACGCAGGATTGGAATGGGAAGAAGTTGGATATCACATCTCATGCTATAGGAAGGGTCTCAAGTTTGGAATGGGAAGGATTTGGATATCACATCTCTTGCAATAGGAAGGATCTCAGGTCTGGTATTAGAAATATTGAGATATCTCATCTCATGGTATAGGAAGGGTCTCAGGATTGGAATCGGAAGGAGTTGGATATAACATCTCATGCTATCGGAAGGGTCTCAGGATTGGAATGGGAAGGAGCTGGATATCACATCTCATGCTAAAGGAAGGGTCTCAGGTTTGGAAGGGGAAGGATTTGGATATCACATCTCATGTTATAGGACGGGTCTCAGGTTTGGTATTAGAAGCATTGAGATATCACATGTCATGGTATATGAAAGGTTTCAGGATTGGAATGGGAAGGAGTTGATATCATATCTCATGCTGTAGGAAGGGTCTCAGGATTGGAATGGGAAGGAGCTGGATATCACATCTCATGCTAAAGGAAGGGTCTCAGGTTTGGAAGGGGAAGGATTTGGATATCACATCTCATGTTATAGGACGGGTCTCAAGTTTGATATTAGAAGCATTGAGATAACAAATCTCATGATATGGGAAGGGTCTCAGGATTGGAATGGGAAGGAGTTGGATATCACATATCAGATTTCAGCAGTATACATTCAGCCTTTGAACAGTAGCTTTTGATCCCCCCCCCTTGTATGGGTGACGCGAGGGAAGTACATTTTCTAGCTGTTTTTGCTAGTTTTGTAGCACGTTTCAATACGTCTAGCGGGTTACAGCTATATGTTGAATAAAGCATTCTGAACACTGTATCTTGTGGAGCTCATTTGTTCATCTTTAGACCTATCCAGCGGTGGTAAATATGAAGGAAGAAGGCTGTAGGAAGATGAGAGAAGGCAGACAACACGCATCTAAACTAGAGAGCTGGGAAGCGAGTACATGCAACGCGAAACGGTGCAGAGAGCAGGGACAGAAAGGATGAACGCCTCTGAGGAGGAGCAGCTGGTAGTTAGCCTGCTCTGGAGAGGAGAATGTGATCACCAGGGGAGTGCAGCCTGTAAACTAAAAGGGACGATGAACACAGGGCGACTGCATTAACAGATGGCAAACACACGTTCCAAAACCGTCAGGAAAGCTGATAATGCATTGAAGATTTCAGCCGTATACATGATCCCCCCTTGTATGGGAGCACAGTGGTTAAAAACTTCAGGATTCGACAACAAACGCACGGACACAGTACATACAACATGGGAACCCACCAGAATTCGCATTTACAAAAACGGAAGGAAAGTACATTTTCTAGCTGTTTTTGCTAGTTTTTAGCATGTTTCAATATGTCTAGCGGGTTACGGCTACATGTTGAATAATGGGTGATATAAAGCATTCTGAGCACTGTGTATCTTTTGGAGCTCATTTGTTGATTTGAAGGTAGCGGGAAGAGGAGAGGAGGCAGGGAACACACGTCTAAACCAGAGAGCTGGGAAGCGACTACTTGCAACGCGAAACGATGCAGAGCAAGGAAGAAAGGAAGAACGCCTCTGAGGAGGAACAGCTTCTAAACCAGAGAGCAGTGGAGCGAGTGTCTCAGGTTTGGAAGGGGAAGGATTTTGATATCACATCTCGTGTTATAGGAAGGATCTCAGATTTGGTATTAGAAGCATTGAGACATCACATCTCATGCTATAGGAAGGGTCTCATTTTGGAATGGGAAGGAATGGGATATCACATCTCATGCTATAGGGAGGGTCTCAGGTTTGGTATAAGCATTGAGATATCACATCTCATGCTATAGGAAGGGTCTCAGGATTGGAATGGGAAGGAGTTGTATATGACATCTCATGCCATAGGAAGGGTCTCAGGTTTGGTATAAGCATTGAGATATCACATCTCTGCTATCGGAAGGGTTTTAGGATTGGAATGGTAAGGAGTTGGATATCCCATATCATGTTATAGGAAGGGTCTCAGTTTTGGTATTAGAAGCATTGAGATATCACATCTCTGCTATCGGAAGGGTTTTAGGATTGGAATGGGAAGGAGTTGGATATCCCATATCATGTTATAGGAAGGGTCTCAGTTTTGGTATTAGAAGCATTGAGATATCACATCTCATGCTATAGGAAGGGTCTCAGGATTGGAATGGGAAGGACTTGGATATCACATCTCATGCTATAGGGAATGTCTCAACTTTGATATTAGAACCATTGAGATAACAAATCTCATGATATGGGAAGGGTCTCAGGATTGGAATGGGAAGGAGTTGGATATCACATCTCATGATAAAGGAAGGGTCTAAGGTTTGGAAGGGGAAGGATTTGGATATCACAACTCATGTTATAGGACGGGTGTCAGGTTTGGTATTAGAAGCATTGAGATAGCAAGTCTCCTGGTATAGGAAGGGTCTCAGAATTGGAATGGGAAGGAGTTGGATATCACATCTTAAGCTATAGGAAGGGTCTCGGGATTGGAATGGGAAGGAGTTTGATATCACATCTCATGCCATAGTATGGGTCTCAGGTTTGGTAGAAGCATTGGGATATCACATCTCATGCTATCGGAAGGGTATCAGGATTGGATTTGGAAGTAGTTGGATATCCCATCTCATGCTATATGAAGGGTCTCAGGTTGGAATGGGAAGGAGTTGGATATCACATCTCATGTTATAGTAAGGGTCTCAGGATTGGAATGGGAAGGACTTCGATATCACATCTCATGTTATAGGAAGGCTCTCAGGTTTGGAAGGGGAAGGAGTTGGATATCACATTTCATGTTAGAGGTAGGATCTCAGGTTTGGTATTAGAGGCATTGAGATATCACATCTCATGCTATCAGAAGGCTCTCAGTATTGGAATGGGAAGGAGTTGGACATCACATCTCATGCTAAAGGGAGGGTCTCAGGTTTGGAAGGGGAAGTATTTGGATATCACATCTCGTGTTATAGGAAGGATCTCAGGTTTGGTATTAGAAGAATTGAGATATCACATCTCATGTTATCGGAAGGATCTCAGGTTTGGTATTAGAAGAATTGAGATATCACATCTCATGCTATCAGAAGGGTCTCAGGATTGGAATGGGAAGGAGTTGGATATCCCATCTCATGCTATAGGAAGGGTCTCAGGTTGGAATGGGAAGGAGTTGGATATCACATCTCATGCTATAGGAAGGATCTCAGGTTTGGTATTAGAAGCATTGAGACATCACATCTCATGTTATAGGAAGGGTCTCAGGATTGGAATGGGAAGGAGTTGGATATCACATCTCATGTTATAGTAAGGGTCTCAGGATTGGAATGGGAAGGACTTCGATATCACATCTCATGTTATAGGAAGGCTCTCAGGTTTGGAAGGGGAAGGAGTTGGATATCACATTTCATGTTAGAGGTAGGATCTCAGGTTTGGTATTAGAGGCATTGAGATATCCCATCTCATGCTATCGGAAGGGTCTCAGGATTGGAATGGGAAGGAGTTGGATATCACATCTCATGCTATAGGGAGGGGCTCAGGTTTGATATTAGAAGCATTGAGATATCACATCTAATGCTATCGGAAGGGTCTCAGGATTGGATTGGGAAGGAGTTGGATATCACATCTCATGCAATAGGAAAGGTCTCAGGTTTGGAATGGGAAGGATTTGTATATCACATCTCTTGCAATAGGAAGGGTCTCAGGTCTGGTATTAGAAACACTGAGATATCACATCTCATGGTATAGGAAGGGTCTCAGGATTGGAACTGGAAGGAGTTGGATATCACATCTCATGTTATAGGAAGGGTCTCATGTTTTGTAGTAGAAGCACTGAGATATCAAATCTCATGCTGTATGAAGAGACGCAGGATTGGAATGGGAAGAAGTTGGATATCACATCTCATGCTATAGGAAGGGTCTCAAGTTTGGAATGGGAAGGATTTGGATATCACATCTCTTGCAATAGGAAGGATCTCAGGTCTGGTATTAGAAATATTGAGATATCTCATCTCATGGTATAGGAAGGGTCTCAGGATTGGAATCGGAAGGAGTTGGATATAACATCTCATGCTATCGGAAGGGTCTCAGGATTGGAATGGGAAGGAGCTGGATATCACATCTCATGCTAAAGGAAGGGTCTCAGGTTTGGAAGGGGAAGGATTTGGATATCACATCTCATGTTATAGGACGGGTCTCAGGTTTGGTATTAGAAGCATTGAGATATCACATGTCATGGTATATGAAAGGTTTCAGGATTGGAATGGGAAGGAGTTGATATCATATCTCATGCTGTAGGAAGGGTCTCAGGATTGGAATGGGAAGGAGCTGGATATCACATCTCATGCTAAAGGAAGGGTCTCAGGTTTGGAAGGGGAAGGATTTGGATATCACATCTCATGTTATAGGACGGGTCTCAAGTTTGATATTAGAAGCATTGAGATAACAAATCTCATGATATGGGAAGGGTCTCAGGATTGGAATGGGAAGGAGTTGGATATCACATATCAGATTTCAGCAGTATACATTCAGCCTTTGAACAGTAGCTTTTGATCCCCCCCCCTTGTATGGGTGACGCGAGGGAAGTACATTTTCTAGCTGTTTTTGCTAGTTTTGTAGCACGTTTCAATACGTCTAGCGGGTTACAGCTATATGTTGAATAAAGCATTCTGAACACTGTATCTTGTGGAGCTCATTTGTTCATCTTTAGACCTATCCAGCGGTGGTAAATATGAAGGAAGAAGGCTGTAGGAAGATGAGAGAAGGCAGACAACACGCATCTAAACTAGAGAGCTGGGAAGCGAGTACATGCAACGCGAAACGGTGCAGAGAGCAGGGACAGAAAGGATGAACGCCTCTGAGGAGGAGCAGCTGGTAGTTAGCCTGCTCTGGAGAGGAGAATGTGATCACCAGGGGAGTGCAGCCTGTAAACTAAAAGGGACGATGAACACAGGGCGACTGCATTAACAGATGGCAAACACACGTTCCAAAACCGTCAGGAAAGCTGATAATGCATTGAAGATTTCAGCCGTATACATGATCCCCCCTTGTATGGGAGCACAGTGGTTAAAAACTTCAGGATTCGACAACAAACGCACGGACACAGTACATACAACATGGGAACCCACCAGAATTCGCATTTACAAAAACGGAAGGAAAGTACATTTTCTAGCTGTTTTTGCTAGTTTTTAGCATGTTTCAATATGTCTAGCGGGTTACGGCTATATGTTGAATAATGGGTGATATAAAGCATTCTGAGCACTGTGTATCTTTTGGAGCTCATTTGTTGATTTGAAGGTAGCGGGAAGAGGAGAGGAGGCAGGGAACACACGTCTAAACCAGAGAGCTGGGAAGCGACTACTTGCAACGCGAAACGATGCAGAGCAAGGAAGAAAGGAAGAACGCCTCTGAGGAGGAACAGCTTCTAAACCAGAGAGCAGTGGAGCGAGTGTCTCAGGTTTGGAAGGGGAAGGATTTTGATATCACATCTCGTGTTATAGGAAGGATCTCAGATTTGGTATTAGAAGCATTGAGACATCACATCTCATGCTATAGGAAGGGTCTCATTTTGGAATGGGAAGGAATGGGATATCACATCTCATGCTATAGGGAGGGTCTCAGGTTTGGTATAAGCATTGAGATATCACATCTCATGCTATAGGAAGGGTCTCAGGATTGGAATGGGAAGGAGTTGTATATGACATCTCATGCCATAGGAAGGGTCTCAGGTTTGGTATAAGCATTGAGATATCACATCTCTGCTATCGGAAGGGTTTTAGGATTGGAATGGTAAGGAGTTGGATATCCCATATCATGTTATAGGAAGGGTCTCAGTTTTGGTATTAGAAGCATTGAGATATCACATCTCTGCTATCGGAAGGGTTTTAGGATTGGAATGGGAAGGAGTTGGATATCCCATATCATGTTATAGGAAGGGTCTCAGTTTTGGTATTAGAAGCATTGAGATATCACATCTCATGCTATAGGAAGGGTCTCAGGATTGGAATGGGAAGGACTTGGATATCACATCTCATGCTATAGGGAATGTCTCAACTTTGATATTAGAACCATTGAGATAACAAATCTCATGATATGGGAAGGGTCTCAGGATTGGAATGGGAAGGAGTTGGATATCACATCTCATGATAAAGGAAGGGTCTAAGGTTTGGAAGGGGAAGGATTTGGATATCACAACTCATGTTATAGGACGGGTGTCAGGTTTGGTATTAGAAGCATTGAGATAGCAAGTCTCCTGGTATAGGAAGGGTCTCAGAATTGGAATGGGAAGGAGTTGGATATCACATCTTAAGCTATAGGAAGGGTCTCAGGATTGGAATGGGAAGGAGTTTGATATCACATCTCATGCCATAGTATGGGTCTCAGGTTTGGTAGAAGCATTGGGATATCACATCTCATGCTATCGGAAGGGTATCAGGATTGGATTTGGAAGTAGTTGGATATCCCATCTCATGCTATATGAAGGGTCTCAGGTTGGAATGGGAAGGAGTTGGATATCACATCTCATGTTATAGTAAGGGTCTCAGGATTGGAATGGGAAGGACTTCGATATCACATCTCATGTTATAGGAAGGCTCTCAGGTTTGGAAGGGGAAGGAGTTGGATATCACATTTCATGTTAGAGGTAGGATCTCAGGTTTGGTATTAAAGGCATTGAGATATCACATCTCATGCTATCAGAAGGCTCTCAGTATTGGAATGGGAAGGAGTTGGACATCACATCTCATGCTAAAGGGAGGGTCTCAGGTTTGGAAGGGGAAGTATTTGGATATCACATCTCGTGTTATAGGAAGGATCTCAGGTTTGGTATTAGAAGAATTGAGATATCACATCTCATGTTATCGGAAGGATCTCAGGTTTGGTATTAGAAGAATTGAGATATCACATCTCATGCTATCAGAAGGGTCTCAGGATTGGAATGGGAAGGAGTTGGATATCCCATCTCATGCTATAGGAAGGGTCTCAGGTTGGAATGGGAAGGAGTTGGATATCACATCTCATGCTATAGGAAGGATCTCAGGTTTGGTATTAGAAGCATTGAGACATCACATCTCATGTTATAGGAAGGGTCTCAGGATTGGAATGGGAAGGAGTTGGATATCACATCTCATGCTATAGGAAGGGTCTCAGGTTTGGTATAAGCATTGAGATATCACATCTCATGCTATAGGAAGGGTCTCAGGATTGGAATGGGAAGTATTTGGATATCACATCTCATGCTATAGGGAGGGTCTCACGTTTGGAAAGGGAAGGAGTAGGATATCACATTTCATGTTAGAGGTAGGATCTCAGGTTTGGTATTAGAGGCATTGAGATATCACATCTCATGCTATCAGAAGGGTCTCAGGATTGGAATGGGAAGGAGTTGGATATCACATCTCATGCTAAAGGGAGGGTCTCAGGTTTGGAAGGGGAAGGATTTTGATATCACATCTCATGTTATAGGAAGGAAATCAGGTTTGGTATTAGAAGCATTGAGATATCACATCTCATGCTAAAGGGAGGGTCTAAGGTTTGGAAGGGAAGGATTTGGATATCACATCTCATGTTATAGGAAGGATCTCAGGTTTGGTATTAGAAGCTTTGAGATATCACATCTCATGCTATAGGAAGGCTCTCAGGATTGGAATGGGAAGGAGTTGGATATCACATCTCATGCTATAGGAAGGCTCTCAGGATTGGAATGGGAAGGAGTTGGATATCACATCTCATGCCATAGGAAGGATCTCAGGTCTGGTATTAGAAGCATTGAGACATCACATCTCATGTTATAGGAAGGGTCTCAGGATTGGAATGGGAAGGAGTTGGATATCACATCTCATGCTATAGGAAGGGTCTCAGGTTTGGTATAAGCATTGATATATCACATCTCATGCTATAGGAAGGGTCTCAGGATTGGAATGGGAAGTAGTTGGATATCACATCTCATGCTATAGGGAGGGTCTCACGTTTAGAAAGGGAAGGAGTAGGATATCACATTTCATGTTAGAGGTAGGATCTCAGGTTTGGTATGAGAGGCATTGAGATATCACATCTCATGCTATCAGAAGGGTCTCAGGATTGGAATGAGAAGGAGTTGGATATCACATCTCATGCTAAAGGGAGGGTCTAAGGATTGGAATGGGAAGGACTTGGATATCACATCTCATGCTATAGGTAGGCTCTCAGGTTTGGAAAGGGAAGGAGTTGGATATCACATTTCATGTTAGAGGATGGATCTCATTTTTGGTATTAGAGGCATTGAGATATCACATCTCATGCTATAGGAAGGGTCTCAGGATTGGAATGGGAAGGATTTGGATATCACATCTCATGCTATAGGAAGGGTCTCAGGTTTGGTATAAGCATTGAGATATCACATCTCATGCTATAGGAAGGGTCTCAGGATGGGAATGGGAAGGAGTTGGATATCACATCTCATGTTATAGGACGGGTCTCGGGTTTGTTATTAGAATCATTGAGATATCACATCTCATGCTTTAGGAAGGGTCTCAGGATTGGAATGGGAAGGAGTTGGATATCACATCTCATGCCAAAGGGAGGGTCTCAGGTTTGGAAGGGGAAGGATTTTGATATCACATCTCGTGTTATAGGAAGGATCTCAGATTTGGTATTAGAAGCATTGAGACATCACATCTCATGCTATAGGAAGGGTCTCATTTTGGAATGGGAAGGAATGGGATATCACATCTCATGCTATAGGAAGGGTCTCAGGTTTGGTATAAGCATTGAGATATCACATCTCATGCTATAGGAAGGGTCTCAGGATTGGAATGGGAAGGAGTTGTGTATGACATCTCATGCCATAGGAAGAGTCTCAGGTTTGGTATAAGCATTGAGATCATCTCTGCTATCGGAAGGGTTTTAGGATTGGAATGGGAAGGAGTTGGATATCCCATATCATGTTATAGGAAGGGTCTCAGTTTTGGTATTAGAAGCATTGAGATATCACATCTCATGCTATAGGAAGGGTCTCAGGATTGGAATGGGAAGGACTTGGATATCACATCTCATGCTATAGGGAATGTCTCAACTTTGATATTAGAACCATTGAGATAACAAATCTCATGATATGGGAAGGGTCTCAGGATTGGAATTGGAAGGAGTTGGATATCACATCTCATGATAAAGGAAGGGTCTAAGGTTTGGAAGGGGAAGGATTTGGATATCACAACTCATGTTATAGGACGGGTGTCAGGTTTGGTATTAGAAGCATTGAGATAGCAAGTCTCCTGGTATAGGAAGGGTCTCAGAATTGGAATGGGAAGGAGTTGGATATCACATCTTAAGCTATAGGAAGGGTCTCGGGATTGGAATGGGAAGGAGTTTGATATCACATCTCATGTCATAGTTTGGGTCTCAGGTTTGGTAGAAGCATTGGGATATCACATCTCATGCTATCGGAAGAGTATCAGTATTGGATTTGGAAGTAGTTGGATATCCCATCTCATGCTATAGGAAGGGTCTCAGGTTGGAATGGGAAGGAGTTGGATATCACATCTCATGTTATAGGAAGGGTCTCAGGATTGGAATGGGAAGGACTTCGATATCACATCTCATGTTATAGAAAGGCTCTCAGGTTTGGAAGGGGAAGGAATTGGATATCACATTTCATGTTAGAGGTAGGATCTCAGGTTTGGTATTAGATGCATTGAGACATCACATCTCATGCTATCAGAAGGCTCTCAGGATTGGAATGGGAAGGAGTTGGATATCACATCTCATGCTAAAGGGAGGGTCTCAGGTTTGGAAGGGGAAGGATTTGGATATCACATCTCATGTTATAGGAAGGATCTCAGGTTTGGTATTAGAAGCATTGAGATACATCTCATGCTAACGGAAGGGTATCAGGATTGGATTTGGAAGTAGTTGGATAGCACATCTCATGCCATAGGAAGGATCTCAGGTTTGGTATTAGAAGCATTGAGACATCACATCTCATGTTATAGGAAGGGTCTCAGGATTGGAATGGGAAGGAGTTGGATATCACATCTCATGCTATAGGAAGGGTCTCAGGTTTGGTATAAGCATTGAGATATCACATCTCATGCTATAAGAAGGGTCTCAGGATTGGAATGGGAAGTATTTGGATATCACTTCTCATGCTATAGGGAGGGTCTCACGTTTGGAAAGGGAAGGAGTAGGATATCACATTTCATGTTAGAGGTAGGATCTCAGGTTTGGTATTAGAGGCATTGAGATATCACATCTCATGCTATCAGAAGGGTCTCAGGATTGGAAAGGGAAGGAGTTGGATATCACATCTCATGCTAAAGGGAGGGTCTCAGGTTTGGAAGGGGAAGGATTTTGATATCACATCTCATGTTATAGGAAGGAAATCAGGTTTGGTATTAGAAGCATTGAGATATCACATCTCATGCTAAAGGGAGGGTCTCAGGTTTGGAAGGGAAGGATTTGGATATCACATCTCATGTTATAGGAAGGATCTCAGGTTTGGTATTAGAAGCTTTGAGATATCACATCTCATGCTATAGGAAGGCTCTCAGGATTGGAATGGGAAGGAGTTGGATATCACATCTCATGCTATAGGAAGGCTCTCAGGATTGGAATGGGAAGGAGTTGGATATCACATCTCATGCCATAGGAAGGATCTCAGGTCTGGTATTAGAAGCATTGAGACATCACATCTCATGTTATAGGAAGGGTCTCAGGATTGGAATGGGAAGGAGTTGATTATCACATCTCATGCTATAGGAAGGGTCTCAGGTTTGGTATAAGCATTGAGATATCACATCTCATGCTATAGGAAGGGTCTCAGGATTGGAATGGGAAGTAGTTGGATATCACATCTCATGCTATAGGGAGGGTCTCACGTTTGGAAAGGGAATGAGTAGGATATCACATCTCATGTTATAGGAAGGGTATCAGGATTGGATTTGGAAGTATTTGGATATCCCATCTCATGCTATAGGAAGGGTCTCAGGTTGGAATGGGAAGGAGTTGGATATCACAACTCATGTTATAGGAAGGGTCTCAGGATTGGAATGGGAAATACTTCGATATCACATCTCATGCTATAGGAAGGCTCTCAGGTTTGGAAGGGGAAGGAGTTGGATATCACATTTCATGTTAGAGGTAGGATCTCAGGTTTGTTAGAGGCATTGAGATATCACATCTCATGCTATCAGAAGGGTCTCAGGATTGGAATGGGAAGGAGTTGGATATCACATCTCATGCCAAAGGGAGGGTCTCAGGTTTGGAAGGGGAAGGATTTGGATATCACATCTCGTGTTATAGGAAGGATCTCAGGTTTGGTATTAGAAGAATTGAGATATCACATCTCATGCTATCGGAAGGATCTCAGGTTTGGTATTAGAAGCATTGAGATATCACATCTCATGCTCTCAGAAGGGTCTCAGGATTGGAATGGGAAGGAGTTGGATATCACATCTCATGTTATAGGAAGGGTCTCACGTTTGGAAAGGGAAGGAGTAGGATATCACATTTCATGTTAGAGGTAGGATCTCAGGTTTGGTATTAGAGGCATTGAGATATCACATCTCATGCTATCAGAAGGGTCTCAGGATTGGAATGGGAAGGAGTTGGATATCACATCTCATGCTAAAGGGAGGGTCTCAGGTTTGGAAGGGGAAGGATTTGGATATCACATCTCATGTTATAGGAAGGATCTCAGGTTTGGTATTAGAAGCATTGAGATACATCTCATGCTAACGGAAGGGTATCAGGATTGGATTTGGAAGTAGTTGGATATCCCATCTCATGCTATAGGAAGGGTCTCAGGTTGGAAGGGGAAGGATTTTGATATCACATCTCATGTTATAGGAAGGAAATCAGGTTTGGTATTAGAAGCATTGAGATATCACATCTCATGCTAAAGGGAGGGTCTAAGGTTTGGAAGGGAAGGATTTGGATATCACATCTCATGTTATAGGAAGGATCTCAGGTTTGGTATTAGAAGCTTTGAGATATCACATCTCATGCTATAGGAAGGCTCTCAGGATTGGAATGGGAAGGAGTTGGATATCACATCTCATGCTATAGGAAGGCTCTCAGGATTGGAATGGGAAGGAGTTGGATATCACATCTCATGCCATAGGAAGGATCTCAGGTCTGGTATTAGAAGCATTGAGACATCACATCTCATGTTATAGGAAGGGTCTCAGGATTGGAATGGGAAGGAGTTGGATATCACATCTCATGCTATAGGAAGGGTCTCAGGTTTGGTATAAGCATTGAGATATCACATCTCATGCTATAGGAAGGGTCTCAGGATTGGAATGGGAAGTAGTTGGATATCACATCTCATGCTATAGGGAGGGTCTCACGTTTGGAAAGGGAAGGAGTAGGATATCACATTTCATGTTAGAGGTAGGATCTCAGGTTTGGTATGAGAGGCATTGAGATATCACATCTCATGCTATCAGAAGGGTCTCAGGATTGGAATGAGAAGGAGTTGGATATCACATCTCATGCTAAAGGGAGGGTCTAAGGATTGGAATGGGAAGGACTTGGATATCACATCTCATGCTATAGGTAGGCTCTCAGGTTTGGAAAGGGAAGGAGTTGATATCACATTTCATGTTAGAGGATGGATCTCATTTTTGGTATTAGAGGCATTGAGATATCACATCTCATGCTATAGGAAGGGTCTCAGGATTGGAATGGGAAGGATTTGGATATCACATCTCATGCTATAGGAAGGGTCTCAGGTTTGGTATAAGCATTGAGATATCACATCTCATGCTATAGGAAGGGTCTCAGGATTGGAATGGGAAGGAGTTGGATATCACATCTCATGTTATAGGACGGGTCTCGGGTTTGTTATTAGAATCATTGAGATATCACATCTCATGCTTTAGGAAGGGTCTCAGGATTGGAATGGGAAGGAGTTGGATATCACATCTCATGCCAAAGGGAGGGTCTCAGGTTTGGAAGGGGAAGGATTTTGATATCACATCTCGTGTTATAGGAAGGATCTCAGATTTGGTATTAGAAGCATTGAGACATCACATCTCATGCTATAGGAAGGGTCTCATTTTGGAATGGGAAGGAATGGGATATCACATCTCATGCTATAGGAAGGGTCTCAGGTTTGGTATAAGCATTGAGATATCACATCTCATGCTATAGGAAGGGTCTCAGGATTGGAATGGGAAGGAGTTGTGTATGACATCTCATGCCATAGGAAGAGTCTCAGGTTTGGTATAAGCATTGAGATCATCTCTGCTATCGGAAGGGTTTTAGGATTGGAATGGGAAGGAGTTGGATATCCCATATCATGTTATAGGAAGGGTCTCAGTTTTGGTATTAGAAGCATTGAGATATCACATCTCATGCTATAGGAAGGGTCTCAGGATTAGAATGGGAAGGACTTGGATATCACATCTCATGCTATAGGGAATGTCTCAACTTTGATATTAGAACCATTGAGATAACAAATCTCATGATATGGGAAGGGTCTCAGGATTGGAATGGGAAGGAGTTGGATATCACATCTCATGATAAAGGAAGGGTCTAAGGTTTGGAAGGGGAAGGATTTGGATATCACAACTCATGTTATAGGACGGGTGTCAGGTTTGGTATTAGAAGCATTGAGATAGCAAGTCTCCTGGTATAGGAAGGGTCTCAGAATTGGAATGGGAAGGAGTTGGATATCACATCTTAAGCTATAGGAAGGGTCTCGGGATTGGAATGGGAAGGAGTTTGATATCACATCTCATGCCATAGTATGGGTCTCAGGTTTGGTAGAAGCATTGGGATATCACATCTCATGCTATCGGAAGGGTATCAGTATTGGATTTGGAAGTAGTTGGATATCCCATCTCATGCTATAGGAAGGGTCTCAGGTTGGAATGGGAAGGAGTTGGATATCACATCTCATGTTATAGGAAGGGTCTCAGGATTGGAATGGGAAGGACTTCGATATCACATCTCATGTTATAGGAAGGCTCTCAGGTTTGGAAGGGGAAGGAATTGGATATCACATTTCATGTTAGAGGTAGGATCTCAGGTTTGGTATTAGAGGCATTGAGATATCACATCTCATGCTATCAGAAGGCTCTCAGGATTGGAATGGGAAGGAGTTGGATATCACATCTCATGCTAAAGGGAGGGTCTCAGGTTTGGAAGGGGAAGGATTTGGATATCACATCTCATGTTATAGGAAGGATCTCAGGTTTGGTATTAGAAGCATTGAGATACATCTCATGCTAACGGAAGGGTATCAGGATTGGATTTGGAAGTAGTTGGATAGCACATCTCATGCCATAGGAAGGATCTCAGGTTTGGTATTAGAAGCATTGAGACATCACATCTCATGTTATAGGAAGGGTCTCAGGATTGGAATGGGAAGGAGTTGGATATCACATCTCATGCTATAGGAAGGGTCTCAGGTTTGGTATAAGCATTGAGATATCACATCTCATGCTATAAGAAGGGTCTCAGGATTGGAATGGGAAGTATTTGGATATCACTTCTCATGCTATAGGGAGGGTCTCACGTTTGGAAAGGGAAGGAGTAGGATATCACATTTCATGTTAGAGGTAGGATCTCAGGTTTGGTATTAGAGGCATTGAGATATCACATCTCATGCTATCAGAAGGGTCTCAGGATTGGAAAGGGAAGGAGTTGGATATCACATCTCATGCTAAAGGGAGGGTCTCAGGTTTGGAAGGGGAAGGATTTTGATATCACATCTCATGTTATAGGAAGGAAATCAGGTTTGGTATTAGAAGCATTGAGATATCACATCTCATGCTAAAGGGAGGGTCTCAGGTTTGGAAGGGAAGGATTTGGATATCACATCTCATGTTATAGGAAGGATCTCAGGTTTGGTATTAGAAGCTTTGAGATATCACATCTCATGCTATAGGAAGGCTCTCAGGATTGGAATGGGAAGGAGTTGGATATCACATCTCATGCTATAGGAAGGCTCTCAGGATTGGAATGGGAAGGAGTTGGATATCACATCTCATGCCATAGGAAGGATCTCAGGTCTGGTATTAGAAGCATTGAGACATCACATCACATGTTATAGGAAGGGTCTCAGGATTGGAATGGGAAGGAGTTGGATATCACATCTCATGCTATAGGAAGGGTCTCAGGTTTGGTATAAGCATTGAGATATCACATCTCATGCTATAGGAAGGGTCTCAGGATTGGAATGGGAAGTAGTTGGATATCACATCTCATGCTATAGGGAGGGTCTCACGTTTGGAAAGGGAATGAGTAGGATATCACATTTCATGTTAGAGGTAGGATCTCAGGTTTGGTATTAGAGGCATTGAGATATCACATCTCATGCTATCAGAAGGGTCTCAGGATTGGAATGGGAAGGAGTTGGATATCACATCTCATGCTAAAGGGAGGGTCTCAGGTTTGGAAGGGGAAGGATTTTGATATCACATCTCATGTTATAGGAAGGGTATCAGGATTGGATTTGGAAGTAGTTGGATATCCCATCTCATGCTATAGGAAGGGTCTCAGGTTGGAATGGGAAGGAGTTGGATATCACATCTCATGTTATAGGAAGGGTCTCAGGATTGGAATGGGAAATACTTCGATATCACATCTCATGCTATAGGAAGGCTCTCAGGTTTGGAAGGGGAAGGAGTTGGATATCACATTTCATGTTAGAGGTAGGATCTCAGGTTTGTTAGAGGCATTGAGATATCACATCTCATGCTATCAGAAGGGTCTCAGGATTGGAATGGGAAGGAGTTGGATATCACATCTCATGCCAAAGGGAGGGTCTCAGGTTTGGAAGGGGAAGGATTTGGATATCACATCTCGTGTTATAGGAAGGATCTCAGGTTTGGTATTAGAAGAATTGAGATATCACATCTCATGCTATCGGAAGGATCTCAGGTTTGGTATTAGAAGCATTGAGATATCACATCTCATGCTCTCAGAAGGGTCTCAGGATTGGAATGGGAAGGAGTTGGATATCACATTTCATGTTAGAGGTAGGATCTCAGGTTTGGTATTAGAGGCATTGAGATATCACATCTCATGCTGACAGAAGGGTCTCAGGATTGGAATGGGAAGGAGTTGGATATCACATCTCATGCTAAAGGGAGGGTCTCAGGTTTGGAAGGGGAAGGATTTGGATATCACATCTCATGTTATAGGAAGGATCTCAGGTTTGGTATTAGAAGCATTGAGATACATCTCATGCTAACGGAAGGGTATCAGGATTGGATTTGGAAGTAGTTGGATATCCCATCTCATGCTATAGGAAGGGTCTCAGGTTGGAATGGGAAGGTGTTGGGTATCACATCTCATGTTATAGGAAGGGTCTCAGGATTGAAATGGGAAATACTTCAATATCACATCTCATGCTATAGGAAGGCTCTCAGGTTTGGAAGGGGAAGGAGTTGGATATCACATTTCCCATCTCATGCTATAGGAAGGGTCTCAGGTTTGGTATTAGAAGCATTGAGATATCACATCTCATGCTATAGGAAGGGTCTCAGGATTGAAATGGGAAGGAGTTGGATATCACATCTCATGCCATAGGAAGGGTCTCAGGTTTGGTATAAGCATTGAGATATCGCATCTCTGCTATCGGAAGGGTCTCAGGATTGGAATGGGAAGGAGCTGGATATCACATCTCATGCTAAAGGAAGGGTCTCAGGTTTGGAAGGGGAAGGATTTGGATATCACATCTCATGTTATAGGACGGGTCTCAGGTTTGGTATTAGAAGCATTAAGATATCACATCTTATGGTATAGGAAGGGTTTCAGGATTGGAATGGGAAGGAGTTGGATATCCCATCTCATGCTATAGGAAGGGTCTCAGGTTGGAATGGGAAGGAGTTGGATAGCACATCTCATGCCATAGGAAGGATCTCAGGTTTGGTATTAGAAGCATTGAGACATCACATCTCATGTTATAGGAAGGGTCTCAGGATTGGAATGGGAAGGAGTTGGATATCACATCTCATGCTATAGGAAGGGTCTCAGGTTTGGTATAAGCATTGAGATATCACATCTCATGCTATAAGAAGGGTCTCAGGATTGGAATGGGAAGTATTTGGATATCACATCTCATGCTATAGGGAGGGTCTCACGTTTGGAAAGGGAAGGAGTAGGATATCACATTTCATGTTAGAGGTAGGATCTCAGGTTTGGTATTAGAGGCATTGAGATATCACATCTCATGCTATCAGAAGGGTCTCAGGATTGGAATGGGAAGGAGTTGGATATCACATCTCATGCTAAAGGGAGGGTCTCAGGTTTGGAAGGGGAAGGATTTTGATATCACATCTCATGTTATAGGAAGGAAATCAGGTTTGGTATTAGAAGCATTGAGATATCACATCTCATGCTAAAGGGAGGGTCTCAGGTTTGGAAGGGAAGGATTTGGATATCACATCTCATGTTATAGGAAGGATCTCAGGTTTGGTATTAGAAGCTTTGAGATATAACATCTCATGCTATAGGAAGGCTCTCAGGATTGGAATGGGAAGGAGTTCTATATCACATCTCATGCTATAGGAAGGCTCTCAGGATTAGAATGGGAAGGAGTTGGATATCACATCTCATGCCATAGGAAGGATCTCAGGTCTGGTATTAGAAGCATTGAGACATCACATCTCATGTTATAGGAAGGGTCTCAGGATTGGAATGGGAAGGAGTTGGATATCACATCTCATGCTATAGGAAGGGTCTCAGGTTTGGTATAAGCATTGAGATATCACATCTCATGCTATAGGAAGGGTCTCAGAATTGGAATGGGAAGTAGTTGGATATCACATCTCATGCTATAGGGAGGGTCTCACGTTTGGAAAGGGAAGGAGTAGGATATCACATTTCATGTTAGAGGTAGGATCTCAGGTTTGGTATTAGAGGCATTGAGATATCACATCTCATGCTATCAGAAGGGTCTCAGGATTGGAATGGGAAGGAGTTGGATATCACATCTCATGCTAAAGGGAGGGTCTCAGGTTTGGAAGGGGAAGGATTTTGATGTCACATCTCATGTTATAGGAAGGAAATCAGGTTTGGTATTAGAAGCATTGAGATATCGCATCTCATACTATCGGAAGGATCTCAGGTTTGGTTTTAGAGGCATTGAGATATCACATCTCATGCTATCGAAAGGGTATCAGGATTGGATTTGGAAGTAGTTGGATATCCCATCTCATGCTATAGGAAGGGTCTCAGGTTGGAATGGGAAGGAGTTGGATATCACATCTCATGTTATAGGAAGGGTCTCAGGATTGGAATGGGAAATACTTCGATATCACATCTCATGCTATAGGAAGGCTCTCAGGTTTGGAAGGGGAAGGAGTTGGATATCACATTTCATGTTAGAGGTAGGATCTCAGGTTTGTTAGAGGCATTGAGATATCACATCTCATGCTATCAGAAGGGTCTCAGGATTGGAATGGGAAGGAGTTGGATATCACATCTCATGCTAAAGGGAGGGTCTCAGGTTTGGAAGGGGAAGGATTTGGATATCACATCTCATGTTATAGGAAGGATCTCAGGTTTGGTATTAGAAGCATTGAGATACATCTCATGCTAACGGAAGGGTATCAGGATTGGATTTGGAAGTAGTTGGATATCCCATCTCATGCTATAGGAAGGGTCTCAGGTTGGAATGGGAAGGTGTTGGGTATCACATCTCATGTTATAGGAAGGGTCTCAGGATTGAAATGGGAAATACTTCAATATCACATCTCATGCTATAGGAAGGCTCTCAGGTTTGGAAGGGGAAGGAGTTGGACATCACATTTCCCATCTCATGCTATAGGAAGGGTCTCAGGTTTGGTATTAGAAGCATTGAGATATCACATCTCATGCTATAGGAAGGGTCTCAGGATTGGAATGGGAAGGAGTTGGATATCACGCCTCATGTTAAAGGAAGGGTCTCAGGTTTGGTATTAGAAGCATTGAGATATCGCATCTCTGCTATCGGAAGGGTCTCAGGATTGGAATGGGAAGGAGCTGGATATCACATCTCATGCTAAAGGAAGGGTCTCAGGTTTGGAAGGGGAAGGATTTGGATATCACATCTCATGTTATAGGACGGGTCTCAGGTTTGGTATTAGAAGCATTAAGATATCACATCTTATGGTATAGAAAGGGTTTCAGGATTGGAATGGGAAGGAGTTGGATATCATATCTCATGCTATAGGAAGGGTCTCAGGATTGGAATGGGAAGGAGTTTGATATCAAATCTCATGCCATAGGAAGGGTCTCAGGTTTGGTATTAGAAGCATTGAGATATCACATCTCATGCTATAGGAAGTGTCTGAGGATTGGAATGGGAAGGAGTTGGATATCACATCTCATGCTATAGGAACGGTCTCAGGTTTGGTAGAAGCATTGAGATATCACATCTCATCCTATAGGAAGAGTCTCAGGATTGGAATGGGAAGGAGTTGGATATCACGCCTCATGTTAAAGGAAGGGTCTCAGGTTTGGTATTAGAAGCATTGAGATATCACATCTCTTGCTATAGTAAGGGTCTCAGGATTGGAATGGGAAGGACTTGGATATCACATCTCATGCTATAGAAAGGGTCTCAAGTTTGATATTAGAAGCATTGAGATAACAAATCTCATGATATGGGAAGGGTCTCAGGATTGGAATGGGAAGGAGTTGGATATCACATCTCATGATAAAGGAAGGGTCTCAGGTTTGGAAGGGGAAGGATTTGGATATCACAACTCATGTTATAGGACGGGTGTCAGGTTTGGTATTAGAAGCATTGAGATAGCAAGTCTCCTGGTATAGGAAGGGTCTCAGAATTGGAATGGGAAGGAGTTGGATATCACATCTCAAGCTATAGGAAGGGTCTCGGGATTGGAATGGGAAGGAGTTTGATATCACATCTCATGCCATAGTATGGGTCTCAGGTTTGGTAGAAGCATTGGGATATCACATCTCATGCTATCGGAAGGGTATCAGGATTGGATTTGGAAGTAGTTGGATATCCCATCTCATGCTATAGGAAGGGTCTCAGGTTGGAATGGGAAGGAGTTGGATATCACATCTCATGTTATAGGAAGGGTCTCAGGATTGGAATGGGAAGGACTTCGATATCACATCTCATGTTATAGGAAGGCTCTCAGGTTTGGAAGGGGAAGGAGTTGGATATCACATTTCATGTTAGATGTAGGATCTCAGGTTTGGTATTAGAGGCATTGAGACATCACATCTCATGCTATCAGAAGGGTCTAAGGATTGGAATGGGAAGGAGTTGGATATCACATCTCACGCTAAAGGGAGGGTCTCTTGTTTGGAAGGGGAAGGATTTGGATATCACATCTCATGTTATAGGAAGGATCTCAGGTTTGGTATTAGAAGCATTGAGATATCACATCTCATGCTATCGGAAGGATCTCAGGTTTGGTATTAGAAGCATTGAGATATCACATCTCATGCTATCAGAAGGGTCTCAGGATTGGAATGGGAAGGAGTTGGATATCACATCTCATGCTAAAGGGAGGGTCTCAGGTTTGGAAGCGGAAGGATTTGGATATCACATCTCATGTTATAGGAAGGATCTCAGGTTTGGTATTAGAAGCATTGAGATATCACATCTCATGCTATAGTAAGGGTCTCAGGATTGGAATGGGAAGGAGTTGGATATCACATCTCATGCTAAAGGAAGGGTCTCAGGTTAGGTAGAAGCATTGAGATATCACATCTCATGCTATAGGAAGGGTCTCAGGATTGGAATGGGAAGGAGTTGGATATCACATCTCATGCCATAGGCAGGGTCTCAGGTTTGGTATAAGCATTGAGATATCACATCTCTGCTATCCGAAGGGTCTCAGGATTGGAATGGGAAGGACTTAGATATCACATCTCATGCTATAGGGAGGGTCTCAGTTTTGATATTAGAAGCATTGAGATATCACATCTCATGCTATCGGAAGGGTCTCAGGATTGGAATGAGAAGGAGCTGGATATCACATCTCATGCTAAAGGAAGGGTCTCAGGTTTGGAAGGGGAAGGATTTGGATATCACATCTCATGTTATAGGACGGGTCTCACGTTTGGTATTAGAAGCATTAAGATATCACATCTCATGGTATAGGAAGGATTTCAGGATTGGAATGGGAAGGAGTTGGATATCATATCTCATGCTATAGGAAGGGTCTCAGGATTGGATTGGGAAGGAGTTTGATATCAAATCTCATGCCATAGGAAGGGTCTCAGGTTTGGTATTAGAAGCATTGAGATATCACATCTCATGCTATAGGAAGTGTCTGAGGATTGGAATGGGAAGGAGTCGGATATCACATCTCATGCTATAGGAAGGGTCTCAGGTTTGGTAGAATCATTGAGATATCACATCTCATGCTATAGGAAGAGTCTCAGGATTGGAATGGGAAGGAGTTGGATATCACATCTCATGCTATAGGACGGCTCTCATGTTTGGAAGGGGAAGGAGTTGGATATCACATTTCATGTTAGAGGTAGGATCTCAGGTTTGGTATTAGAGGCATTGAGACATCACATCTCATGCTATCAGAAGGGTCTCAGGATTGGAATGGGAAGGAGTTGGATATCACATCTCACGCTAAAGGGAGGGTCTCAGGTTTGGAAGGGGAAGGATTTGGATATCACATCTCATGCTAAAGGGAGGGTCTCAGGTTTGGAAGGGGAAGGATTTGGATATCACATCTCATGTTATAGGAAGGATCTCAGGTTTGGTATTAGAAGCATTGAGATATCACATCTCATGCTATAGTAAGGGTCTCAGGATTGGAATGGGAAGGAGTTGGATATCACATCTCATGCTAAAGGAAGGGTGTCAGGTTTGGTAGAAGCATTGAGATATCCCATCTCATGCTATAGGAGGGGTCTCAGGATTGGAATGGGAAGGAGTTGGATATCACATCTCATGCCATAGGAAGGGTCTCAGGTTTGGTATAAGCATTGAGATATCACATCTCTGCTATCCGAAGGGTCTCAGGATTGGAATGGGAAGGACTTAGATATCACATCTCATGCTATAGGGAGGGTCTCAGTTTTGATATTAGAAGCATTGAGATATTGCATCTCATGCAATCGGAAGGGTCTCAGGATTGGAATGAGAAGGAGCTGGATATCACATCTCATGCTAAAGGAAGGGTCTCAGGTTTGGAAGGGGAAGGATTTGGATATCACATCTCATGTTATAGGACGGGTCTCAGGTTTGGTATTAGAAGCATTAAGATATCACATCTTATGGTATAGAAAGGGTTTCAGGATTGGAATGGGAAGGAGTTGGATATCATATCTCATGCTATAGGAAGGGTCTCAGGATTGGAATGGGAAGGAGTTTGATATCAAATCTCATGCCATAGGAAGGGTCTCAGGTTTGGTATTAGAAGCATTGAGATATCACATCTCATGCTATAGGAAGTGTCTGAGGATTGGAATGGGAAGGAGTTGGATATCACATCTCATGCTATAGGAACGGTCTCAGGTTTGGTAGAAGCATTGAGATATCACATCTCATCCTATAGGAAGAGTCTCAGGATTGGAATGGGAAGGAGTTGGATATCACGCCTCATGTTAAAGGAAGGGTCTCAGGTTTGGTATTAGAAGCATTGAGATATCACATCTCTTGCTATAGTAAGGGTCTCAGGATTGGAATGGGAAGGACTTGGATATCACATCTCATGCTATAGAAAGGGTCTCAAGTTTGATATTAGAAGCATTGAGATAACAAATCTCATGATATGGGAAGGGTCTCAGGATTGGAATGGGAAGGAGTTGGATATCACATCTCATGATAAAGGAAGGGTCTCAGGTTTGGAAGGGGAAGGATTTGGATATCACAACTCATGTTATAGGACGGGTGTCAGGTTTGGTATTAGAAGCATTGAGATAGCAAGTCTCCTGGTATAGGAAGGGTCTCAGAATTGGAATGGGAAGGAGTTGGATATCACATCTCAAGCTATAGGAAGGGTCTCGGGATTGGAATGGGAAGGAGTTTGATATCACATCTCATGCCATAGTATGGGTCTCAGGTTTGGTAGAAGCATTGGGATATCACATCTCATGCTATCGGAAGGGTATCAGGATTGGATTTGGAAGTAGTTGGATATCCCATCTCATGCTATAGGAAGGGTCTCAGGTTGGAATGGGAAGGAGTTGGATATCACATCTCATGTTATAGGAAGGGTCTCAGGATTGGAATGGGAAGGACTTCGATATCACATCTCATGTTATAGGAAGGCTCTCAGGTTTGGAAGGGGAAGGAGTTGGATATCACATTTCATGTTAGATGTAGGATCTCAGGTTTGGTATTAGAGGCATTGAGACATCACATCTCATGCTATCAGAAGGGTCTAAGGATTGGAATGGGAAGGAGTTGGATATCACATCTCACGCTAAAGGGAGGGTCTCTTGTTTGGAAGGGGAAGGATTTGGATATCACATCTCATGTTATAGGAAGGATCTCAGGTTTGGTATTAGAAGCATTGAGATATCACATCTCATGCTATCGGAAGGATCTCAGGTTTGGTATTAGAAGCATTGAGATATCACATCTCATGCTATCAGAAGGGTCTCAGGATTGGAATGGGAAGGAGTTGGATATCACATCTCATGCTAAAGGGAGGGTCTCAGGTTTGGAAGCGGAAGGATTTGGATATCACATCTCATGTTATAGGAAGGATCTCAGGTTTGGTATTAGAAGCATTGAGATATCACATCTCATGCTATAGTAAGGGTCTCAGGATTGGAATGGGAAGGAGTTGGATATCACATCTCATGCTAAAGGAAGGGTCTCAGGTTAGGTAGAAGCATTGAGATATCACATCTCATGCTATAGGAAGGGTCTCAGGATTGGAATGGGAAGGAGTTGGATATCACATCTCATGCCATAGGCAGGGTCTCAGGTTTGGTATAAGCATTGAGATATCACATCTCTGCTATCCGAAGGGTCTCAGGATTGGAATGGGAAGGACTTAGATATCACATCTCATGCTATAGGGAGGGTCTCAGTTTTGATATTAGAAGCATTGAGATATCACATCTCATGCTATCGGAAGGGTCTCAGGATTGGAATGAGAAGGAGCTGGATATCACATCTCATGCTAAAGGAAGGGTCTCAGGTTTGGAAGGGGAAGGATTTGGATATCACATCTCATGTTATAGGACGGGTCTCACGTTTGGTATTAGAAGCATTAAGATATCACATCTCATGGTATAGGAAGGATTTCAGGATTGGAATGGGAAGGAGTTGGATATCATATCTCATGCTATAGGAAGGGTCTCAGGATTGGATTGGGAAGGAGTTTGATATCAAATCTCATGCCATAGGAAGGGTCTCAGGTTTGGTATTAGAAGCATTGAGATATCACATCTCATGCTATAGGAAGTGTCTGAGGATTGGAATGGGAAGGAGTCGGATATCACATCTCATGCTATAGGAAGGGTCTCAGGTTTGGTAGAATCATTGAGATATCACATCTCATGCTATAGGAAGAGTCTCAGGATTGGAATGGGAAGGAGTTGGATATCACATCTCATGCTATAGGACGGCTCTCATGTTTGGAAGGGGAAGGAGTTGGATATCACATTTCATGTTAGAGGTAGGATCTCAGGTTTGGTATTAGAGGCATTGAGACATCACATCTCATGCTATCAGAAGGGTCTCAGGATTGGAATGGGAAGGAGTTGGATATCACATCTCACGCTAAAGGGAGGGTCTCAGGTTTGGAAGGGGAAGGATTTGGATATCACATCTCATGCTAAAGGGAGGGTCTCAGGTTTGGAAGGGGAAGGATTTGGATATCACATCTCATGTTATAGGAAGGATCTCAGGTTTGGTATTAGAAGCATTGAGATATCACATCTCATGCTATAGTAAGGGTCTCAGGATTGGAATGGGAAGGAGTTGGATATCACATCTCATGCTAAAGGAAGGGTGTCAGGTTTGGTAGAAGCATTGAGATATCCCATCTCATGCTATAGGAGGGGTCTCAGGATTGGAATGGGAAGGAGTTGGATATCACATCTCATGCCATAGGAAGGGTCTCAGGTTTGGTATAAGCATTGAGATATCACATCTCTGCTATCCGAAGGGTCTCAGGATTGGAATGGGAAGGACTTAGATATCACATCTCATGCTATAGGGAGGGTCTCAGTTTTGATATTAGAAGCATTGAGATATTGCATCTCATGCAATCGGAAGGGTCTCAGGATTGGAATGAGAAGGAGCTGGATATCACATCTCATGCTAAAGGAAGGGTCTCAGGTTTGGAAGGGGAAGGATTTGGATATCACATCTCATGTTATAGGACGGGTCTCAGGTTTGGTATTAGAAGCATTAAGATATCACATCTTATGGTATAGAAAGGGTTTCAGGATTGGAATGGGAAGGAGTTGGATATCATATCTCATGCTATAGGAAGGGTCTCAGGATTGGAATGGGAAGGAGTTTGATATCAAATCTCATGCCATAGGAAGGGTCTCAGGTTTGGTATTAGAAGCATTGAGATATCACATCTCATGCTATAGGAAGTGTCTGAGGATTGGAATGGGAAGGAGTTGGATATCACATCTCATGCTATAGGAACGGTCTCAGGTTTGGTAGAAGCATTGAGATATCACATCTCATCCTATAGGAAGAGTCTCAGGATTGGAATGGGAAGGAGTTGGATATCACGCCTCATGTTAAAGGAAGGGTCTCAGGTTTGGTATTAGAAGCATTGAGATATCACATCTCTTGCTATAGTAAGGGTCTCAGGATTGGAATGGGAAGGACTTGGATATCACATCTCATGCTATAGAAAGGGTCTCAAGTTTGATATTAGAAGCATTGAGATAACAAATCTCATGATATGGGAAGGGTCTCAGGATTGGAATGGGAAGGAGTTGGATATCACATCTCATGATAAAGGAAGGGTCTCAGGTTTGGAAGGGGAAGGATTTGGATATCACAACTCATGTTATAGGACGGGTGTCAGGTTTGGTATTAGAAGCATTGAGATAGCAAGTCTCCTGGTATAGGAAGGGTCTCAGAATTGGAATGGGAAGGAGTTGGATATCACATCTCAAGCTATAGGAAGGGTCTCGGGATTGGAATGGGAAGGAGTTTGATATCACATCTCATGCCATAGTATGGGTCTCAGGTTTGGTAGAAGCATTGGGATATCACATCTCATGCTATCGGAAGGGTATCAGGATTGGATTTGGAAGTAGTTGGATATCCCATCTCATGCTATAGGAAGGGTCTCAGGTTGGAATGGGAAGGAGTTGGATATCACATCTCATGTTATAGGAAGGGTCTCAGGATTGGAATGGGAAGGACTTCGATATCACATCTCATGTTATAGGAAGGCTCTCAGGTTTGGAAGGGGAAGGAGTTGGATATCACATTTCATGTTAGATGTAGGATCTCAGGTTTGGTATTAGAGGCATTGAGACATCACATCTCATGCTATCAGAAGGGTCTAAGGATTGGAATGGGAAGGAGTTGGATATCACATCTCACGCTAAAGGGAGGGTCTCTTGTTTGGAAGGGGAAGGATTTGGATATCACATCTCATGTTATAGGAAGGATCTCAGGTTTGGTATTAGAAGCATTGAGATATCACATCTCATGCTATCGGAAGGATCTCAGGTTTGGTATTAGAAGCATTGAGATATCACATCTCATGCTATCAGAAGGGTCTCAGGATTGGAATGGGAAGGAGTTGGATATCACATCTCATGCTAAAGGGAGGGTCTCAGGTTTGGAAGCGGAAGGATTTGGATATCACATCTCATGTTATAGGAAGGATCTCAGGTTTGGTATTAGAAGCATTGAGATATCACATCTCATGCTATAGTAAGGGTCTCAGGATTGGAATGGGAAGGAGTTGGATATCACATCTCATGCTAAAGGAAGGGTCTCAGGTTAGGTAGAAGCATTGAGATATCACATCTCATGCTATAGGAAGGGTCTCAGGATTGGAATGGGAAGGAGTTGGATATCACATCTCATGCCATAGGCAGGGTCTCAGGTTTGGTATAAGCATTGAGATATCACATCTCTGCTATCCGAAGGGTCTCAGGATTGGAATGGGAAGGACTTAGATATCACATCTCATGCTATAGGCAGGGTCTCAGTTTTGATATTAGAAGCATTGAGATATCACATCTCATGCTATCGGAAGGGTCTCAGGATTGGAATGAGAAGGAGCTGGATATCACATCTCATGCTAAAGGAAGGGTCTCAGGTTTGGAAGGGGAAGGATTTGGATATCACATCTCATGTTATAGGACGGGTCTCACGTTTGGTATTAGAAGCATTAAGATATCACATCTCATGGTATAGGAAGGATTTCAGGATTGGAATGGGAAGGAGTTGGATATCATATCTCATGCTATAGGAAGGGTCTCAGGATTGGATTGGGAAGGAGTTTGATATCAAATCTCATGCCATAGGAAGGGTCTCAGGTTTGGTATTAGAAGCATTGAGATATCACATCTCATGCTATAGGAAGTGTCTGAGGATTGGAATGGGAAGGAGTCGGATATCACATCTCATGCTATAGGAAGGGTCTCAGGTTTGGTAGAATCATTGAGATATCACATCTCATGCTATAGGAAGAGTCTCAGGATTGGAATGGGAAGGAGTTGGATATCACATCTCATGCTATAGGACGGCTCTCAGGTTTGGAAGGGGAAGGAGTTGGATATCACATTTCATGTTAGAGGTAGGATCTCAGGTTTGGTATTAGAGGCATTGAGACATCACATCTCATGCTATCAGAAGGGTCTCAGGATTGGAATGGGAAGGAGTTGGATATCACATCTCACGCTAAAGGGAGGGTCTCAGGTTTGGAAGGGGAAGGATTTGGATATCACATCTCATGCTAAAGGGAGGGTCTCAGGTTTGGAAGGGGAAGGATTTGGATATCACATCTCATGTTATAGGAAGGATCTCAGGTTTGGTATTAGAAGCATTGAGATATCACATCTCATGCTATAGTAAGGGTCTCAGGATTGGAATGGGAAGGAGTTGGATATCACATCTCATGCTAAAGGAAGGGTGTCAGGTTTGGTAGAAGCATTGAGATATCCCATCTCATGCTATAGGAGGGGTCTCAGGATTGGAATGGGAAGGAGTTGGATATCACATCTCATGCCATAGGAAGGGTCTCAGGTTTGGTATAAGCATTGAGATATCACATCTCTGCTATCCGAAGGGTCTCAGGATTGGAATGGGAAGGACTTAGATATCACATCTCATGCTATAGGGAGGGTCTCAGTTTTGATATTAGAAGCATTGAGATATTGCATCTCATGCAATCGGAAGGGTCTCAGGATTGGAATGAGAAGGAGCTGGATATCACATCTCATGCTAAAGGAAGGGTCTCAGGTTTGGAAGGGGAAGGATTTGGATATCACATCTCATGTTATAGGACGGGTCTCAGGTTTGGTATTAGAAGCATTAAGCTATCACATCTCATGGTGTAGGAAGGGTTTCAGGATTGGAATGGGAAGGAGTTGGATATCATATCTCATGCTATAGGAAGGGTCTCAGGATTGGATTGGGAAGGAGTTTGATATCAAATCTCATGCCATAGGAAGGGTCTCAGGTTTGGTATTAGAAGCATTGAGATATCACATCTTATGGTATAGAAAGGGTTTCAGGATTGGAATGTTAAGGAGTTGGATATCATATCTCATGCTATAGGAAGGGTCTCAGGATTGGAATGGGAAGGAGTTTGATATCAAATCTCATGCCATAGGAAGGGTCTCAGGTTTGGTATTAGAAGCATTGAGATATCACATCTCATGCTATAGGAAGTGTCTGAGGATTGGAATGGGAAGGAGTTGGATATCACATCTCATGCTATAGGAACGGTCTCAGGTTTGGTAGAAGCATTGAGATATCACATCTCATCCTATAGGAAGAGTCTCAGGATTGGAATGGGAAGGAGTTGGATATCACGCCTCATGTTAAAGGAAGGGTCTCAGGTTTGGTATTAGAAGCATTGAGATATCACATCTCTTGCTATAGTAAGGGTCTCAGGATTGGAATGGGAAGGACTTGGATATCACATCTCATGCTATAGAAAGGGTCTCAAGTTTGATATTAGAAGCATTGAGATAACAAATCTCATGATATGGGAAGGGTCTCAGGATTGGAATGGGAAGGAGTTGGATATCACATCTCATGATAAAGGAAGGGTCTCAGGTTTGGAAGGGGAAGGATTTGGATATCACAACTCATGTTATAGGACGGGTGTCAGGTTTGGTATTAGAAGCATTGAGATAGCAAGTCTCCTGGTATAGGAAGGGTCTCAGAATTGGAATGGGAAGGAGTTGGATATCACATCTCATGCCATAGTATGGGTCTCAGATTTGGTAGAAGCATTGGGATATCACATCTCATGCTATCGGAAGGGTATCAGGATTGGATTTGGAAGTAGTTGGATATCCCATCTCATGCTATAGGAAGGGTCTCAGGTTGGAATGGGAAGGAGTTGGATATCACATCTCATGTTATAGGAAGGGTCTCAGGATTGGAATGGGAAGGACTTCGATATCACATCTCATGTTATAGGAAGGCTCTCAGGTTTGGAAGGGGAAGGAGTTGGATATCACATTTCATGTTAGATGTAGGATCTCAGGTTTGGTATTAGAGGCATTGAGACATCACATCTCATGCTATCAGAAGGGTCTAAGGATTGGAATGGGAAGGAGTTGGATATCACATCTCACGCTAAAGGGAGGGTCTCTTGTTTGGAAGGGGAAGGATTTGGATATCACATCTCATGTTATAGGAAGGATCTCAGGTTTGGTATTAGAAGCATTGAGATATCACATCTCATGCTATCGGAAGGATCTCAGGTTTGGTATTAGAAGCATTGAGATATCACATCTCATGCTATCAGAAGGGTCTCAGGATTGGAATGGGAAGGAGTTGGATATCACATCTCATGCTAAAGGGAGGGTCTCAGGTTTGGAAGCGGAAGGATTTGGATATCACATCTCATGTTATAGGAAGGATCTCAGGTTTGGTATTAGAAGCATTGAGATATCACATCTCATGCTATAGTAAGGGTCTCAGGATTGGAATGGGAAGGAGTTGGATATCACATCTCATGCTAAAGGAAGGGTCTCAGGTTAGGTAGAAGCATTGAGATATCACATCTCATGCTATAGGAAGGGTCTCAGGATTGGAATGGGAAGGAGTTGGATATCACATCTCATGCCATAGGCAGGGTCTCAGGTTTGGTATAAGCATTGAGATATCACATCTCTGCTATCCGAAGGGTCTCAGGATTGGAATGGGAAGGACTTAGATATCACATCTCATGCTATAGGCAGGGTCTCAGTTTTGATATTAGAAGCATTGAGATATCACATCTCATGCTATCGGAAGGGTCTCAGGATTGGAATGAGAAGGAGCTGGATATCACATCTCATGCTAAAGGAAGGGTCTCAGGTTTGGAAGGGGAAGGATTTGGATATCACATCTCATGTTATAGGACGGGTCTCACGTTTGGTATTAGAAGCATTAAGATATCACATCTCATGGTATAGGAAGGATTTCAGGATTGGAATGGGAAGGAGTTGGATATCATATCTCATGCTATAGGAAGGGTCTCAGGATTGGATTGGGAAGGAGTTTGATATCAAATCTCATGCCATAGGAAGGGTCTCAGGTTTGGTATTAGAAGCATTGAGATATCACATCTCATGCTATAGGAAGTGTCTGAGGATTGGAATGGGAAGGAGTCGGATATCACATCTCATGCTATAGGAAGGGTCTCAGGTTTGGTAGAATCATTGAGATATCACATCTCATGCTATAGGAAGAGTCTCAGGATTGGAATGGGAAGGAGTTGGATATCACATCTCATGCTATAGGACGGCTCTCAGGTTTGGAAGGGGAAGGAGTTGGATATCACATTTCATGTTAGAGGTAGGATCTCAGGTTTGGTATTAGAGGCATTGAGACATCACATCTCATGCTATCAGAAGGGTCTCAGGATTGGAATGGGAAGGAGTTGGATATCACATCTCACGCTAAAGGGAGGGTCTCAGGTTTGGAAGGGGAAGGATTTGGATATCACATCTCATGCTAAAGGGAGGGTCTCAGGTTTGGAAGGGGAAGGATTTGGATATCACATCTCATGTTATAGGAAGGATCTCAGGTTTGGTATTAGAAGCATTGAGATATCACATCTCATGCTATAGTAAGGGTCTCAGGATTGGAATGGGAAGGAGTTGGATATCACATCTCATGCTAAAGGAAGGGTGTCAGGTTTGGTAGAAGCATTGAGATATCCCATCTCATGCTATAGGAGGGGTCTCAGGATTGGAATGGGAAGGAGTTGGATATCACATCTCATGCCATAGGAAGGGTCTCAGGTTTGGTATAAGCATTGAGATATCACATCTCTGCTATCCGAAGGGTCTCAGGATTGGAATGGGAAGGACTTAGATATCACATCTCATGCTATAGGGAGGGTCTCAGTTTTGATATTAGAAGCATTGAGATATTGCATCTCATGCAATCGGAAGGGTCTCAGGATTGGAATGAGAAGGAGCTGGATATCACATCTCATGCTAAAGGAAGGGTCTCAGGTTTGGAAGGGGAAGGATTTGGATATCACATCTCATGTTATAGGACGGGTCTCAGGTTTGGTATTAGAAGCATTAAGCTATCACATCTCATGGTGTAGGAAGGGTTTCAGGATTGGAATGGGAAGGAGTTGGATATCATATCTCATGCTATAGGAAGGGTCTCAGGATTGGATTGGGAAGGAGTTTGATATCAAATCTCATGCCATAGGAAGGGTCTCAGGTTTGGTATTAGAAGCATTGAGATATCACATCTCATGCTATAGGAAGTGTCTGAGGATTGGAATGGGAAGGAGTCGAATATCACATCTCATGCTATAGAAGGGTCTCAGGTTTGGTAGAAGCATTGAGATATCACATCTCATGCTATAGGAAGAGTCTCAGGATTGGAATGGGAAGGAGTTGGATATCACGTCTCATGTTATAGGAAGGGTCTCAGGTTTGGTAGTAGAAACATTGAGATATCAAATCTCATGCTATAGGAAGGGACGCAGGATTGGAATGGGACGGAGTTTGATATCACATCTCATGCTATAGGAAGGGTCCAGGTTTGGTATTAGAAGCATTGAGATATCGCATCTCATGCTATAGGAAGGGTCTCAGGATTGGAATGGGAAGGAGTTGGATATCACATCTCATGCCATAGGAAGGGTCTCAGGTTTCGTATAAGCATTGAGATATACCATCTCTGCTATCGGAAGTGTCTCAGGATTGGGATGGGAAGGAGTTGGATATCACATCTCATACTAGAGGAAGGGTCTCAGGTTTGGAACGGGAAGGAGTTGGATATCCCATCTCATGTTATAGGACGGGTCTCAGGTTTGGTATTAGAAGCATTGAGATATCACATCGCATGCTGTAGGAAGGGTTTCAGGTTTGGAATGGGAAGGAATTGGATATCACATCTCATGTCATAGCAAGGATCTCAGGTTTGGTATTAGAAGCATTGAGATATCACATCTCATGCTATAGGCATGGTCTCAGGATTGGAATGGGAAGGAGTTGGATATTACATTCTTGCTATAGGAAGGGTCTCATGTTTGGAATGGGAAGGAGTTGGATACCACATATGCTATAGGAAGGGTCTCAGGTTTGGAACGGGAAGGAGTTGGATATCACATCTCATGTTATAGGAAGGGTCTCAGGTTTGGTATAAGCATTGAGATATCACATCTCTGCTATCGGAAGTGTCTCAGGATTGGAATGGGAAGGAGTTGGATATGCCATCTCAGGCTATAGGAAGGGTCTCAGGTTTTGTATTAGAAGCATTGAGATGTCACATCTCATGCTATAGGAAGGGTCTCAGATTGGAATGGGAAGGAGTTGGATATCACATCTCATGCTATATGAAGGGACTCAGGTTTGGTATTACAAGCATTGTGATATTTCATCTCATGCTATAGGAAGGGTCTCAGATTGGAATGGGAAGGATTTGTATACCACATCTCTTGCTATAGGAAGGGCCTCAGGTTTGGTATGAGAAACATTGAGATATCACATCTCATGGTATAGGAAGGGTCTCAGGATTCGAATGGGAAGGAGTTTGATATCACATCTCATGCCATAGGAAGGGTCTCAGGTTTGGTAGAAGCATTGAGATATCACATCTCATGCTATCAGAAGGGTCTCAGGATTGGATTGGGAAGGAGTTGGATATCCCATATCATGCTATAGGAAGGGTCTCAGGTTTGGTATTAGAAGCATTGAGATATCACGTCTCATGCTATCGGAAGGGTCTCAGGATTGGAATGGGAAGGAGTTGGATATCACATTTCATGTTAGAGGTAGGATCTCAGGTTTGTTAGAGGCATTGAGATATCACATCTCATGCTATCAGAAGGGTCTCAGGGTTGGAATGGGAAGGAGTTGGATATCACATCTCATGCCAATGGGAGGGTCTCAGGTTTGGAAGGGGAAGGATTTGGATATCACATCTCGTGTTTGTTAGGAAAGATTTCATGATTGCAGGTAATTTTCCTTCCATGTGGCAACCCCTAAACTTTTTGCTGTTGTTTACACCTTGTTCTTGACTTTGCCAGAGAAGTGCAGCCTTCTGCCGCACTCCTCTGGGCTTTCGCTCCTTTCTTACGGGGAAACTGACATGCCCTTAAGACAGTCAGTACCGGGGAACGCTGTTTCCCGTAGTTTCTTCTATCATGGCTTTAGTGCAACATGACACAAGAGGGCACTGTAAGCTAAGTTACAGCTCTCTTGGGTCTCTAGCCTTCTACAGGCCCTAGATACTCTTTTAGGATGGTATTTGATCGGTGCAAGTCATTCAGGGACTCGAATGGTGGCAGCGATCGTTTTGTTTATTTTGAGCTCCTTTTGGCGTTCTGAGCACGTTTTTCGCACTGAAGCCAAAATGGTGGCCTGGCTCCCAAAATGGCCAGACCACGAGGCTCCTTTGTCCTGTCCACTGACCGTCTTGCTCCCTTCACCTTCCCCAGGTCGGGCGACCCGGGGCCTTCCTTATTTGGGCATGTACTTTCCCGCGAAACGTGGTTGCTTTCGCGGGCTTCTACATGTCGTTTGTGGGCCTCCAGGGTGTGGGCTGGGATGTCTGGTCCCAATACACATCCTGGGCACCAGAGAGTCTGGGGTGGTGTGAATGCCTGGGACCACCGTGGTCCGTGATTGGTCCACGTATGGTATGTGTGTTGATGTGCGGATCTCCCATTGGCTCCCCTCCGTTTTGGCGCGAAGGGAACCGTGGATAAGAGGGGGCTGGAAACACCACTACCATGTCGATCTCCTGAGTTCTCACGAACGAAGGAATACAGGAGCCAAGTATCCTGCAACCAAGAGGCTGGACCGAGGAATCGCTGGTGACCCGCTGAAGGAATCCTCCTTTGCACTGCTGTCGTCCTGTGAAACCCTTTCCTCCTTGGATCGAACCAGAAGGCCTGTACTGGTGCTTCGACCTTTGGAATAGCAGGAACAGCTATTCCCGGCGACTTCATCAACTCCTGCCAAGTAAGCCTTCGGAAGTGTCTCTGGGCCATCCAGTTGACTGACCAGCTTACAAGGGAGTCCTGCTCTGTAACTGCCGCCAGGTTGTGTTGTATTCCGAGTCCTTGTCACTCTCCCACGCTTCGTACACTTGGCGTTCCCAAGTCTGAAGGGAGGAGTGTACATTTGGCTCGAATACACACGGCCGCTCCGTTGTCCTGCTGCGGCAACAAACTGTGCTGGTTTCGTCGATTGGGACGTCTTTTTGCTCTACACGACTACGAGGCGTTCCCTGCTCTTCTGAACCTGCCAGCTGCTGAAACTAACGTGGAGAGGCCTGGGTCTGCTTGCTTCGGGGACCGGTGAGTAGTTTAGCTAGGATCTGGTCGCCCTCCTGCAGTATCCCATTGCTTTTCCCTGCTGTGTAAAAACAGCACCCTTTTGGCCGTACTCGCGCTCTGCTTCTGCCCACTGTGGAGGCTGCGCTTGAGTTGCGGAACCTGTTCTCCTTCTGCTGTGCACTAACCCGAACTGCCTGACTTCCTACGAAGAGCTTCCCCTTTTGCCCGTTGGCACCGGCGTGGCAGGTACTTTGAGCACAAGGCTCCACTCTTCGCAGGGCTCGGACTTCCATCTAGTTAGGTGCCTCTGAAGGCGAACTGAGTCTAAAGCGTTATCGCACTGCCTGTTTTCCTTTCCTTTCAGGTGGACTACATATTTCGTGCTTTAAACGCTTGCGACTGTGTATTTGTATATATATTGGGCCTCATTACGACCCAGGCGGTAAGTTACCGCCTGAGCCGTGACTTTACCACCATGGCGTAAACTACGTTTACGCCATGGTGGTTGGCGGACTTACCGCCCCATTCCGACCTAGGCGGGGCGGTAAGTCCCCAATCCCCATTTACCCTTCCCCATTCCCATTTTTGCCCCATAGGGCATAATGGGAGTGGGGAAGGCGTTAATTACGCCACCGTAAATTACGGTGGCGTAATTAACTCCATGGTCCCTTAGCGCCATGGATTTTAACACCTGCTAAAAGCAGGTGTTAAAAGCACCATGGCGCTAGGGGACCTCGTAATCAGGCGGTAAGGGGCGGCGCTGTTAACGCTGCCGTTAACCCCTTACCACCTGAGTCGTAATGAGGCCCATTGTGTTGATATGGTATGTGTTGGTTTAATATTGTGATATTGTGATTTTCTCGCTACGGTCATTGTTTTAAAGGCCTTAAAATAAATGTGTATCCATTTGTGATATAACAACTGTTTGGAGTAGTTTGTAAGCGCTCTTGCTTTGTGTGCTCATTGCGGGCTTTCAGTCACCCTCACCCCTCTTGAGACCTAGTCTTGACCGCCGCAATCGCTACCTTGATTGGTCTGGCTTGTCCAGAGGTTACCCTGTTCCAAGTAATTAGGTTGGCCTTCTGAATTTCTGCGCCACCAGGACAGAGTTCAGAAATCCGTCTTAACAAATTGGTGTACAGCGGTGGGATACGACTGAAGGTATCCAGTGTTGCGCACGAACTAAGGCATTTCAGGTTATTCCAACCAGTACACGTTGTGAATTGTTGTAGTATAACTTTAAAAAGGCCATAGTCCTATCAAACAGTATGGAAACAAATACCTTGTTAACTTTAAATGATTCCAAATCAGAAACATTGAAGAAGATGTGTGCGGAGAGAGGTGTTTCCTCTCAAGGCACTAAATTGGAAATGATCCAAAGAATCGTGGCGTGGCAAGAAGCGCAGCTTGACGCTATAACTTCTGAGGACAGTGCGGAAGGTGGTGGGGCTGCTCTCACTGGCAGAACAGACGGTTCTGCCGCTGCACTGATCCATCGCGACCACGAGGACAGGGAGGATGTAATGTCTAATGTTTCCTCTGCCAGTGTTGATGGGGAGGCTATGCTTGAATTCAAGAAGCAAGAGCTGCGGTTTAGGCAGCAGGAGCTTGAATTCAGCATAGCCAAACTAAAAATCGAACAGGCAGAAAAACAGAAAGACAGGGATCACCAGTTGGAACTGGCCAAGCTTCAGGTTGCAAATGGGTCCAAGGGTCCTGGACATGGGTCTGGGGCTTCCTCTCATCCACGGTTTCCGAAAGATCTGCTCAGTGTGTATGAAGAAAGGAATGACATTATGGACTGGCTGAATGCGTTTGAGTATGCATGCGAAGTTCAAGAAGTTGACAATGCTGATAAGATTGCGTGGTTGCTCAGTAGACTGCCCCATTCTGGCTGTAGTGCCATCATGGAAATGTCGAAGGCTGAGCGAGCTGATTTCGCAATGTTAAAGCAAACTCTCATTTTAAAGTTTGGGAAGACTCCGGCCCAATATTTAAAGCGTTTTCGAGAGTATAAGAAAAAGGAAGGTGGTACTTGGGTATCTTATGTCGCTGAATCTTTGAAAAACTTAACTGGCTGGGTCGAAGGTTATAAGGTTTCTACCTTCGAAGGCATGATAAATCTTGTCATGCTGGAACATATTTTTGCTTCTTCTTCCCCGGAGCTTAAGCAGCATTTGGCCGATTCGAAGGAGATAGATCCTAAGAAGCTGGCCATTGCAGCAGACTTATGGGTGTCACATCGAGTGTCCCATAAGGACAAAACTCATCCTGGTAAGCAGGAGGAAGGGAAAAAGTCCAAAGATATGGAGGGTGGGGAATCTGCTAAATCTTCTTCCCATAAGGGCCACAAAAAGAAAAACAAGGGTAAGACACAAGAGAACTCACAGGGCAGTGGAGGTGAGCCTCCGAAACAGAACTCTGGTTACAATAAGCCTCTCTACGTAAACAGACCCACTGGGGCTTGTTTTTCTTGTGGAGCAACTGACCACGTGAAGGGGGATCCCCGTTGTTAGGTTAGACCTTTGGGGGTCCACTCCGCTAATCTGGCCTTCTCCTCCTACGAGGAAGAAGAGATTACAGGAGCATCCTTCTCCTCAGACTCATTTCCCAGCGGAATAGAGGCTGAGGTAGTTTTAGTGTCCCTGGGTTCCTGGGAGCCTAAAGTCGCAGAGGCTTATGCTAGGATTCCGGATAATACCAAGCACTACTTTAAAGACAGTGTGCTGATCAATGGAGTGGATACTCCAGCTCTTAGGGATAGTGGGTGCAGTCGCACTGTAGTGGATTCTACCTTGGTAGACTCAGAGGAAGTTGCCAGAGCTACTCTGATGCCCACTAAGTTGGCTGACATCCCCCTCTGTATGTTTCCAGTATTACCTGTAAATCTTACTTTAAATGGTACAGCAGTCAGGATTCCAGTGAGCATTCAGAGAAACGTCCCGGGAAAGGTCTTGTTGGGTAATGATCTCAGAGCTTTAGGGCTCGTAGGAGACACTACCGAAAGACCCTACACACGGTCTCAAGCACGGGCAGCATTGGCCAAGTCCAATACGCCGCCCCAGCCAAAGGGGAAACCCAAGGCGAAAGGAGTCTACAAGTCAAAACGAGGGAAACAGAATATTCCCCCGAGCTCGCCTACCACTGCGGTGGAGGAAGTTGGTCAATCGCCCGGGCCTGACGAGGAGGTGGCGATGCCTGAAGTATTCGACCCCAACGATCATCCTGAACTAAAAGACTTGTTAGTTGAAGGAGGTCCTGATAGGGACGAATTCAGTAAAGGCCAACGTGAGTGCCCATCTCTGGAAGGCCTAAGGAGACAGGCCTGCTCCCAGCTTGAGGGTGAACCTCCTGGGACGCATAGGATTTATTGGGAAGGTGGACTCCTGTATAGTGAGCCCACAGAGTCTACAGAAGGAGACCATAGGAGGTTGGTGGTTCCCCTTGCTGTTAGGCCCTTCCTCCTGTAGTTGGCGCATGAAGTTCCCCTTGCTGGTCACCTTGGTATGAAGAGGACCAAGCAAAGGTTATCCATGCACTTCTACTGGCCCAAGATGGGGGTGCAAGTAGAAAGTCACTGCAGGAGTTGTGCCTCCTGCCAGTTGTCTGGTAAGGTTGGCGCGACAATCCAAGCTCCGTTGGTACCGCTCCCAGTTGTGGGGGTACCATTTGAAAGGGTAGGGATCGACATCGTTGGTCCCCTTGACCCGCAAACATCCTCGGGCAATTGGTTTATCCTGGTGCTGGTCGACCATGCAACCAGGTATCCTGAGGCCATCCCATTGAAAACTGTAACTGCCAAGTCAGTTGCAAAAGCTTTACTCGGCATATTTACTAGGGTTGGCTTCCCTAAAGAAGTTGTGTCAGATCGTGGCAGCAACTCTATGTCGAAGTATCTGCAGGCTATGTGGAAAGAATGTGGGGTCACCTACAAGTTCTCTTCTGCATACCACCCCCAGACCAATGGTCTGGTGGAACGTTTCAACAGAACGTTAAAGAGCATGATTGGGGCTCTGGAGGAGCCTCAGAGAAGAAAATGGGATCTTCTTTTACCATGCCTACTGTTTGCCTACCGAGAGGTACCACAGGAGGGTGTTGGCTTCAGCCCCTTCGAACTTCTGTTCGGTCATCCCGTACGGGGACCCTTAGCTATCGTCAAAGAGGGATGGGAGATGCCCACTCCCCCTGTTACTACCAATGTAGTTGATTATGTGCTAGGGCTCAGAAAACGGATGGTACTTCTGATGGGCTTGGCTAGTGATAAATTGAAGGCAGGGCAAGCGCTGGTGAAACATTGTTATGACCAGAAAGATTCCCTCATCAACTTTACACCTGGTCAGCAAGTCCTGATCATGAATCCAATAAGGCCTCGAGCTTTACAGGACAAATGGTCAGGCCCTTACACAGTGGTGGAGCCCCTGGGTGAGGTGAACTATTTAGTGGACCTTGGAAGGCCTGGACAGGCTCCAAAAGTGTTTCACGTGAATAGGCTGAAGGCTTTCGTCCCAAGAGTCGAAATTGCAGCACTGCTACTGGCTTCAGATGTTGAGGAAGAGGAGTCAGAACCTCTCCCCGACCTGTTCCAAAGCGGTCCTTCAGATAGCTCCGTTGAGGGTGTCCGAGTGGCCCCTCACCTGACTTCTGATCAGCAGGCTGAGGTGAAAAGTTTGCTTAGGCAGTTTTCCCCCCTGTTTTCACAGTCCCCTGGTTTGACACCTTGGTGCAAACATAACATTGACACAGGAGACAGTGTACCTACCAAAAGTAGGGGATACAGGATGTCAGATAAAGTACAGTCTTATATTAAGACCGAGGTCAACAAGATGTTAGATCTTGGGGTGATTGAACCCTCTAGTAGTCCTTGGTCCAGCCCAGTGGAGTTGGTTCCAAAAGCAGGCACTTCTGAATTGAGGTTCTGCGTGGATTACAGGGCTCTGAATGCTGTCACCAAGACAGATGCACACCCCTTGCCTCGAACAGATGAGCTGGTGGATACTTTGGGTGCCTCCAAGTACCTCAGCACGTTTGACCTCACTGCTGGCTATTGGCAAATAGCTTTAGCAGAACATGCCAAGGAGAAGACAGCATTTTCTACTCCAGACGGCCTTTACCAATTCCGGGTAATGCCGTTCGGGTTGAAGAATGCACCTGCCACTTTCCAGAGGCTTGTGAATCATGTGTTGAATGGGTTGGACGAATTCTGCCTTGCATATCTGGACGATATAGCAGTTTTCAGTGCCACCTGGGAAGACCATGTGAAACACCTCAGGATTGTGCTCCAGGCTCTTCAGAAAGCCCACTTGACCATAAAGGCTAGTAAATGCCAGATTGGACAAGGCTCAGTGGTTTACCTTGGACATGAAGTAGGTGGAGGGAGGATACAGCCTCTACCCAGTAAAGTACAAGCAGTACAAGACTGGCCTACCCCCACTACGCAAACCCAAGTGAGAGCCTTCTTAGGACTCACGGGGTATTATCGCAATTTTGTGGCAGACTATGGCACCATAGCTGCTCCTCTGACTGCCCTCACAACTCCGAAGAAACCCAAGAAGGTAACTTGGACCGACGAGTGTGAGAAGGCCTTCAATGGCTTAAAAGACTCCTTGTGCCAGGCCCCTGTCCTCAGGGCCCCTGATTATCAAAGACCTTTTATCGTGCAGACGGATGCCTCTGACACTGGGATAGGAGCTGTACTATCACAAGTAGATGAGAAGGGTAAGGAACACCCTATCGTTTTATTAGTCGCCAGCTTAAGGACAGAGAGCTCAGATGGTCCACGGTAGAGAAAGAATGTTTCTCTCTTGTGTGGGCCCTAAGGAAGCTGAGGCCCTACCTCTATGGGACCCACTTCACTGTGCAGACTGACCATAAGCCGTTAAAGTGGCTAATGAACATGAAGGGGGAGAATCCAAAGTTGCTTAGGTGGTCCATAAGTCTACAAGGCTTCGACTTCACTATTGAGCATAGGCCAGGTGTCCAACATAGCAATGCTGATGGGTTGTCCAGAATGTTTAACCGACCTGAACAAGAGACTCATCCAGGGGGGGATTAGTTCCCCCTGTCCATAGTCTGGGAGGGGCGAGTGTTAGGAAATATTTCATGATTGCAGGTAATTTTCCTTCCATGTGGCAACCCCTAAACTTTTTGCTGTTGTTTACACCTTGTTCTTGACTTTGCCAGAGAAGTGCAGCCTTCTGCCGCACTCCTCTGGGCTTTCGCTCCTTTCTTACGGGGAAACTGACATGCCCTTAAGACAGTCAGTACCGGGGAACGCTGTTTCCCGTAGTTTCTTCTATCATGTTGCGGCTTTAGTGCAACATGACACAAGAGGGCACTGTAAGCTAAGTTACAGCTCTCTTGGGTCTCTAGCCTTCTACAGGCCCTAGATACTCTTTTAGGATGGTATTTGATCGGTGCAAGTCATTCAGGGACTCGAATCGTGGCAGCGATCGTTTTGTTTATTTTGAGCTCCTTTTGGCGTTCTGAGCACGTTTTTCGCACTGAACCCAAAATGGTGGCCTGGCTCCCAAAATGGCCAGACCACGAGGCTCCTTTGTCCTGTCCACTGACCGTCTTGCTCCCTTCACCTTCCCCAGGTCGGGCGACCCGGGGCCTTCCTTATTTGGGCATGTACTTTCCCGCGAAACGTGGTTGCTTTCACGGGCTTCTACATGTCGTTTGTGTGCCTCCAGGGTGTGGGCTGGGATGTCTGGTCCCAATACACATCCTGGGCGCCAGAGAGTCTGGGGTGGTGTGAATGCCTGGGACCACCGTGGTCCGTGATTGGTCCACGTATGGTATGTGTGTTGATGTGCGGATCTCCCATTGGCTCCCCTCCGTTTTGGCGCGAAGGGAACCGTGGATAATAGGGGGCTGGAAACACCACTACCATGTCGATCTCCTGAGTTCTCACGAACGAAGGAATACAGGAGCCAAGTATCCTGCAACCAAGAGGCTGGACCGAGGAATCGCTGGTGACCCGCTGAAGGAATCCTCCTTTGCACTGCTGTCGTCCTGTGAAACCCTTTCCTCCTTGGATCGAACCAGAAGGCCTGTACTGGTGCTTCGACCTTTGGAATAGCAGGAACAGCTATTCCCGGCGACTTCATCAACTCCTGCCAAGTAAGCCTTCGGAAGTGTCTCTGGGCCATCCAGTTGACTGACCAGCTTACAAGGGAGTCCTGCTCTGTAACTGCCGCCAGGTTGTGTTGTATTCCGAGTCCTTGTCACTCTCCCACGCTTCGTACACTTGGCGTTCCCAAGTCTGAAGGGAGGAGTGTACATTTGGCTCGAATACACACGGCCGCTCCGTTGTCCTGCTGCGGCAACAAACTGTGCTGGTTTCGTCGATTGGGACGTCTTTTTGCTCTACACGACTACGAGGCGTTCCCTGCTCTTCTGAACCTGCCAGCTGCTGAAACTAACGTGGAGAGGCCTGGGTCTGCTTGCTTCGGGGACCGGTGAGTAGTTTAGCTAGGATCTGGTCGCCCTCCTGCAGTATCCCATTGCTTTTCCCTGCTGTGTAAAAACAGCACCCTTTTGGCCGTACTCGCGCTCTGCTTCTGCCCACTGTGGAGGCTGCGCTTGAGTTGCGGAACCTGTTCTCCTTCTGCTGTGCACTAACCCGAACTGCCTGACTTCCTACGAAGAGCTTCCCCTTTTGCCCGTTGGCACCGGCGTGGCAGGTACTTTGAGCACAAGGCTCCACTCTTCGCAGGGCTCGGACTTCCATCTAGTTAGGTGACTCTGAAGGCGAACTGAGTCTAAAGCGTTATCGCACTGCCTGTTTTCCTTTCCTTTCAGGTGGACTACATATTTCGTGCTTTAAACGCTTGCGACTGTGTATTTGTATATATATTGTGTTGATATGGTATGTGTTGGTTTAATATTGTGATATTGTGATTTTCTCGCTACGGTCATTGTTTTAAAGGCCTTAAAATAAATGTGTATCTATTTTTGATATAACAACTGTTTGGAGTAGTTTGTAAGCGCTCTTGCTTTGTGTGCTCATTGCGGGCTTTCAGTCACCCTCACCCCTCTTGAGACCTAGTCTTGACCGCCGCGATCGCTACCTTGATTGGTCTGGCTTGTCCAGAGGTTACCCTGTTCCAAGTAATTAGGTTGGCCTTCTGAACTTCTGCGCCACCAGGACAGAGTTCAGAAATCCGTCTTAACAGTGTTATAGGAAGGATCTCAGGTTTGGTATTAGAAGAATTGAGATATCACATCTCATGCTATCGGAAGGATCTCAGGTTTGGTTTTAGAAGCATTGAGATATCACATCTCATGCTCTCAGAAGGGTCTCAGGATTGGAATGGGAAGGAGTTGGATATCACATCTCATGCTATAGGAAGGGTCTCAGGATTGGAATGGGAAGGAGTTTTATATGACATCACATGCCATAGGAAGGATCTCAGGTTTGGTATTAGAAGCATTGAGACATCACATCTCATGTTATAGGAAGGGTCTCAGGATTGGAATGGGAAGGAGTTGGATATCACATCTCATGCTATAGGAAGGGTCTCAGGTTTGGTATAAGCATTGAGATATCACATCTCATGCTATAGGAAGGGTCTCAGGATTGGAATGGGAAGGAGTTGGATATCACATCTCATGCTATAGGGAGGGTCTCACGTTTGGAAAGGGAAGGAGTAGGATATCACATTTCATGTTAGAGGTAGGATCTCAGGTTTGGTATTAGAGGCATTGAGATATCACATCTCATGCTATCAGAAGGGTCTCAGGATTGGAATGGGAAGCAGTTGGATATCACATCTCACGCTAAAGGGAGGGTCTCAGGTTTGGAAGGGGAAGGATTTGGATATCACATCTCATGTTATAGGAAGGATCTCAGGTTTGGTATTAGAAGCATTGAGATATCACATCTCATGCTATCGGAAGGGTATCAGGATTGGATTTGGAAGTAGTTGGATATCCCATCTCATGCTATAGGAAGGGTCTCAGGTTGGAATGGGAAGGTGTTGGGTATCACATCTCATGTTATAGGAAGGGTCTCAGGATTGGAACGGGAAATACTTCGATATCACATCTCATGCTATAGGAAGGCTCTCAGGTTTGGAACGGGAAGGAGTTGGATATCACATTTCCCATCTCATGCTATAGGAAGGGTCTCAGGTTTGGTATTAGAAGCATTGAGATATCACATCTCATGCTATAGGAAGCGTCTCAGGATTGAAATGGGAAGGAGTTGGATATCACATCTCATGCCATAGGAAGGGTTTCAGGTTTGGTATAAGCATTGAGATATCGCATCTCTGCTATCGGAAGGGTCTCAGGATTGGAATGGGAAGGAGCTGGATATCACATCTCATGCTAAAGGAAGGGTCTCAGGTTTGGAAGGGGAAGGATTTGGATATCACATCTCATGTTATAGGACGGTATTAGAAGCATTAAGATATCACATCTTATGGTATAGGAAGGGTTTCAGGATTGGAATGGGAAGGAGTTGGATATCATATCTCATGCTATAGGAAGGGTCTCAGGATTGGAATGGGAAGGAGTTTGATATCAAATCTCATGCCATAGGAAGGGTCTCAGGTTTGGTATTAGAAGCATTGAGATATCACATCTCATGCTATAGGAAGTGTCTGAGGATTGGAATGGGAAGGAGTTCGATATCACATCTCATGCTATAGGAAGGGTCTCAGGTTTGGTAGAAGCATTGAGATATCACATCTCATGCTATAGGAAGAGTCTCAGTATTGGAATGGGAAGGACTTGGATATCACATCTCATGCTATAGGGAGGGTCTCAAGTTTGGTATTAGAAGCATTGAGATATCACATCTCATGCTATAGGAAGGGTCTCAGGATTGAAATGGGAAGGAGTTGGATATCACATTTCCCATCTCATGCTATAGGAAGGGTCTCAGGTTTGGTATTAGAAGCATTGAAATATCACATCTCATGCTATAGGAAGGGTCTCAGGATTGAAATGGGAAGGAGTTGGATATCACATCTCATGCCATAGGAAGGGTCTCAGGTTTGGTAGAAGCATTGAGATATCACATCTCATGCTACAGGAAGAGTCTCAGGATTGGAATGGGAAGGAGTTGGATATCACATCTCATGCTATAGGAAGGCTCTCAGGTTTGGAAGGGGAAGGAGTTGGATATCACATTTCCCATCTCATGCTATAGGAAGGGTCTCAGGTTTGGTATTAGAAGCATTGAGATATCACATCTCATGCTATCGGAAGGGTATCAGGATTGGATTTGGAAGTAGTTGGATATCCCATCTCATGCTATAGGAATGGTCTCAGGTTGGAATGGGAAGGTGTTGGGTTTCACATCTCATGTTATAGGAAGGCTCTCAGGTTTGGAAGGGGAAGGAGTTGGATATCACATTTCCCATCTTATGCTATAGGAAGGAACTCAGGTTTGGTATTAGAAGCATTGAGATATCACATCTCATGCTATCGGAAGGGTATCAGGATTGGATTTGGAAGTAGTTGGATATCCCATCTCATGCTATAGGAAGGGTCTCAGGTTGGAATGGGAAGGTGTTGGGTATCACATCTCATGTTATAGGAAGGGTCTCAGGATTGGAATGGGAAATACTTCGATATCACATCTCATGCTATAGGAAGGCTCTCAGGTTTGGAAGGGGAAGGAGTTGGATATCACATTTCCCATCTCATGCTATAGGAAGGGTCTCAGGTTTGGTATTAGAAGCATTGAGATATCACATCTCATGCTATAGGAAGGGTCACAGGATTGAAATGGGAAGGAGTTGGATATCACATCTCATGCCATAGGAAGGGTCTCAGGTTTGGTATAAGCATTGAGATATCGCATCTCTGCTATCGGAAGGGTCTCAGGATTGGAATGGGAAGGAGCTGGATATCACATCTCATGCTAAAGGAAGGGTCTCAGGTTTGGAAGGGGAAGGATTTGGATATCACATCTCATGTTATAGGATGGGTCTCAGGTTTGGTTTTAGAAGCATTAAGATATCACATCTTATGGTATAGGAAGGGTTTCAGGATTGGAATGGGAAGGAGTTGGATATCATATCTCATGCTATAGGAAGGGTCTCAGGATTGGAATGGGAAGGAGTTTGATATCAAATCTCATGCCATAGGAAGGGTCTCAGGTTTGGTATTAGAAGCATTGAGATATCACATCTCATGCTATAGGAAGTGTCTGAGGATTGGAATGGGAAGGAGTTGGATATCACATCTCATGCTATAGGAAGGGTCTCAGGTTTGGTAGAAGCATTGAGATATCACATCTCATGCTATAGGAAGAGTCTCAGGATTGGAATGGGAAGGACTTGGATATCACATCTCATGCTATAGGGAGGGTCTCAAGTTTGATATTAGAAGCATTGAGATATCACATCTCATGATATGGGAAGGGTCTCAGGATTGGAATGGGAAGGAGTTGGATATCACATCTCATGATAAAGGAAGGGTCTCAGGTTTGGAAGGGGAAGGATTTGGATATCACAACTCATGTTATAGGACGGGTGCAGGTTTGGTATTAGAAGCATTGAGATAGCAAGTCTCCTGGTATAGGAAGTGTCTCAGAATTGGAATGGGAAGGAGTTGGATATCACATCTCAAGCTATAGGAAGGGTCTCGGGATTGGAATGGGAAGGAGTTTGATATCACATCTCATGCCATAGTATGGGTCTCAGGTTTGGTAGAAGCATTGGGATATCACATCTCATGCTATCGGAAGGGTATCAGGATTGGATTTGGAAGTAGTTGGATATCCCATCTCATGCTATAGGAAGGGTCTCTCGTTGGAATGGGAAGGAGTTGGATATCACATCTCATGTTATAGGAAGGGTCTCAGGATTGGAATGGGAAGGACTTCGATATCACATCTCGTGTTATAGGAAGGCTCTCAGGTTTGGAAGGGGAAGGAATTGGATATCACATTTCATGTTAAAGGTAGGATCTCAGGTTTGGTATTAGAGGCATTGAGACATCACATCTCATGCTATCAGAAGGGTCTCATGATTGGAATGGGAAGGAGTTGGATATCACATCTCACGCTAAAGGGAGGGTCTCTGGTTTGGAAGGGGAAGGATTTGGATATCACATCTCATGTTATAGGAAGGATCTCAGGTTTGGTATTAGAAGCATTGAGATATCACATCTCATGCTATCGGAAGGATCTCAGGTTTGGTATTAGAAGCATTGAGATATCACAACTCATGCTATCAGAAGGGTCTCAGGATTGGAATGGGAAGGAGTTGGATATCACATCTCATGCTAAAGGGAGGGTCTCAGGTTTGGAAGGGGAAGGATTTGGATATCACATCTCATGTTATAGGAAGGATCTCAGGTTTGGTATTAGAAGCATTGAGATATCACATCTCATGCTATAGTAAGGGTCTCAGGATTGGAAAGGGGAAGGAGTTGGATATCACATCTCATGCTAAAGGAAGGGTCTCAGGTTTGGTAGAAGCATTGAGATATCACATCTCATGCTATTGAAAGGGTCTCAGGATTGGAATGGGAAGGAGTTGGATATCACATCTCATGCCATAGGAAGGGTCTCAGGTTTGGTATAAGCATTGAGATATCACATCTCTGCAACCGAAGGGTCTCAGGATTGGAATGGGAAGGACTTAGATATCACATCTCATGCTATAGGGAGGGTCTCAGTTTTGATATTAGAAGCATTGAGATATCACATCTCATGCTATCGGAAGGGTATCAGGATTGGAATGAGAAGGAGCTGGATATCACATCTCATGCTAAAGGAAGGGTCTCAGGTTTGGAAGGGGAAGGATTTGGATATCACATCTCATGTTATAGGACGGGTCTCACGTTTGGTATTAGAAGCATTAAGATATCACATCTCATCGTATAGGAAGGGTTTCAGGATTGGAATGGGAAGGAGTTGGATATCATATCTCATGCTATAGGAAGGGTCTCAGGATTGGATTGGGAAGGAGTATGATATCAAATCTCATGCCATAGGAAGGGTCTCAGGTTTGGTATTAGAAGCACTGAGATATCACATCTCATGCTATAGGAAGTGTCTGAGGATTGGAATGGGAAGGAGTCGGATATTGTTAAGACGGATTTCTGAACTCTGTCCTGGTGGCGCAGAAGTTCAGAAGGCCAACCTAATTACTTGGAACAGGGTAACCTCTGGACAAGCCAGACCAATCAAGGTAGCGATCGCGGCGGTCAAGACTAGGTCTCAAGAGGGGTGAGGGTGACTGAAAGCCCGCAATGAGCACACAAAGCAAGAGCGCTTACAAACTACTCCAAACAGTTGTTATATCAAAAATAGATACACATTTATTTTAAGGCCTTTAAAACAATGACCGTAGCGAGAAAATCACAATATCACAATATTAAACCAACACATACCATATCAACACAATATATATACAAATACACAGTCGCAAGCGTTTAAAGCACGAAATATGTAGTCCACCTGAAAGGAAAGGAAAACAGGCAGTGCGATAACGCTTTAGACTCAGTTCGCCTTCAGAGGCACCTAACTAGATGGAAGTCCGAGCCCTGCGAAGAGTGGAGCCTTGTGCTCAAAGTACCTGCCACGCCGGTGCCAACGGGCAAAAGGGGAAGCTCTTCGGAGGAAGTCAGGCAGTTCGGGTTAGTGCACAGCAGAAGGAGAACAGGTTTTCGCAACTCAAGCGCAGCCTCCACAGCGGGCAGAAGCAGAGCGCGAGTACGGCCAAAAGGGTGCTGTTTTTACACAGCAGGGAAAAGCAATGGGATACTGCAGGAGGGCGACCAGATCCTAGCTATACTACTCACCGGTCCCCGAAGCAAGCAGACCCAGGCTTCTCCACGATAGTTTCAGCAGCTGGCAGGTTCAGAAGAGCAGGGAATGCTTTGTAGCCGTGTAGAGCAAAAAGACGTCCCAATCGACGAAACCGGCACAGTTTTGTTGCCGCACAGGACAACGGAGCGGCCGTGTGTATTCGAGCCAAATGAACCCTCCTCCCTTCAGACCTGGGGACGCCAAGCGTACGAAGCGTGGGAGAGGGACAAGGACTCGCAATACAACACAACCTGGCGGCGGTTGCAGAGCCAAACTCCTTGGTAAGCTGGTCAGTCAACTGGATGGCCCAGAGATGCTTCCGAAGGCTTACTTGGCAGGAGATGGTTGAAGATGCCGGGAATAGCTGTTCCTGCTATTCCAAAGGTCGAAGCACCAGTACAGGCCTTCTGGTTCGATCAAAGGAGGACAGGGGCTCTCCGGACGACAGCAGTGCAAAGGAGGATTCCTTCAGCGGGTCACCAGCGATTCCTCGGTCCAGCCTCGTAGTTGCAGGATACTTGGCTCCTGTATTCCTTCGTTCGTGAGAACTCAGGAGATCGACATGGTAGTGGTGTTTCCAGCCCCCTCTTATCCACGGTTCCCTTCGCGCCAAAACGGAGGGGAGCCAATGGGAGATCCGCTCATCAAAACACATACGATACGTGGACCAATCACGGACCACAGTGGTCCCAGGCATTCACACCACCCTAGACTCTCTGGCACCCAGGATGTGTATTGGGACCAGACATCCCAGCCCACACCCTGGAGGCACACAAACGACATGTAGAAGCCCGCGAAAGCAACCACGTTTCGCGGGAAAGTACATGCCCAAATAAGGAAGGCCCCGGGTCGCCGGACCTGGGGAAGGTGACGGGAGCAAGACGGTCAATGGACAAGACAAAGGAGCCTCGCGGCCTGGCCATTTTGGGAGCCAGGCCACCATTTTGGGTTCATTGCAAAAACGTGCTCAGAACGCCAAAAGGAGCTCAAAATAAACAAAACGATCGCTGCCACCATTCGAGTCCCTGAATGACTTGCACCGATCAAATACCATCCTAAAAGAGTATCTAGGGCCTGTAGAAGGCTAGAGACCCAAGAGAGCTGTAACTTAGCTTACAGTGCCCTCTTGTGTCATGTTGCACTAAAGCCGCAACATGATAAAAGAAACTACGGGAAACAGCGTTCCCCGGTACTGACTGTCTTAAGGGCATGTCAGTTTCCCCGTAAGAAAGGAGCGAAAGCCCAGAGAAGGCTGTACTTCTCTGGCAAAGTCAAGAACAAGGTTAAAAACAATAGCAAAAAGTTTAGGGGTTGCCACATGGAAGGAAAATTCCCTACAATTACGAAATCTTTCCTAACACTCGCCCCTCCCAGACTATGGACAGGGGGAACTAATCCACCCCTGGATGAGTCTCTTGTTCAGGTCGGTTAAACATTCTGGACAACCCATCAGCATTGCTATGTTGGACACCTGGCCTAAGCTCAATAGTGAAGTCGAAGCCTTGTAGACTTATGGACCACCTAAGCAACTTTGGATTCTCCCCCTTCATGTTCATTAGCCACTTTAACGGCTTATGGTCAGTCTGCACAGTGAAGTGGGTCCCATAGAGGTAGGGCCTCAGCTTCCTTAGGGCCCACACAACAGAGAAACATTCTTTCTCTACCGTGGACCATCTGAGCTCTCTGTCCTTAAGCTGGCGACTAATAAAACCGATAGGGTGTTCCTTACCCTTCTCATCTACTTGTGATAGTACAGCTCCTATCCCAGTGTCAGAGGCATCCGTCTGCACGATAAAAGGTCTTTGATAATCAGGGGCCCTAAGCACAGGGGCCTGGCACAAGGAGTCTTTTAAGCCATTGAAGGCCTTCTCACACTCGTCGGTCCAAGTTACCTTCTTGGGTTTCTTCGGAGTTGTGAGGGCAGTCAGAGGAGCAGCTATGGTGCCATAGTCTGCCACAAAATTGCGGTAATACCCCGTGAGTCCTAAAAAGGCTCTCACTTGGGTTTGCGTAGTGGGGGTAGGCCAGTCTTGTACTGCTTGTACCTGACTGAGTAGAGGCTGTCTCCTCCCTCCACCTACTTCATGTCCAAGGTAAACCACTGAGCCTTGTCCATTTTGGTGAGGGGCCACTCGGACACCCTCAAAAGAGCTAACTGAAGGACTGCTTGGGAACAGGTCGGGGAGAGGTTCAGACTCCTCTTCCTCAACATCTGAAGCCAGTAGCAGTGCTGCGATTTCGACGCTTGGGCCGAAAGCCTTCAGCCTATTCATGTGAAACACTTTGGGAGCCTGTCCAGGCCTTCCAAGGTCCACTGAATAGTTAACCTCACCCAGGGGCTCCACCACTGGGTAACGGCCTGACCATTTGTCCTGTAAAGCTCGAGGCCTTATGAGATTCATGATCAGGACTTGCTGACCAAGTGTAAAGTTGATGAGGGAAGCTTTCTGGTCGTACCAATGTTTCACCAGCGCTTGCCCTGCCTTCAATTTATCACTAGTCAAGCCCATCAGAAGTACCATCCGTTTTCTGAGCCCTAGCACATAATCAACTACATTGGTAGCAACAGGGGGAGTGGGCATCTCCCATCCCTCTTTGACGATGGCTAAGGGTCCCCGTACGGGATGACCGAACAGAAGTTCGAAGGGGCTGAAGCCAACACCCTCCTGTGGTACCTCTCGGTAGGCAAACAGTAAGCATGAAACAAGAAGATCCCATTTCCTTCTCTGAGGCTCCTCCAGAGCCCCAATCATGCTCTTTAACGTCCTGCTGAAACGCCCCCCAGACCATTGGTCTGGGGGCGGTATGCAGAAGAGAACCTGTAGGTGTCCCCACATTCTTTCCACATAGCCTGCCTATACTTCGACATAAAGTTGCAGCCATGATCCGACACAACTTCTTTAGGGAAGCCAACCCTAGTAAACATGCCGAGTAAAGCTTCTGCAACTGGCTTGGCAGTTACAGTTGTAAATGGGACGGCCTCAGGATACCTGGTTGCATGGTCGACCAGCACCAGGATAAACCTATTGCCTGAGGATGTTTGCGGGTCAAGGGGACCAACCATGTCGATCCCTACCCTTTCAAATGGTACCCCCACAACTGGGAGTGGTACCAACGGAGCTTGGATTGTCGCGCCAACCTTACCAGGCAACTTGCAGGCGGCACAACTCCTGCAGTGACTTTCTACTTGCTCCCCCATCTTGGGCCAGTAGAAGTGCATGGATAACCTTTGCTTGGTCTTCCTCATACCGAGGTGACCAGCAAGGGGAACTTCATGCGCCAACTGCAGGAGGAAGGGCCTAACAGCAAGGGGAACCACCAACCTCCTATGGTCTCCTTCTGTAGACTCTGTGGGCTCACTATACAGGAGTCCACCTTCCTGGTAAATCCTATGCATCCCAGGAGGTTCACCCTCAAGCTGGGAGCAGGCCTGTCTCCTTAGGCCTTCCAGTGATGGGCACTCACGTTGGCCTTTACTGAATTCGTCCCTATCAGGACCTCCTTCAACTAACAAGTCTTTTAGTTCAGGATGATCGTTGGGGTCGAATACTTCAGGCATCGCCACCTCCTCGTCAGGCCCGGGCGATTGACCAACTTCCTCCACCGCAGTGGTAGGCGAGCTCGGGGGAATATTCTCTTTCCCTCGTCTTGACTTGTAGACTCCTTTCGCCTTGGGTTTCCCCTTCGGCTGGGGCGGCGTATTGGACTTGGCCAATGCTGCCCGTGCTTGAGACCGTGTGTAGGGTCTTTCGGCAGTGTCTCCTACGAGCCCTAAAGCTCTGAGATCATTGCCCAACAAGACCTTTCCCGGGACGTTTCTCTGAATGCTCACTGGAATCCTGACTGCTGTACCATTTAAAGTAAGATTTACAGGGATCACGGGAAACATACGGAGGGGGCCGTCAGCCAACTTAGTGGGCATCAGAGTAGCTCTGGCAACTTCCTCTGAGTCTACCAAGGTAGAATCCACTACAGTTCGACTGCACCCACTATCCCTAAGAGCTGGAGTATCCACTCCATTGATCAGCACACTGTCTTTAAAGTAGTGCTTGGTATTATCCGGAATCCTAGCATAAGCCTCTGCGACTTTAGGCTCCCAGGAACCCAGGGACACTAAAACTACCTCAGCCTCTATTCCGCTGGGAAATGAGTCTGAGGAGAAGGATGCTCCTGTAATCTCTTCTTCCTCGTAGGAGGAGAAGGCCAGATTAGCGGAGTGGACCCCCAAAGGTCTAACCTTACAACGGGGATCCCCCTTCACATGGTCAGTTGCTCCACAAGAAAAACAAGCCCCAGTGGGTCTGTTTACGTAGGGAGGCTTATTGTAACCAGAGTTCTGTTTTGGAGGCGGACCTCCACTACCCTGTGAGTTCTCTTGTGTCTTACCCTTGTTTTTCTTTTTGTGGCCCTTATGGGAAGAAGATTTAGCAGATTCCCCACCCTCCATATCTTTGGACTTTTTCCCTTCCTCCTGCTTACCAGGATGAGTTTTGTCCTTATGGGACACTCGATGTGACACCCATAAGTCTGCTGCAATGGCCAGCTTCTTAGATATCAAATCTCATGCCATAGGAAGGGTCTCAGGTTTGGTATTAGAAGCATTGAGATATCACATCTCATGCTATAGGAAGTGTCTGAGGATTGGAATGGGGAGGAGTCGGATATCACATCTCATGCTATAGGAAGGGTCCAGGTTTGGTATTAGAAGCATTGAGATATCGCATCTCATGCTATAGGAAGGGTCTCAGGATTGGAATGGGAAGTGTTAAGACGGATTTCTGAACTCTGTCCTGGTGGCGCAGAAGTTCAGAAGGCCAACCTAATTACTTGGAACAGGGTAACCTCTGGACGAGCCAGACCAATCAAGGTAGCGATCGCGGCGGTCAAGACTAGGTCTCAAGAGGGGTGAGGGTGACTGAAAGCCGTAATGAGCACACAAAGCAAGAGCGCTTACAAACTACTCCAAACAGTTGTTATATCAAAAATATATACACATTTATTTTAAGGCCTTTAAAATAATGACCGTAGCGAGAAAATCACAATATCACAGTATTAAGCCAACACATACCATATCAACACAATATATATACAAATACGACAGTTGCAAGCGTTATATGCACGAAATGTGTAGTCCACCTGAAAGGGAAAGAAAACAGGCAGTGCGATAATGCTTTAGACTCAGTTCGCCTTCAGAGTCACCTAACTAGATGGAAGTCCGAGCCCTTGCGAAGAGTGGAGCCTTGTGCTCAAAGTACCTGCACACGCTGGTGCCAACGGGCAAAAGGAGAAGCTCTTCGGAGGAAGTCAGGCAGTTCGGGTTAGTGCACAACAGAAGAAGAACAGGTTCCGCGACTCAAGCGCAGCCTCCACAGTGAGCAGAAGCAGAGCGCGAGTACGGCAAAAGGGTGCTGTTTTTACACAGCGGGGAAAAGCAATGGGCTACTGCAGGAGGGCGACCAGATCCTAGCTATACTACTCACCGGTCCCCGATGCAAGCAGACCCAGGCTTCTCCACGTTAGTTTCAGCAGCTGGCAGGTTCAGAAGAGCCGGGAATGCCTCGTCGTCGTGTAGAGAAAAAAGACGTCCCAATCGAAGAAACCTGCACAGTTTTGTCACCACAGCAGGGCAACGGAGAGGCCGTGTGTATCTGAGCCAAATGTACACTACTCACTTCCGACCTGGGAACGCCAAGTGTACGAAGCGTGTGAGAGTGACCAGGACTCGGAATACAGCACAACCTGGCGGCGGTTACAGAGCAGGACTCCCGTGTAAGCTGGTCAGTCAACTGGATGGCCCAGAGACGCTTCCGAAGGCTTACTGGCCGGAGATGATGAAGTCGCCGAGAATAGCTGTTCCTGCTATTCCAAAGGTCGAAGCACCAGTACAGGCCTTCTGGTTCGATCAAAGGAGGAAAGGGTTTCACAGGACGACAGCAGTGCAAAGGAGGAGTCCTTCATCGGAAGGGTCTCAGGATTGGAATGGGAAGGAGTTGGATATCACATCTCATGCTAAAGGGAGGGTCTCAGGTTTGGAAGGGAAAGGATTTGGATATCACATCTCATGTTATAGGAAAGATCTCAGGTTTGGTATTAGAAGCATTGAGATATCACATCTCATGCTATCAGAAGTATCTCAGGTTTGGTATTAGAGGCATTGAGATATCACATCTCATGCTATCATAAGGGTCTCAGGATTGGAATGGGAAGGAGTTGGATATCACATCTCATGCTAAAGGGAGGGTCTCAGGTTTGGAAGGGGAAGGATTTGGATATCACATCACATGTTATAGGAAGGATCTCAGGTTTGGTATTAGAAGCATTGAGATATCACATCTCATGCTATCGGAAGGGTCTCAGGATTGGAATGGGAAGGAGTTGGATATCACATCTCATGCTATAGGAAGGATCTCAGGTTTGGAACGGGAAGGAGTTGGATATCACATCTCATGTTATAGGAAGAGTCTCAGGTTTGGTACAAGCATTGAGATATCACATCTCTGCAATCGGAAATGTCTCAGGATTGGGATGGGAAGGAGTTGGATATCACATCTCATGCTATAGGAAGGGTTTCAGGTTTGGAACGGGAAGGAGTTGGATATCCCATCTCATGTTATAGGACGGGTCTCAGGTTTGGTATTCGATGCATTGAGATATCACATCTCATGCTATAGGAAGGGTCTCAGGATTGGAATGGGAAGGAGTTGGATATCACATCTCATGTTATAGGAAGGATCTCAGGTTTGGTATTAGAAGCATTGAGACATCACATCTCATGCTATAGGAAGGGTCCCAGGATTGGAATGGGAAGTTGTATATGACATCTCATGCCATAGGAAGGGTCTCAGGTTTGGTATAAGCATTGAGATATCACATCTCTGCTATCGGAAGGGTCTCAGGATTGAAATGGGAAGGAGTTGGATATCCCATCTCATGTTATAGGAAGAGTCTCAGGTTTGGTATTAGAAGCATCGAGATATCACATCTCATGCTATAGGAAGTGCCTCAGGATTGGAATGGGAAGGACTTGGATATCACATCTCATGCTATAGGGAGGGTCTCAAGTTTGATATTAGAAGCATTGAGATATCACATCTCATGCTATAGGAAGGTTCTCAGGATTGGAATGGGAAGGATTTGGATATCACATCTCATGCTATAGGAAGGGTCTCAGGTTTGGTATAAGCAGTGAGATATCACATCTCATACTATAGGAAGGGTCTCAGGATTGGAATGGGAAGGAGTTGGATATCACATTTCATGTTATAGGAAGGATCTCATGTTTGGTATAAGCATTGAGATATCACATCTCTGCTATCGGAAGGGTCTCAGGATTGGAATGGGAAGGAGTTGGATATTCCCATCTCATGTTATAGGAAGGGTCTCAGGTTTGGTATTAGAAGCATTGAGATATCACATCTCATGCTATAGGAAGGGTCTCAGGATTGGAATGGGAAGGACTTGGATTTCACATCTCATGAGATGTGATATTTCAATGCTTCTAACACCAAACCTGAGATCCTTCCTATGACATGAGATGTGATATCCAATTCCTTCCCATTCCAAACCTGAGACCCTTCCTACAGCATGCAATGTGATATCTCAATGCTTCTAATACCAAACCTGAGACCCGTCCGATAACATGAGATGTGATATCCAACTACTTCCCCTTCCAATCCTGAGGCCCTTCCTATAGCATGAGATGTGATAGCTCAATGCTTCTAATACCAAACCTGGACCCTTCCTATGGCATGAGATGTGATATAAAACTCCGTCCCATTCCAATCCTGCGTCCCTTCCTATAGCATGAGATTTGATATCTCAATGTTTCTACTACCAAACCTGAGACCCTTCCTACACCATGAGACGTGATATCCAACTCCTTCCGATTCCAATCCTGAGACTCTTCCTATAGCATGAGATGTGATATCTGAATGCTTCTACCAAACCTGAGACCCTTCCTATAGCATGAGATGTGATATCCAACTCCTTCCCATTCCAATCCTCTGACACTTCCTATAGCATGAGATGTGATATCGCAATGCTGCCAATACCAAACCTGAGACCCTTCCAATGGCATGAGATATGATATCCAACTCCTTCCCATTCCAATCCTGAGAGCCTTCCTATAGCATGAGATATGATATCTCAATGCTTCTAATACCAAACCTGAGATCCTTCCGATAACATGAGATATGATACCCAAATCCTTCCCCTTCCAAACCTGAGACCCTCCCTTTAGCATGAGATGTGATATCGAACTCCTTCCCATTCCAAACCTGAGACCCTTCTTTTAGCATGAGATGTGATATCCAACTCCTTCCCATTCCAATCCTGAGACCCTTCCTATAGCATGAGATGTGATATCTCAATGCTTCTAATACCAAACCTGAGATCCTTCCGATAACATGAGATATGATACCCAAATCCTTCCCCTTCCAAACCTGAGACCCTCCCTTTAGCATGAGATGTGATATCCAACTCCTTCCCATTCCAAACCTGAGACCCTTCCTATAGCATGAGATGTGATATCCAACTCCTTCCCATTCCAATCCTGAGACCCTTCCGATAGCATGAGATGTGATATCTCAATGCTTCTAATACCAAACCTGAGATCCTTCCTATAACATGTGATGTGATATCCAAATCCTTCCCGTTCCAAACCTGAGACCCTTCCTATAGCATGATATGTGATATCCAACTCCTTCCCATTCCAATCCTGAGACCCTTCCGATAGCATGAGATGTGATATCTCAATGCTTCTAATACCAAACCTGAGATCCTTCCTATAACATGTGATGTGATATCCAAATCCTTCCCTTTCCAAACCTGAGACCCTCCCTTTAGCATGAGATGTGCTATCCAACTCCTTCCCATTCCAATCCTGAGACCCTTATGATAGCATGAGATGTGATATCTCAATGCCTCTAATACCAAACCTGAGATACTTCCGATAGCATGAGATGTGATATCTCAATGCTTCTAATACCAAACCTGAGATCCTTCCTATAACATGAGATGTGATATCCAAATCCTTCCCTTCCAAACCTGAGACCCTCCCTTTAGCATGAGATGTGATATCCAACTCCTTCCCATTCCAATCCTGAGACCCTTCTGATAGCATGAGATGTGATATCTCAATGCCTCTAATACCAAACCTGAGATCCTACCTCTAACATGAAATTTGATATCCAACTCATTCCCTTTCCAAACCTGAGACCCTGCCTATAGCATGAGATGTGATATCCAAGTCCTTCCCAATCCAATCCTGAGACCCTTCCTATAGCAAGTAATGTGATAGCTCAATGCTTATACCAAACCTGAGACCCTTCCTATGGCATGAGATATCATATACAACTCCTTCCCATTCCAATCCTGAGACCCTTCCTATAGCATGAGATGTGATATCTCAATGCTTATACCAAACCTGAGACCCTTCCTATAGCATGAGATGTGATATCCAACTTCTTCCCATTCCAATCCTGAGACCCTTCCTATAACATGAGATGTGATGTCTCAATGCTTCTAATACCAAACCTGAGATCTTTCCTATAACATGAGATGTGATATCCAAGTCCTTCCCATTCCAATCCTGAGACCCTTCCTATAGCAAGTAATGTGATAGCTCAATGCTTATACCAAACCTGAGACCCTTCCTATGGCATGAGATGTCATATACAACTCCTTCCCATTCCAATCCTGAGACCCTTCCTATAGCATGAGATGTGATACCTCAATGCTTATACCAAACCTGAGACCCTTCCTATAGCATGAGATGTGATATCCAACTTCTTCCCATTCCAATCCTGAGACCCTTCCTATAACATGAGATGTGATGTCTCAATGCTTCTAATACCAAACCTGAGATCTTTCCTATAACATGAGATGTGATATCCAACTCCTTCCCATTCCAATCCTGAGACCCTTCCTATAGCATGAGATGTGATATCTCAATGCTTATACCAAACCTGAGAGAGACCCTTCCTATAGCTTGAGATGTCATATACAACTCCTTCCCATTCCAATCCTGAGACCCTTCCTATAGCATGAGATGTGATATCTCAATGCTTATACCAAACCTGAGACACTTCCTATAGCATGAGATGTGATATCTCAATGCTTATACCAAACCTGAGATACTTCCTATGACATGAGATGTGATATCCAATTCCTTCCCATTCCAAACCTGAGACCCTTCCTACAGCATGCGATGTGATATCTCAATGCTTCTAATACCAAACCTGAGACCGGTCCTATAACATGAGATGGGATATCCAACTCCTTCCCGTTCCAAACCTGATACCCTTCCTATAGCATGAGATGTGATATCCAACTCCTTCCCATCCCAATCCTGAGACACCTCCGATAGCAGAGATGTGATATCTACGTCCTTCCCATTCCAATCCTGAGACCCTACCTATAGCATGAGATGTGATATCTCAATGCTTCTACCAAACCTGAGACCCTTCTTTTAGCATGAGATGTGATATCCAACTCCTTCCCATTCCAATCCTGAGACCCTTCCTATAGCATGAGATGTGATATCTCAATGCTTCTAATACCAAACCTGAGATTCTTCCGATAACATGAGATATGATACCCAAATCCTTCCCCTTCCAAACCTGAGACCCTCCCTTTAGCATGAGATGTGATATCCAACTCCTTCCCATTCCAAACCTGAGACCCTTCCTATAGCATGAGATGTGATATCCAACTCCTCCCCATTCCAATCCTGAGACACTTCCGATAGCATGAGATGTGATATCTCAATGCTTCTAATACCAAACCTGAGATCTTTCCTATAACATGTGATGTGATATCCAAATCCTTCCCGTTCCAAACCTGAGACCCTTCCTATAGCATGATATGTGATATCCAACTCCTTCCCATTCCAATCCTGAGACCCTTCCGATAGCATGAGATGTGATATCTCAATTCTTCTAATACCAAACCTGAGATCCTTCCTATAACATGTGATGTGATATCCAAATCCTTCCCCTTCCAAACCTGAGACCCTGCCTTTAGCATGAGATGTGCTATCCAACTCCTTCCCATTCCAATCCTGAGACCCTTATGATAGCATGAGATGTGATATCTCAATGCCTCTAATACCAAACCTGAGATACTTCCGATAGCATGAGATGTGATATCTCAATGCTTCTAATACCAAACCTGAGATCCTTCCTATAACATGAGATGTGATATCCAAATCCTTCCCTTCCAAACCTGAGACCCTCCCTTTAGCATGAGATGTGATATCCAACTCCTTCCCATTCCAATCCTGAGACCCTTCTGATAGCATGAGATGTGATATCTCAATGCCTCTAATACCAAACCTGAGATCCTACCTCTAACATGAAATTTGATATCCAACTCATTCCCTTTCCAAACCTGAGACCCTGCCTATAGCATGAGATGTGATATCCAAGTCCTTCCCATTCCAATCCTGAGACCCTTCCTATAGCATGTGATGTGATAGCTCAATGCTTATACCAAACCTGAGACCCTTCCTATGGCATGAGATGTCATATACAACTCCTTCCCATTCCAATCCTGAGACCCTTCCTATAGCATGAGATGTGATATCTCAATGCTTATACCAAACCTGAGACCCTTCCTATAGCATGAGATGTGATATCCAACTTCTTCCCATTCCAATCCTGAGACCCTTCCTATAACATGAGACGTGATGTCTCAATGCTTCTAATACCAAACCTGAGATCTTTCCTATAACATGAGATGTGATATCCAACTCCTTCCCATTCCAATCCTGAGACCCTTTCTATAGCATGAGATGTGATATCTCAATGCTTATACCAAACCTGAGAGAGACCCTTCCTATAGCTTGAGATGTCATATACAACTCCTTCCCATTCCAATCCTGAGACCCTTCCTATAGCATGAGATGTGATATCTCAATGCTTATACCAAACCTGAGACACTTCCTATAGCATGAGATGTGATATCTCAATGCTTATACCAAACCTGAGATACTTCCTATGACATGAGATGTGATATCCAATTCCTTCCCATTCCAAACCTGAGACCCTTCCTACAGCATGCGATGTGATATCTCAATGCTTCTAATACCAAACCTGAGACCGGTCCTATAACATGAGATGGGATATCCAACTCCTTCCCGTTCCAAACCTGATACCCGTCCTATAGCATGAGATGTGATATCCAAATCCTTCCCATTCCAATCCTGAGACCCTTCCGATAGCATGAGATGTGATATATCAATGCTTCTAATACTAAACCTGAGATCCTTCCGATAGCATGAGATGTGATTTCTCAATGCTTCTAATACCAAACCTGAGATCATTCCTATAACACGAGATGTAATATCCAAATCCTTCCCCTTCCAAACCTGAGACCCTCCCTTTAGCATGAGATGTGATATCCAACTCCTTCCCATTCCAATCCTGAGACCCTTCCGATAGCATGAGATGTGATATATCAATGCTTTTAATACCAAACCTGTGATCCTTCCTATAACAAGAGATGTGATATCCAAATCCCTCCCCTTCCAAACCTGAGACCCTCCCTTTAGCATGAGATGTGATATCTCAATGCCTCTAATACCAAACCTGAGATCCTTCCGATAGCATGAGATGTGATATCTCAATGCTTCTAATACCAAACCTGAGATCCTTCCTATAACATGAGATGTGATATCCAAATCCTTCCTGTTCCAAACCTGAGACCCTTCCTATAGCATATGTGATATCCAACTCCTTCCCATTCCAAACATGAGACCCTTCCTATAGCAAGAATGTAATATCCACCTCCTACCCATTCCAATCCTGAGACCATTCCTATAGCATGAGATGTGATATCTCAATGCTTCTAATACCAAACCTGAGATACTTCCTATGACATGAGATGTGATATCCAATTCCTTCCCATTCCAATCCTGAGACCCTTCCTATAACATGAGATGTGATGTCTCAATGCTTCTAATACCAAACCTGAGATCCTTCCTATGGCATGAGATGTCATATAAAACTCCTTCCCATTCCAATCCTGAGACCCTTCCTATAGCATGAGATGTGATATCCAACTCCTTCCTATTCCAATCCTGAGACCCTTCCTACAGCATGAGATTTGATATCTCAATGCTTCTAATACTAAACCTGAGATTCTTCCAATAGCATGAGATGTGATATCTCACTGCTTCTAATACCAAACCTGAGATCATTCCTATAACATGAGATGTAATATCCAAATCCTTCCCCTTCCAAACCTGAGACCCTCCCTTTAGCATGAGATGTGATATCCAACTCCTTCCCATTCCAATCCTGAGACCCTTCCGATAGCATGAGATGTGATATATCAATGCTTTTAATACCAAACCTGTGATCCTTCCTATAACAAGAGATGTGATATCCAAATCCCTCCCCTTCCAAACCTGAGACCCTCCCTTTAGCATGAGATGTGATATCTCAATGCCTCTAATACCAAACCTGAGATCCTTCCGATAGCATGAGATGTGATATCTCAATGCTTCTAATACCAAACCTGAGATCCTTCCTATAACATGAGATGTGATATCCAAATCCTTCCTGTTCCAAACCTGAGACCCTTCCTATAGCATATGTGATATCCAACTCCTTCCCATTCCAAACATGAGACCCTTCCTATAGCAAGAATGTAATATCCACCTCCTACCCATTCCAATCCTGAGACCATTCCTATAGCATGAGATGTGATATCTCAATGCTTCTAATACCAAACCTGAGATACTTCCTATGACATGAGATGTGATATCCAATTCCTTCCCATTCCAATCCTGAGACCCTTCCTATAACATGAGATGTGATGTCTCAATGCTTCTAATACCAAACCTGAGATCCTTCCTATGGCATGAGATGTCATATAAAACTCCTTCCCATTCCAATCCTGAGACCCTTCCTATAGCATGAGATGTGATATCCAACTCCTTCCTATTCCAATCCTGAGACCCTTCCTACAGCATGAGATTTGATATCTCAATGCTTCTAATACTAAACCTGAGATTCTTCCAATAGCATGAGATGTGATATCTCACTGCTTCTAATACCAAACCTGAGATCATTCCTATAACATGAGATGTAATATCCAAATCCTTCCCCTTCCAAACCTGAGACCCTCCCTTTAGCATGAGATGTGATATCCAACTCCTTCCCATTCCAATCCTGATACCCTTCCTATAGCATGAGATGTGATGTCTCAATGCTTCTAATACCAAACCTGAGATCCTTCCTATAACATGAGATGTGATATCCAACTCCTTCCCATTCCAATCCTGAGACACTTCCTATAGCATGAGAAGTGATATCTCCATGCGTATACCAAACCTGACACCCTCCCTATAACATGAGATGTGATATCCAAATCCTTCCCATTCCAATCCTGAGACCCTTCCTATAGCATGAGATGTGATATCTTAATGCTTATACCAAACCTGAGAGCCTACCTATAGCATGAGATGTGATATGCAAGTCCATCCCATTCCAATCCTTAGACCCTTCCTACATCATGCGATGTGATATCTCAATGATTCTAATTCCAAACCTGAGACCCGTCCTATAACATGAGATGGGATATCCAACTCCTTCCCATTCCAATCCTGAGCCACTTCCGATAGCAGAGATGTGATATCTCAATGCTTATACCAAACCTGAGACCCTTCCTATAACATGAAATGTGATAGCCAACTCCTTCCCGTTCCAAACCTGAGACCCTTCCTATAGCATATGTGATATCCAACTCCTTCCCATTCCAAACAATGGACCCTTCCTATAGCAAGAATGTAATATCCCACTCCTACCCATTCCAATCCTGAGACCATTCCTATAGCATGAGATGTGGTATCTCAATGCTTCTAATACCAAACCTGAGATACTTCCTATGACATGAGATGTGATATCCAATTCCTTCCAATTCCAAACCTGAGACCCTTCCTACAGCATGCGATGTGATATCTCAATGCTTCTAATACCAAACCTGAGACCCGTCCTATAACATGAGATGGGATATCCAACTCCTTCCCGTTCCAAACCTGATAACATTCCTATAGCATGAGATGTGATATCCAAGTTCTTCCCATTCCAATCCTGAGACCCTTCCTATAGCATGAGATGTGATATCTCAATGCTTCTAATACCAAACCTGAGACCCTTCCTATAACATAAGATGGGATATCCAACTCCTTCCCATTTCAATCCTGAGACCCTTCCGATAGCAGAGATGTGATATCTCAATGCTTATACCAAACCTGAGACCCTTCCTATGGCATGAGATGTCATATACAACTCCTTCCTATTCCAATCCTGAGACCCTTCCTATAACATGAGATGTGATGTCTCAATGCTTCTAATACCAAACCTGAGATCCTTCCTATGGCACGAGATGTCATATAAAACTGCTTCCCATTCCAATCCTGAGACCCTTCCTATAGCATGAGATGTGATATCCATCTCCTTCCCATTCCAATCCTGAGACCCTTCCTATAGCATGAGATGTGATATCTCAATGCTTCTAATACCAAACCTGAGATGTTCCTTCCCATTCCAATCCTGACACCCTTCCTATAACATGAGATGTGATATCCAACTCCTTCCCATTCCAATCCTGAGACCCTTCCTATAGCATGAGATTTGATATCTCGATGCTTCTAATACCAAACCTGAGACCCTTCCGATAGCATGAGATGTGATATCTCAATGCTTCTAATACCAAACCCGAGATCATTCCTATAACACGAGATGTGATATCCAAATCCTTCCCCTTCCAAACCTGAGACCCTCCCTTTAGCATGAGATGTGATATCCAACTCCTTCCCATTCCAATCCTGAGACCCTTCTGATAGCATGAGATGTGATATCTCAATGCCTCTAATACCAAACCTGAGATCTTACCTCTAACATGAAATGTGATATCCAACTCCTTCCCCTTTCAAACCTGAGAGCCTTCCTTTAGCATGAGATGTGATATCGAAGTATTTCCCATTCCAATCCTGAGACCCTTCATATAACATGAGATGTGATATCCAACTCCTTCCCATTCCAACCTGAGACCCTTCCTATAGCATGAGATGGGATATCCAACTACTTCCAAATCCAATCCTGATACCCTTCCGATAGCATGAGATGTGATATCTCAATCCCTCTAATACCAAACCTGAGATCCTTCCGATAGCATGAGAAGTGATATCTCAATGCTTCTAATACCAAACGTGAGATCCTTCCTATAACATGAGATGTGATATCAAAATCCTTCCCCTTCCAAACCTGAGACCCTCCCTTTAGCATGAGATGTGATATCCAACTCCTTCCCATTCCAATCCTGAGACCCTTCTGATAGCATGAGATGTGATATTCAATGCCTCCAATACCAAACCTGAGATCCTACCTCTAACATGAAATGCGATATCCAACTCCTTCCCTTTCCAAACGTGAGACCCTCCCTATAGCATGAGATGTGATATCCAAGTCCTTCCCATTCCAATCCTGAGAACCTTCCTATAGCATGAGATGCGATATCTTAATGCTTCTAAAACCAAACCTGAGACCCTTCCTATAACATAAGATGGGATATCCAACTCCTTCCCATTCCAATCCTTAGACCCTTCCGATAGCAGAGATGTGATATCTCAATGCTTATACCAAACCTGAGACCCTTCCTATGGCATGAGATGTCATATACAACTCCTTTCCATTCCAATCCTGAGACCCTTCCTATAGCATGAGATTTGATATCTCAATGCTTATACCAAACCTAAGACCCTTCCTATAGCATGAGATGTGATATCCAACTCCTTCCCATTCCAATCCTGAGACCCTTCCTATAACATGAGATGTGATGTCTCAATGCTTCTAACACCAAACCTGAGATCCTTCCTATGGCATGAGATGTCATATAAAACTCCTTCCCATTCCATTCCTGAGACCCTTCCTATAGCATGAGATGCGATATCCAACTCCTTCCCATTCCAATCCTGAGACCCTTCCTATAGCATGAGATGTGATATCTCAATGCTTCTGATACCAAACCTAAGATCCTTCCTATAACATGAGATGTGATATCCAAATCCTTCCCATTCCAACCTGTTAGGAAAGATTTCGTAATTGTACGTAATTTTCCTTCCACAGTCAGTACCGGGGAACGCTGTTTCCCGTAGTTTCTTTTATCGTGTTGCGGCTTTAGTGCAACATGACACAAGAGGGCACTGTAAGCTAAGTTACAGCTCTCGTGGGTCTCTAGCCTTCTACAGGCCCTAGATACTCTTTTAGGATGGTATTTGATCGGTGCAAGTCATTCAGGGACTCAAATGGTGGCTGTTAAGACGGATTTCTGAACTCTGTCCTGGTGGCGCAGAAGTTCAGAAGGACAACCTAATTACTTGGAACAGGGTAACCTCTGGACGAGCCAGACCAATCAAGGTAGCGATCGCGGCGGTCAAGACTAGGTCTCAAGAGGGGTGAGGGTGACTGAAAGCCCGCAATGAGCACACAAAGCAAGAGCGCTTCCAAACTACTCCAAACAGTTGTTATATCAAAAATAGATACACATTTATTTTAAGGCCTTTAAAACAATGACCGTAGCGAGAAAATCACAATATCACAATACTAAGCCAACACATACCATATCAACACAATATATATACAAATACGACAGTCGCAAGCATTAGAGGCACGAAATGTGTAGTCCACCTGCAAGGGAAGGAAAACAGGCAGTGCGATAATGCTTTAGACTCAGTTCGCCTTCAGAGGCACCTAACTAGATGGAAGTCCGAGCCCTGCGAAGAGTGGAGCCTTGTGCTCAAAGTACCTGCCACGCCGGTGCCAACGGGCAAAAGGGGGAGCTCTTCGGAGGAAGTCAGGCAGTTTGGGTTAGTGCCCAGCAGAAGGAGAACAGGTTCCGCAACTCAAGCGCAGCCTCCACAGCGAGCAGAAGCAGAGCGCGAGTACGGACAAAAGGGTGCTGTTTTTACACAGCGGGGAAAAGCAATGGGCTACTGCAGGAGGGCGACCAGATCCTAGCTAAACTACTCACCGGTCCCCGAAGCAAGCAGACCCAGGCTTCTCCACGTTAGTTTCAGCAGCTGGCAGGTTCAGAAGAGCAGGGAACGCCTCGTAGTCGTGTAGAGCAAAAAGACGTCCCAATCGACGAAACCAGCACAGTTTGTTGCCGCAGCAGGACAACGGAGCGGCCGTGTGTATCCGAGCCAAATGTACACTCCTCCCTTCAGACTTGGGAACGCCAAGTGTACGAAGCGTGGGAGAGTGACCAGGACTCGGAATACAACACAACCTGGCGGCAGTTAACGAGCAGGACTCCCTTGTAAGCTGGTCAGTCAACTGGATGGCCCAGAGACACTTCCAAAGGCTTACTTGGCAGGAGATGATGAAGTCGCCGGGAATAGCTGTTCCTGCTATTCCAAAGGTCGAAGCACCAGTACAGGCCTTCTGGTTCGATCAAAGGAGGAAAGGGTTTCACAGGACGACAGCAGTGCAAAGGAGGAATCCTTCAGCGGGTCACCAGCGATTCCTCGGTCCAGCCTCTTGGTTGCAGGATACTTGGCTCCTGTATTCCTTCGTTCGTGAGAACTCAGGAGATCGACATGGTAGTGGTGTTTCCAGCCCCCTCTTATCCACGGTTCCCTTCGCGCCAAAACGGAGGGGAGCCAATGGGAGATCCGCTCATCAACACACATACCATACGTGGACCAATCACGGACCACGGTGGTCCCAGGCATTCACACCACCCTAGACTCTCTGGCACCCAGGATGTGTATTGGGACCAGACATCCCAGCCCACACCCTGGAGGCACACAAACGACATGTAGAAGCCCGCGAAAGCAACCACGTTTCGCGGGAAAGTACATGCCCAAATAAGGAAGGCCCCGGGTCGCTCGACCTGGGGAAGGTGAAGGGAGCAAGACGGTCAATGGACAAGACAAAGGAGCCTCGTGGTCTGGCCATTTTGGGAGCCAGGCCACCATTTTGGGTTCAGTGCGAAAAACGTGCTCAGAACGCCAAAAGGAGCTCAAAATAAACAAAACGATCGCTGCCACCATTCGAGTCCCTGAATGACTTGCACCGATCAAATACCATCCTAAAAGAGTATCTAGGGCCTGTAGAAGGCTAGAGACCCAAGAGAGCTGTAACTTAGCTTACAGTGCCCTCTTGTGTCATGTTGCACTAAAGCCGCAACATGATAAAAGAAACTACGGGAAACAGCGTTCCCCGGTACTGACTGTCTTAAGGGCATGTCAGTTTCCCCATAAGAAAAGGAGCGAAAGCCCAGAGGAGTGCAGCAGAAGGCTGCACTTCTCTGGCAAAGTCAAGAACAAGGTGAAAAACAACAGCAAAAAGTTTAGGGGTTGCCACATGGAAGGAAAATTACCTACAATTACGAAATCTTTCCTAACAGTGGCAGCGATCGTTTTGTTTATTTTGAGCTCCGTTTGGCGTTCTGAGCACGTTTTTCGCACTGAACCCAAAATGGTGGCCTGGCTCCCAAAATGGCCAGACCACGAGGCTCCTTTGTCTTGTCCACTGACCGTCTTGCTCCCTTCACCTTCCCCAGGTCGAGCGACCCGGGGCCTTCCTTATTTGGGCATGTACTTTCCCGCGAAACGTGGTTGCTTTCGCGGGCTTCTACATGTCGTTTGTGTGCCTCCAGGGTGTGGGCTGGGATGTCTGGTCCCAATACACATCCTGGGTGCCAGAGAGTCTAGGGTGGTGTGAATGCCTGGGACCACCGTGGTCCGTGATTGGTCCGCGTATGGTATGTGTGTATATGAGCAGATCTCCCATTGGCTCCCCTCCGTTTTGGCGCGAAGGGAACCGTGGATAAGAGGGAGCTGGAAACACCACTACCATGTCGATCTCCTGAGTTCTCACGAACGAAGGAATACAGGAGCCAAGTATCCTGCAACCAAGAGGCTGGACCGAGGAATCGCTGGAGACCCGCTGAAGGAATCCTCCTTTGCACTGCTGTCGTCCTGTGAAACCCTTTCCTCCTTTGATCGAACCAGAAGGCCTGTACTGGTGCTTCGACCTTTGGAATAGCAGGAACAGCTATTCCCGGTGACTTCATCAACTCCTGCCAAGTAAGCCTTCGGAAGTGTCTCTGGGCCATCCAGTTGACTGACCAGCTTACAAGGGAGTCCTGCTCTGTAACCGCCGCCAGGTTGTGTTGTATTTCGAGTCCTTGTCACTCTCCCACGCTTCGTACACTTGGCGTTCCCAAGTCTGAAGGGAGGAGTGTACATTTGGCTCGGATACACACGGCCGCTCCGTTGTCCTGCTGCGGCAACAAACTGTGCTGGTTTCGTCGATTGGGACGTCTTTTTGCTCTACACGACTACGAGGCGTTCCCTGCTCTTCTGAACCTGCCAGCTGCTGAAACTAACGTGGAGAAGCCTGGGTCTGCTTGCTTCGGGGACCGGTGAGTAGTTTAGCTAGGATCTGGTCGCCCTCCTGCAGTAGCCCATTGCTTTTCCCCGCTGTGTAAAACAGCACCCTTTTGTCCGTACTCGCGCTCTGCTTCTGCTCGCTGTGGAGGCTGCGCTTGAGTTGCGGAACCTGTTCTCCTTCTGCTGTGCACTAACCCAAACTGCCTGACTTCCTCCGAAGAGCTTCCCCTTTTGCCCGTTGGCACCGGCGTGGCAGGTACTTTGAGCACAAGGCTCCACTCTTCGCAGGGCTCCGACTTCCATCTAGTTAGGTGCCTCTGAAGGCGAACTGAGTCTAAAGCGTTATCGCACTGCCTGTTTTCCTTCCCTTGCAGGTGGACTACACATTTCGTGCTTATAACGCTAGCGACTGTTGTATTTGTATATATATATTGTGTTGATATGGTATGTGTTGGTTTAATATTGTGATATTGTGATTTTCTCGCTACGGTCATTGTTTTAAAGGCCTTAAAATAAATGTGTATCTATTTTTGATATAACAACTGTTTGGAGTAGTTTGTAAGCGCTCTTGCTTTGTGTGCTCATTGCGGGCTTTCAGTCACCCTCACCCCTCTTGAGACCTAGTCTTGACCGCCGCGATCGCTACCTTGATTGGTCTGGCTTGTCCAGAGGTTACCCTGTTCCAAGTAATTAGGTTGGCCTTCTGAACTTCTGCGCCACCAGGACAGAGTTCAGAAATCGGTCTTAACACAACCCAAGACCCTTCCTATAGAATGAGATGGGATATCCAACTCCTTCCAAATCCAATCCTGATACCCTTCCGATAGCATGAGATGTGATATCCCAATGCTTCTACCAAACCTGAGACCCATACTATGGCATGAGATGTGATATCAAACTCCTTCCCATTCCAATTCTGAGACCCTTCCTATACCATGAGACTTGATATCTCAATGCTTCTAATACCAAACCTGAGACCCATCCTATAACATGAGATGTGATATTTAAATCCTTCCCCTTCCAAACCTTAGACCCTTCCTTTATCATGAGATGTGATATCCAACTCCTTCCCATTCCAATCCTGAGAGCCTTCCTATAGCATGAGATGTGATATCTCAATGCTTCTAATACCAAACCTGAGACCCTTCCTATAACATGAGATGGGATATCCAACTCCTTCCCATTCCAATCCTGAGACCCTTCCGATAGCAGAGATGTGATATCTCAATGCTTATACCAAACCTGAGACCCTTCCTATGGCCTGAGATGTCATATACAACTCCTTCCCATTCCAATCCTGAGAACCTTCCTATAGCATGAGATGTGATATCCAACTCCTTCCCATTCCAATCCTGAAACCCTTCCTATAGCATGAGATGTGATATCTCAATGCTTATACCAAACCTGATACCCTTCCTATAGCATGAGATGTGATATCCAAATCCTTCCCATTCCAATCCTGAGACCCTTCCTATAGCATGAGATGTGATATCTCAATGCTTATACCAAACCTGAGAGCCTACCTATAGCATGAGATGTGATATCCAAGTCCATCCCATTCCAATCCTTAGACCCTTCCTACAGCATGCGATGTGATATCTCAATGATTCTAATACCAAACCAGAGACCCGTCCTATAACATGAGATGGGATATCCAACTCCTTCCCATTCCAATCCTGAGACCCTTCCTATAGCTTGAGATGTGATATCCAACTCCTTCCCATTCCAATTCTGAGACCCTTCCTATACCATGAGACTTGATATCTCAATGCTTCTAATACCAAACCTGAGACCCATCCTATAACATGAGATGTGATATCTAAATCCTTCCCCTTCCAAACCTTAGACCCTTCCTTTATCATGAGATGTGATATCCAACTCCTTCCCATTCCAATCCTGAGACCCTTCCTATAGCATCAGATGTGATATCTCAATGCTTCTAATACCAAACCTGAGACCCTTCCTATAACATGAGATGGGATATCCAACTCCTTCCCATTCCAATCCTGAGACCCTTCCGATAGCAGATATGTGATATCTCAATGCTTATACCAAACCCGAGACCCTTCCTATGGCCTGAGATGTCATATACAACTCCTTCCCATTCCAATCCTGAGACCCTTCCTATAGCATGAGATGTGATATCCAACTCTTCCCATTCCAATCCTGAGACCCTTCCTATAGCATGAGATGTGATGTCTCAATGCTTCTAATACCAAACCTGAGACCCTTCCTATAACATGAGATGTGATATCCAACTCCTTCCCATTCCAATCCTGAGACCCTTCCTATAGCATGAGAAGTGATATCTCCATGCTTATACCAAACCTGAGACCCTTCCTATAGCATGAGATGTGATATCCAAATCCTTCCCATTCCAATCCTGAGACCCTTCCTATAGCATGAGATGTGATATCTCAATGCTTATACCAAACCTGAGAGCCTACTTATAGCATGAGATGTGATATCCAAGTCCATCCCATTCCAATCCTTAGACCCTTCATACAGCATGCGATGTGATATCTCAATGATTCTAATACCAAACCAGAGACCCGTCCTATAACATGAGATGGGATATCCAACTCCTTCTAATTCCAATCCTGAGCCACTTCCGATAGCAGAGATGTGATATCTCAATGCTTATACCAAACCTGAGACCGTTCCTATAACATGAGATGTGATATCCAACTCCTTCCCATTCCAAACCTGAGACCCTCCCTTTAGCATGAGATGTGATATCTCAATGCTTCTAATACCAAACCTGAGACCCGTGCTATAACATGAGATGGGATATCCAACTCCTTCCCGTTCCAAACCTGATACCCTTCCTATAGCATGAGATGTGATATCCAACTCCTTCCCATCCCAATCCGAGGAGACACCTCTGATAGCAGAGATGTGATATCTCAATGCTTATACCAAACCTGAGACTCTTCCTATAACATGAGATGTGATATCCAACTCCTTCCCGTTCCAAACCTGAGACCCTTCCTATAGCATGAGATGTGATATCCAACTCCGTCCCATTCCAATCTTGAGACCCTTCCGATAGCATGAGATGTGATATCTCAATGCTTCTAATACCAAACCTGTGATCCTTCCTATAACAAGAGATGTGATATCCAAATACTTCCCATTCCAAACCTGAGACCCTCCCTTTAGCATGAGATGTGATATCTCAATGCCTCTAATACCAAACCTGAGATCCTTCCGATAGCATGAGATGTGATATCTCAATGCTTCTAATACCAAACCTGAGATCCTTCCTATAACATGAGATGTGATATCCAAATCCTTCCCCTTCCAAACCTGAGATCCTCCCTTTAGCATGAGATGTGAGATCCAACTCCTTCCCATTCCAATCCTGAGACCCTTCTGATAGCATGAGATGTGATATCTCAATGCCTCTAATACCAAACCTGAGATCCTACCTCTAACATGAAATGTGATATCCAACTCCTTCCCTTTCCAAACGTGAGACCCTCCCTATAGCATGAGATGTGATATCCAAGTCCTTCCCATTCCAATCCTGAGACCCTTCCTATAGCATGAGATGTGATGTCTCAATGCTTCTAATACCAAACCTGAGATCCTTCCTATAACATGAGATGTGATATCCAACTCCTTCCCATTCCAATCCTGAGACACTTCCTATAGCATGAGAAGTGATATCTCCATGCGTATACCAAACCTGACACCCTCCCTATAACATGAGATGTGATATCCAAATCCTTCCCATTCCAATCCTGAGACCCTTCCTATAGCATGAGATGTGATATCTTAATGCTTATACCAAACCTGAGAGCCTACCTATAGCATGAGATGTGATATGCAAGTCCATCCCATTCCAATCCTTAGACCCTTCCTACATCATGCGATGTGATATCTCAATGATTCTAATTCCAAACCTGAGACCCGTCCTATAACATGAGATGGGATATCCAACTCCTTCCCATTCCAATCCTGAGCCACTTCCGATAGCAGAGATGTGATATCTCAATGCTTATACCAAACCTGAGACCCTTCCTATAACATGAAATGTGATAGCCAACTCCTTCCCGTTCCAAACCTGAGACCCTTCCTATAGCATATGTGATATCCAACTCCTTCCCATTCCAAACAATGGACCCTTCCTATAGCAAGAATGTAATATCCCACTCCTACCCATTCCAATCCTGAGACCATTCCTATAGCATGAGATGTGGTATCTCAATGCTTCTAATACCAAACCTGAGATACTTCCTATGACATGAGATGTGATATCCAATTCCTTCCAATTCCAAACCTGAGACCCTTCCTACAGCATGCGATGTGATATCTCAATGCTTCTAATACCAAACCTGAGACCCGTCCTATAACATGAGATGGGATATCCAACTCCTTCCCGTTCCAAACCTGATAACATTCCTATAGCATGAGATGTGATATCCAAGTTCTTCCCATTCCAATCCTGAGACCCTTCCTATAGCATGAGATGTGATATCTCAATGCTTCTAATACCAAACCTGAGACCCTTCCTATAACATAAGATGGGATATCCAACTCCTTCCCATTTCAATCCTGAGACCCTTCCGATAGCAGAGATGTGATATCTCAATGCTTATACCAAACCTGAGACCCTTCCTATGGCATGAGATGTCATATACAACTCCTTCCTATTCCAATCCTGAGACCCTTCCTATAACATGAGATGTGATGTCTCAATGCTTCTAATACCAAACCTGAGATCCTTCCTATGGCACGAGATGTCATATAAAACTCCTTCCCATTCCAATCCTGAGACCCTTCCTATAGCATGAGATGTGATATCCATCTCCTTCCCATTCCAATCCTGAGACCCTTCCTATAGCATGAGATGTGATATCTCAATGCTTCTAATACCAAACCTGAGATGTTCCTTCCCATTCCAATCCTGGCACCCTTCCTATAACATGAGATGTGATATCCAACTCCTTCCCATTCCAATCCTGAGACCCTTCCTATAGCATGAGATTTGATATCTCGATGCTTCTAATACCAAACCTGAGACCCTTCCGATAGCATGAGATGTGATATCTCAATGCTTCTAATACCAAACCCGAGATCATTCCTATAACACGAGATGTGATATCCAAATCCTTCCCCTTCCAAACCTGAGACCCTCCCTTTAGCATGAGATGTGATATCCAACTCCTTCCCATTCCAATCCTGAGACCCTTCTGATAGCATGAGATGTGATATCTCAATGCCTCTAATACCAAACCTGAGATCTTACCTCTAACATGAAATGTGATATCCAACTCCTTCCCCTTTCAAACCTGAGAGCCTTCCTTTAGCATGAGATGTGATATCGAAGTATTTCCCATTCCAATCCTGAGACCCTTCATATAACATGAGATGTGATATCCAACTCCTTCCCATTCCAACCTGAGACCCTTCCTATAGCATGAGATGGGATATCCAACTACTTCCAAATCCAATCCTGATACCCTTCCGATAGCATGAGATGTGATATCTCAATCCCTCTAATACCAAACCTGAGATCCTTCCGATAGCATGAGAAGTGATATCTCAATGCTTCTAATACCAAACGTGAGATCCTTCCTATAACATGAGATGTGATATCAAAATCCTTCCCCTTCCAAACCTGAGACCCTCCCTTTAGCATGAGATGTGATATCCAACTCCTTCCCATTCCAATCCTGAGACCCTTCTGATAGCATGAGATGTGATATTCAATGCCTCCAATACCAAACCTGAGATCCTACCTCTAACATGAAATGCGATATCCAACTCCTTCCCTTTCCAAACGTGAGACCCTCCCTATAGCATGAGATGTGATATCCAAGTCCTTCCCATTCCAATCCTGAGAACCTTCCTATAGCATGAGATGCGATATCTTAATGCTTCTAAAACCAAACCTGAGACCCTTCCTATAACATAAGATGGGATATCCAACTCCTTCCCATTCCAATCCTTAGACCCTTCCGATAGCAGAGATGTGATATCTCAATGCTTATACCAAACCTGAGACCCTTCCTATGGCATGAGATGTCAGAAGGAGAACAGGTTCCGCAACTCAAGCGCAGCCTCCACAGCGAGCAGAAGCAGAGCGCGAGTACGGACAAAAGGGTGCTGTTTTTACACAGCGGGGAAAAGCAATGGGCTACTGCAGGAGGGCGACCAGATCCTAGCTAAACTACTCACCGGTCCCCGAAGCAAGCAGACCCAGGCTTCTCCACGTTAGTTTCAGCAGCTGGCAGGTTCAGAAGAGCAGGGAACGCCTCGTAGTCGTGTAGAGCAAAAAGACGTCCCAATCGACGAAACCAGCACAGTTTGTTGCCGCAGCAGGACAACGGAGCGGCCGTGTGTATCCGAGCCAAATGTACACTCCTCCCTTCAGACTTGGGAACGCCAAGTGTACGAAGCGTGGGAGAGTGACCAGGACTCGGAATACAACACAACCTGGCGGCAGTTAACGAGCAGGACTCCCTTGTAAGCTGGTCAGTCAACTGGATGGCCCAGAGACACTTCCAAAGGCTTACTTGGCAGGAGATGATGAAGTCGCCGGGAATAGCTGTTCCTGCTATTCCAAAGGTCGAAGCACCAGTACAGGCCTTCTGGTTCGATCAAAGGAGGAAAGGGTTTCACAGGACGACAGCAGTGCAAAGGAGGAATCCTTCAGCGGGTCACCAGCGATTCCTCGGTCCAGCCTCTTGGTTGCAGGATACTTGGCTCCTGTATTCCTTCGTTCGTGAGAACTCAGGAGATCGACATGGTAGTGGTGTTTCCAGCCCCCTCTTATCCACGGTTCCCTTCGCGCCAAAACGGAGGGGAGCCAATGGGAGATCCGCTCATCAACACACATACCATACGTGGACCAATCACGGACCACGGTGGTCCCAGGCATTCACACCACCCTAGACTCTCTGGCACCCAGGATGTGTATTGGGACCAGACATCCCAGCCCACACCCTGGAGGCACACAAACGACATGTAGAAGCCCGCGTGATTGGTCCACGTATGGTATGTGTGTTGATGTGCGGATCTCCCATTGGCTCCCCTCCGTTTTGGCGCGAAGGGAACCGTGGATAAGAGGGAGCTGGAAACACCACTACCATGTCGATCTCCTGAGTTCTCACGAACGAAGGAATACAGGAGCCAAGTATCCTGCAACCAAGAGGCTGGACCGAGGAATCGCTGGAGACCCGCTGAAGGAATCCTCCTTTGCACTGCTGTCGTCCTGTGAAACCCTTTCCTCCTTTGATCGAACCTGAAGGCCTGTACTGGCGCTTCGACCTTTGGAATAGCAGGAACAGCTATTCCCGGTGACTTCATCAACTCCTGCCAAGTAAGCCTTCGGAAGTGTCTCTGGGCCATCCAGTTGACTGACCAGCTTACAAGGGAGTCCTGCTCTGTAACCGCCGCCAGGTTGTGTTGTATTTCGAGTCCTTGTCACTCTCCCACGCTTCGTACACTTGGCGTTCCCAAGTCTGAAGGGAGGAGTGTACATTTGGCTCGGATACACACGGCCGCTCCGTTGTCCTGCTGCGGCAACAAACTGTGCTGGTTTCGTCGATTGGGACGTCTTTTTGCTCTACACGACTACGAGGCGTTCCCTGCTCTTCTGAACCTGCCAGCTGCTGAAACTAACGTGGAGAAGCCTGGGTCTGCTTGCTTCGGGGACCGGTGAGTAGTTTAGCTAGGATCTGGTCGCCCTCCTGCAGTAGCCCATTGCTTTTCCCCGCTGTGTAAAACAGCACCCTTTTGTCCGTACTCGCGCTCTGCTTCTGCTCGCTGTGGAGGCTGCGCTTGAGTTGCGGAACCTGTTCTCCTTCTGCTGTGCACTAACCCGAACTGCCTGACTTCCTCCGAAGAGCTTCCACTTTTGCCCGTTGGCACCGGCGTGGCAGGTACTTTGAGCACAAGGCTCCACTCTTCGCAGGGCTCCGACTTCCATCTAGTTAGGTGCCTCTGAAGGCGAACTGAGTCTAAAGCGTTATCGCACTGCCTGTTTTCCTTCCCTTGCAGGTGGACTACACATTTCGTGCTTATAACGCTAGCGACTGTTGTATTTGTATATATATTGTGTTGATATGGTATGTGTTGGTTTAATATTGTGATATTGTGATTTTCTCGCTACGGTCATTGTTTTAAAGGCCTTAAAATAAATGTGTATCTATTTTTGATATAACAACTGTTTGGAGTAGTTTGTAAGCGCTCTTGCTTTGTGTGCTCATTGCGGGCTTTCAGTCACCCTCACCCCTCTTGAGACCTAGTCTTGACCGCCGCGATCGCTACCTTGATTGGTCTGGCTTGTCCAGAGGTTACCCTGTTCCAAGTAATTAGGTTGGCCTTCTGAACTTCTGCGCCACCAGGACAGAGTTCAGAAATCGGTCTTAACACAACCCAAGACCCTTCCTATAGAATGAGATGGGATATCCAACTCCTTCCAAATCCAATCCTGATACCCTTCCGATAGCATGAGATGTGATATCCCAATGCTTCTACCAAACCTGAGACCCATACTATGGCATGAGATGTGATATCAAACTCCTTCCCATTCCAATTCTGAGACCCTTCCTATACCATGAGACTTGATATCTCAATGCTTCTAATACCAAACCTGAGACCCATCCTATAACATGAGATGTGATATTTAAATCCTTCCCCTTCCAAACCTTAGACCCTTCCTTTATCATGAGATGTGATATCCAACTCCTTCCCATTCCAATCCTGAGACCCTTCCTATAGCATGAGATGTGATATCTCAATGCTTCTAATACCAAACCTGAGACCCTTCCTATAACATGAGATGGGATATCCAACTCCTTCCCATTCCAATCCTGAGACCCTTCCGATAGCAGAGATGTGATATCTCAATGCTTATACCAAACTTGAGACCCTTCCTATGGCCTGAGATGTCATATACAACTCCTTCCCATTCCAATCCTGAGAACCTTCCTATAGCATGAGATGTGATATCCAACTCCTTCCCATTCCAATCCTGAAACCCTTCCTATAGCATGAGATGTGATATCTCAATGCTTATACCAAACCTGATACCCTTCCTATAGCATGAGATGTGATATCCAAATCCTTCCCATTCCAATCCTGAGACCCTTCCTATAGCATGAGATGTGATATCTCAATGCTTATACCAAACCTGAGAGCCTACCTATAGCATGAGATGTGATATCCAAGTCCATCCCATTCCAATCCTTAGACCCTTCCTACAGCATGCGATGTGATATCTCAATGATTCTAATACCAAACCAGAGACCCGTCCTATAACATGAGATGGGATATCCAACTCCTTCCCATTCCAATCCTGAGACCCTTCCTATAGCTTGAGATGTGATATCCAACTCCTTCCCATTCCAATTCTGAGACCCTTCCTATACCATGAGACTTGATATCTCAATGCTTCTAATACCAAACCTGAGACCCATCCTATAACATGAGATGTGATATCTAAATCCTTCCCCTTCCAAACCTTAGACCCTTCCTTTATCATGAGATGTGATATCCAACTCCTTCCCATTCCAATCCTGAGACCCTTCCTATAGCATCAGATGTGATATCTCAATGCTTCTAATACCAAACCTGAGACCCTTCCTATAACATGAGATGGGATATCCAACTCCTTCCCATTCCAATCCTGAGACCCTTCCGATAGCAGATATGTGATATCTCAATGCTTATACCAAACCCGAGACCCTTCCTATGGCCTGAGATGTCATATACAACTCCTTCCCATTCCAATCCTGAGACCCTTCCTATAGCATGAGATGTGATATCCAACTCTTCCCATTCCAATCCGGAGACCCTTCCTATAGCATGAGATGTGATGTCTCAATGCTTCTAATACCAAACCTGAGACCCTTCCTATAACATGAGATGTGATATCCAACTCCTTCCCATTCCAATCCTGAGACCCTTCCTATAGCATGAGAAGTGATATCTCCATGCTTATACCAAACCTGAGACCCTTCCTATAGCATGAGATGTGATATCCAAATCCTTCCCATTCCAATCCTGAGACCCTTCCTATAGCATGAGATGTGATATCTCAATGCTTATACCAAACCTGAGAGCCTACTTATAGCATGAGATGTGATATCCAAGTCCATCCCATTCCAATCCTTAGACCCTTCATACAGCATGCGATGTGATATCTCAATGATTCTAATACCAAACCAGAGACCCGTCCTATAACATGAGATGGGATATCCAACTCCTTCCAATTCCAATCCTGAGCCACTTCCGATAGCAGAGATGTGATATCTCAATGCTTATACCAAACCTGAGACCGTTCCTATAACATGAGATGTGATATCCAACTCCTTCCCATTCCAAACCTGAGACCCTCCCTTTAGCATGAGATGTGATATCTCAATGCTTCTAATACCAATCCTGAGACCCTTCCCATAGTATGAGATGTGATATCCAACTCCTTCCCATCCCAATCCTGAGACACTTCCGATAGCAGAGATGTGATATCTCAATGCTTATACCAAACCTGAGACCCTTCCTATAACATGAGACGTGATATCCAACTCCTTCCCATTCCAATCCTGAGACTCTTCCTATAGCATGAGATGTGATATCTCAATGCTTCTACCAAACCTGAGGCCCTTCCTATAGCATGAGATGTGATATCCGACTCCTTCCCATTCCGATCCTCAGACACTTCCTATAGCATGAGATGTGATATCTCAATGCTTCTAATACCAAACCTGAGACCCTTCCTATGGCATGAGATTTGATATCAAACTCCTTCCCAATCCAATCCTGAGACCCTTCCTATAGCATGAGATATGATATCCAACTCCTTCCCATTCCAATCCTGAAACCCTTCCTACACCATGAGATGTGATATCTCAATGCTTCTAATATCAAAACTGAGACCCTCCCTATAGCATGAGATGTGATATCTAAGTCCTTCCCATTCCAATCCTGAGACCCTTCGGATAGCAGAGATGTGATATCTCAATGCTTATACCAAACCTGAGACCCTTCCTATGGCATGAGATGTGATATCCAACTCCTTCCCATTCCAATCCTGAGACCCTTACTATAGCATGAGATGTGATATCTCAATGCTTCTAATACCAAACCTGAGATCCTTCCTATAACATGAGATGTGATATCCAAATCCTTCCCCTTCCAAACCTGAGACCCTCCCTTTAGCATGAGATGTGATATCCAACTCCTTCCCATTCCAATCCTGAGACCCTTCTGATAGCATGCGATGAGATGTCTCAATGCTTCTAATACCAAACCTGAGATCCTTCCGATAGCATGAGATGTGATATCTTAATGCTTCTAATACCAAACCTGAGATCCTTCCTATAACATGAGATGTGATATCCAAATCCTTCCCCTTCCAAACCTGAGACCCTCCCTTTAGCGTGAGATGTGATGTCCAACTCCTTCCCATTCCAATCCTGAGACCCTTCTGATAGCATGAGATGTGATGTCTCAATGCCTCTAATACCAAACTTGAGATCCTACCTCTAACATGAAATGTGATATCCAACTCCTTCCCCTTCCAAACCTGAGAGCCTTCCTATAGCATGAGATGTGATATCCAACTCCTTCCCATTCCAATCCTGAGACTCTTCCTGTAGCATGAGATGTGATATCTCAATGCTTCTACCAAACCTGAGACCCTTCCTATAGCATGAGATGTGATATTCGACTGCTTCCCATTCCAATCCTCAGACACTTCCTATAGCATGAGATGTGATATCTCAATGCTTCTAATACCAAACCTGAGACCCTTCCTATGGCATGAGATTTGATATCAAACTCCTTCCGAATCCAATCCTGAGACCCTTCCTATACCATGAGATGTGATATCTTAATGCTTCTAATACCAAACCTGAGACCCTTCCTATGGCATGAGATATGATATCCAACTCCTTCCCATTCCAATCCTGAAACCCTTCCTATACCATGAGATGTGATATCTTAATGCTTCTAATACCAAACGTGAGACCCGTCCTATAACATGAGATGTGATATCCAAATCCTTCCCCTTCCAAACCTGAGACCCTTCCTTTAGCATGGGATGTGATATCCAGCTCCTTCTCATTCCAATCCTGAGACCCTTCCGATAGCATGAGATGTGATATCTCAATGCTTCTAATATCAAAACTGAGACCCTCCCTATAGCATGAGATGTGATATCTAAGTCCTTCCCATTCCAATCCTGAGACCCTTCGGATAGCAGAGATGTGATATCTCAATGCTTATACCAAACCTGAGACCCTTCCTATGGCATGAGATGTGATATCCAACTCCTTCCCATTCCAATCCTGAGACCCTTCCTATAGCATGAGATGTGATATCTCAATGCTTCTATGTTAAGACGGATTTCTGAACTCTGTCCTGGTGGCGCAGAAGTTCAGAAGGCAAACCTAATTACTTGGAACAGGGTAACCTCTGGACGAGCCAGACCAATCAAGGTAGCGATCGCGACGGTCAAGACTAGGTCTCAAGAGGGGTGAGGGTGACTGAAAGCCCGCAATGAGCACACAAAGCAAGAGCGCTTACAAACTACTCCAAACAGTTGTTATATCAAAAATATATACACATTTATTTTAAGGCCTTTAAAATAATGACCGTAGCGAGAAAATCACAATATCACAATATTAAGCCAACACATACCATAATAATACAATATATATACAAATACGACAGTCGCAAGCGTTATATGCACGAAATGTGTAGTCCACCTGCAAGGGAAGGAAAACAGGCAGTGCGATACAATGCTTTAGACTCAGTTCGCCTTCAGAGGCACCTAACTAGATGGAAGTCCGAGCCCTGCGAAGAGTGGAGCCTTGTGCTCAAAAGTACCTGCACACGCTGGTGCCAACGGGCAAAAGGAGAAGCTCTTCGGAGGAAGTCAGGCAGTTCGGTTTAGTGCACAACAGAAGAAGAACAGGTTCCGCGACTCAAGCGCAGCCTCCACAGTGAGCAGAAGCAGAGCGCGAGTACGGACAAAAGGGTGCTGTTTTTACACAGCGGGGAAAAGCAATGGGCTACTGCAGGAGGGCGACCAGATCCTAGCTATACTACTCACCGGTCCCCGATGCAAGCAGACCCAGGCTTCTCCACGTTAGTTTCAGCAGCTGGCAGGTTCAGAAGAGCCGGGAATGCCTCGTCGTCGTGTAGAAAAAAAAGACGTCCTAATCGAAGAAACCTGCACAGTTTTGTCACCACAGCAGGGCAACGGAGCGGCCGTGTGTATCTGAGCCAAATGTACACTATTCACTTCAGACTTGGGAACGCCAAGTGTACTAAGCGTGTGAGAGTGACAAGGACTCGAAATACAACACAACCTGGCGGCGGTTACAGAGCAAGACTCCCTTGTAAGCTGGTCAGTCAACTGGATGGCCCAGAGACGCTTCCGAAGGCTTACTGGCAGGAGATGATGAAGTCGCCGAGAATAGCTGTTCCTGCTATTCCAAAGGTCGAAGCACCAGTACAGGCCTTCTGGTTCGATCAAAGGAGGAAAGGGTTTCACAGGACGACAGCAGTGCAAAGGAGGAGTCCTTCAGCGGGTCACCAGCGATTCCTCGGTCCAGCCTCTTGGTTGCAGGATACTTGGCTACTGTATTCCTTTGTTCGTGAGAACTCAGGAGATCGACATGGTAGTGGTGTTTCCAGCCCCCTCTTATCCACGGTTCCCTTCGCGCCAAAACGGAGGGGAGCCAATGGGAGATCCGCTCATCAACACACACACCATTCGTGGACCAATCACGGACCACGGTGGTCCCAGGCATTCACACTACCCTAGACTCTCTGGCACCCAGGATGTGTATTGGGACCAGACATCCCAGCCCACACCCTGGAGGCACACAAAAGACATGTAGAAGCCCGCGAAAGCATCCGTGTTTCGCGGGAAAGTACATGCCCAAATAAGGAAGGCCCCGGGTCGCTCGACCTGAGGAAGGTGAAGGGAGCAAGACGGTCAGTGGACAGGACAAAGGAGCCTCGTGGTCTGGCCATTTTGGGAGCCAGGCCACTATTTTGGATTCAGTGTGAAAAACGCGCTCAGAACGCCAAAAGGAGCTCAAAATACACAAAACGATCGCTGCCACCATTCCAATCCCTGAATGACTTGCTGTAACGCTCACCTGGTTCCCTCGGAGGCGCTGGTCTTGACTGGGCGGTGAGAACGTCTTCACCGTTAGGCGTAGGATTCGTTTGGCTCCCGGATTTGACCCCTTCCTCACCGAAAGCTTGACCTGCAGTGTGAGGTGTCCGCAAGTGGAAAATCAAGGTATTAGTGGCTGGAAGGCTGGGAGAAGTTCTTAGCCCCTCTCTCTCTCTCTTCCCGTGGTACTCGGGTGATTGTTGTGCTCACCTTAAGTAAGTGAATGCTGAGCTCTCCATCCTGCGTCTTGTGCAGGGGCGCTGGATCCAGTTACTTCACTGGATGTGAGTTCCGCCTCTTGATTGCAGAGGGTAGTTGAGAGCGAAGCCGCCGTTTGCTGCACGAGCGTGACTTGTAAGTATTAAAGTTCTCTTTAGATTGCTCTCTTCAAATGTCTTTTCCCCTAATGTCTATGTCTTTTACTTTTCAGATGCTGTCGATGCCAAAGAAGATGCTCTCCCCGATTCGTGGCAGAGAGCGTAACAAGAAGATGATGAATTCGAAGGCACGTAAGTAGGAAGGCTGTTTTGGGGCCGTAGAATGCACCTTAATGTCCCCTTTTGTCTCTACAGGTGCCGGAATGCAGTGCGAGCAAGGTTGGAGCAAGCGCAACACAGGTAAGCAGTTTTGTAACCAAGCGTTACTAACCAATGTTCTTGTCTTTGCAGGCCCGATGCCGGACGAGAAATGCAGAAAAAACATCTTGGATGCTGCCGATGGATCGGGTGAGTCGAAGCGCTAACTTTGCCTTTGTCTAACCTGTGCCTTTTGTTTTGCAGGAGCCGCTGAAGATTGAAGATTGGTTCCCAGCAGGTAATTTTCGTAATTACAGGGTCCGGAGCTGAAGATTCGCTGGAGCTGACACGGTGAGCGTCCTGCTGCAGATGCAGAATAACGCGAAGCATGTGGTACCAATCGGGTGTGGTTTAAATAGCCCATAGGAGTGCTTAGTTGTCTTCTTCCACAGCAGCCTCGCCCAGGTAAAAGAGTTCCTGCTTCCAGAAGGGTTCCAGCAGCAATGATCCAGGGAGTGGTGCCTGCCCCACCCAGAAGGAAAAGTAGTCCCTGCCAGAAGAGAGTAAAGCCTCATCTTGCTGGTAAGTAAGCAGCATGGTCTGCTCCAGGTAGGTTCACCCAAGCACCTTTACACTTGATATGAGCCCGGCGCTTCCTGTGCCGGGACGGATCCTTACTATGAGCCTGGCACCACCGGTGCCAGGACAAGGTCCAAAAGGTCCCTATTGGGACTTGCTGGTGCCGATAAGACATGTTATGAGCCTGCTCCCAAGGATGTTGGGTAGGTCCTGACTCCTTGAAAGCAGTGGTCATGACAGCACCCCCCCTCAAGGCCCCTCCCAAATTCGTCTTCTCCGGGGGTTTTGGTTTATCAGGAAAAGTTCGATGAAACTTCTTAACCAGACGGGGTGCATGAACATGTTCCGACGGTTCCCAAGATCGTTCCTGGGGGCCATAACCTTTCCAGTCAATCAGATAGTATAATTTAGATTTGGAAATCTTGGAGTCTAATATGTCTTGTATTTCGAATTCTAGTTCTCCGTCCACAAGAATAGGGTCTGGAGATTTTGTCAAACGGGTTCCAGGTTGCATCGGTTTCAGTAGTGAGACGTGGAAAACTGGATGTATCTTCATATGGGCAGGTAGGCCCAATTTAACCGCCACTGGATTGATTATGGCAGTGATTGGGTAAGGCCCCAGGTATCGTGGATTGAAAGTACGCGGTCCTTTTAGGGGTAAATGTTTGGTGTATAGCCAGACCTGATCTCCCACAAGATATTGAGGAGCTTCCTTTCGATGTAGATCCGCACACTTCTTGTATTGCTCCTTGGCCTGCTTGAGGTGAGATGTGGCCTCTTTAAAGGCTTGAGTGATTGTCGAATGCAGATGATCTACAGCGGGTGTTCCAAGAGTCTGAGGTGGGTCAAGATTTGAGGTGCGAGGGTGGATTCCATATGAAAGAAAAAACAGAGTTTTTCCAGTTCCGGCGTGGACTGAATTATTATAAGCGTACTCCGCAATCCAGAGAATGTCTTTCCAAGTGCCCTCTGATTGTTGTAACATGCAGCGTAGATACTGTTCCAAGGTTTGGTTGGTCCTCTCGGTCTGCCCGTCGGTCTGGGGATGGTGGCTGGTCGAAAGCCTTATGTCAATTTGGGCTAGGCGACAACAACTCCGCCAGAAGTGGGAAATAAATTGACTCCCTCTATCTGAGATTAAAACTGAAGGAAAGCCGTGCAACCGAACGATGTTTTCGAGGAATTCTCGGGCCAAAATTGGAGCTGTAGGTAACCCTTTCAATGGGATGAAATGAGCCATTTTCGAGAATAGGTCCACAATCACTAAGATTGTATTAAATCCGGAGCATGGTGGTAAATCCGTGATGAAGTCCATGGAGAGAGTATGCCATGGGTGTGGAGGAATGCCTAATGGATGTAGGAGGCCTGCTGGTTTCTCCTTCTGGTTTTTGCTTTGAGCGCACACACCACAGGAATTAATGTAATCCTTAATGTCCTTTCTCCAAGACGGCCACCAAAAATGTCTTTTTATCTTTTCCAACGTTTTGGTAATGCCGGGATGTCCTTCCATTAAGGAGTCATGGTAACAAGAGATCACCTGTCTTTGTAAATCGGTACATGGTAGATATAATCTTCCTCGAAAGTATAGTAGGTTCTTATCCATTGTGAAATCATTTCCCTTGCGTTGCCAGTCTTGCACTTCTGCTGGAGTCAGCAGATCTTTAACTTTAGCTTCAATGTCTTCAATGGATTGTGCACCTATCAAACCCAGGATTCTCTGTTCCGGAATTATGGGTACGGGTTCAGGATTGGTCGTGAGTTCATCTACTCCAATTCGGGAGAGAGCATCTGCTTTTCCATTCTTGTTGCCTGGTCGGTAAGTTATCACAAAGTCGAATTCGGCGAAAAACAATGCCCAGCGAAGCTGTCTAGAGGATTGAGCTTTGGCTGATTTAAGGTACTGTAAATTACGATGATCCGTGATGACGGTGACTGTGTGTCGGGCCCCCAAGAGATAATGCCGCCAAGCTTTAAAGGCGGACTTGATAGCCAAAAGTTCCTTATCTGTAATGGTATAGTTAATTTCAGGAGCTGAAAATTTGCGGGACCAAAATGCCACTGGGTGTAACTGATTTGTTTCCGGGTCTCTTTGCGAAAGTACTGCTCCCATTGCGAGACTGGAAGCATCAGTCTCTACTATATAGGAAAGTTCCGGGCGAGGATGTTTTAGAACTGGAGCCGAGGTGAATTTTGTTTTTAGTTCCTGAAAAGCTTGTTCAGCCTCTGTAGACCATTCGAAACGTTTATTCTTTCTGAGGAGGGCTGTAATGGGTTGGACTACTCGAGAAAACTCTGGGATAAATCTTCGATAAAAGTTGGCGAAGCCCAACATGCTTTGAACTCCTTTCACTGATGTTGGTGAGGGCCACTTAACGATAGCGTCCACTTTTCTTGAGTCCATGTGGACTCCATTAGGTGACAAAATAAATCCCAAAAATTCGACCTCCGTGACGTGAAAAACGCATTTTTCCAATTTTGCAAAGAGCCTGTGTTTTCGGAGCCGCTCCAATACTGCGGTGACATGTTTTCGATGTTCCGCCTCAGAGGACGAGTAGACCAGAATGTCATCAATATAGACAACTACACATACGTCAATGAGCTCTCTGAGGACGTCATTCATAAAATACTGAAAGGCTGCCGGAGCATTGCAAAGCCCAAAGGGCATTACTTGATACTCGAACAGTCAATATTTAGTACGAAAGGCCGTCTTCCATTCATCGCCCTCTTTTATTCGTACTAAATGGTAGGCTCCTCTGAGGTCCAGCTTTGTGTAGATACAGGCACTTTTAACCTGGTCAAGAAGTTCAGGGATCAATGGTAACGGATATCTGTTCTTAATCGTAATCTGGTTCAGGGCACGGTAATCTATGCATGTTCTTAGGTCTCCCTCTTTTTTGGCACGAAGAACAAAGCTGAAGAGGCTGGGGACTTCGAGGGACGGATAAATCCATTAGTCAAGTACTGGTCCAAATACTGCCTTAGGTGAAGATTTTCAGGTTCTGTGAGGGCATAAATTCGACTGCATGGAGGAGTGGATCCTGGAACCAAGTCTATTTGGCAGTCGTATGATCTGTGAGGAGGCAGCGAATTAGCTTGATCTTTCCGAAAGACATCCTGAAATTCCCGGTATTCAGGAGGCAGGTGAGGACTCTCAGAAGTAGTTGCAGCTAGCTTCGTGGGGGGCTGCGGATAACAGGTAGGTGCGCATTCTGGAAACCGGATTGTCTTTGCTCGCCAATCAATTTGAGGATTGTGTTTCTCCAGCCAAGGGATTCCCAGGATAACTTGAAACTGTGGAGCCTTGATCACGTCAAACACGATCTTCTCTTGATGTCCATCTTGGCTTACCAACGTCACTTCCATGGTGGTGTGAGTAACTGGTCCGGAAGCTATTTCCGTACCATCCACGATGGTGATAACGTCTTTCACCGACTTAGGACAAAGAGATAGATTCATCCTGGCGGCCAATTCACAGTCCACGTAATTGCCGATTGCGCCACTATCTATGTATGCTTTAATGGCATGCATACGATTGGGTTGTTCCGGACTCACGAGGACCATGCGCATGGTAAAATGCGAGGTCAAAGAACTGGTTTTAACGCTCGGCAAGCGGACCTCTACACTTGTCGGGCGAGGTCGTTTTCCGACTCTGAACTTTTGGCACCCTTATCGGAAGCTCCTACTGTCTTCTTCTTTGGTTTCACTGGGCAATCTTGGAGGAAGTGCCCTGAGTTCCCGCAATAGAGGCACAATTGCAGTTGTCTTCTCCTTTCTCTTTCCTTTTGGGTTAGAGGTCCTTTCACCACCCCAATCTGCATGGGTTCCACAGTATCATTTCCTTTAACGGAGCTCTGTGGTCTTGAAAAAACTCGATTCTCAAACCTGGAACGATCGGCTTTTCGATTTTGTATTCTATGATCCAGTTGCACCACCAGATCAATGTATTCGGAACAGTCTTGTGGAGGATTCACCACCTGGGCCAGAACGTCTTTAAGTTCTCCACGAAGGCCTCTATAGAAAAGGGTGATTCTCTTATCCTCAGGCCACCCGGTTTCAACCACTAGTCTGTTGAATGATGCAATGTAGGCCAGAAGATCTTGATTGCCCTGTCGTAGTGAAAGAAGTTCATTGTCCAGGGCCTGTCCCTGAGAATGTCTTGCGAACAATCTTTCCATACTAGCTTGGAAGTCCTGGAAATTATACAGAATAGGGTTATCTTGAGTCACTAAAGGAATAGACCAATCTGCGGCACTGCCGCTAAGATATGAAAGCACGAAGGCCACCTTAGCCTGGTCCGTTGGAAAAGCAGCAGGTCTACACAGAAAGTGCAAACGACACTGATTGATGAAAACAGCAAATCTTTTCGGATCACCTGAAAAGCGTTCGGGCGGAGCCAAAGGTACATTTCCTGGTAGATTAATTTGCACCGGATTAGAGGAAGCTGTTGGGGCATGGCTACCACCAGGGGTAGGCAGAGGAGTCTGTCCCGCTTGGGCTTGTAACAATTGTCTAGCCAAGTCGTCTGTTCGCTCCTTAGAAACCACTAGCTCTCTCCTTAGGGCATTTGTTTCCTGGCGAGCTGCGTGTACTTCTGCTCTCAACTCCCCGAGCAACTGGGCCAATTGGTCTGTGTCCGAAGTCTCCATTGCGCCTGGGCGGGAAATGTATGGTGAGGCTTCGCGTTCTGTAACGCTCACCTGGTTCCCTCGGAGGCGCTGGTCTTGACTGGGCGGTGAGAACGTTTTCAACGTTAGGCGTAGGATTCGTTTGGCTCCCGGATTTGACCCCTTCCTCACCGAAAGCTTGACCTGCAGTGTGAGGTGTCTGCAAGTGGAAAATCAAGGTATTAGTGGCTGGAAGGCTGGGAGAAGTTCTTAGCCCCTCTCTCCCTCTCTTCCCGTGGTACTCGGGTGATTGTTGTGCTCACCTTAAGTAAGTGAATGCTGAGCTCTCCATCCTGCGTCTTGTGCAGGGGCGCTGGATCCAGTTACTTCACTGGATGTGAGTTCCGCCTCTTGATTGCAGAGGGTAGTTGAGAGCGAAGCCGCCGTTTGCTGCACGAGCGTGACTTGTAAGTATTAAAATTCTCTTTAGATTGCTCTCTTCAAATGTCTTTTCCCCTAATGTCTATGTCTTTTACTTTTCAGATGCTGTCGATGCCAAAGAAGATGCTCTCCCCGATTCGTGGCAGAGAGCGTAACAAGAAGATGATGAATTCGAAGGCACGTAAGTAGGAAGGCTGTTTTGGGGCCGTAGAATGCACCTTAATGTCCCCTTTTGTCTCTACAGGTGCCGGAATGCAGTGCGAGCAAGGTTGGAGCAAGCGCAACACAGGTAAGCAGTTTTGTAACCAAGCGTTACTAACCAATGTTCTTGTCTTTGCAGGCCCGATGCCGGACGAGAAATGCAGAAAAAACGTCTTGGATGCTGCCGATGGATCGGGTGAGTCGAAGCGCTAACTTTGCCTTTGTCTAACCTGTGCCTTTTGTTTTGCAGGAGCCGCTGAAGATTGAAGATTGGTTCCCAGCAGGTAATTTTCGTAATTACAGGGTCCGGAGCTGAAGATTCACTGGAGCTGACACGGTGAGCGTCCTGCTGCAGATGCAGAATAACGCGAAGCATGTGGTACCAATCGGGTGTGGTTTAAATAGCCCATAGGAGTGCTTAGGTGTCTTCTTCCACAGCAGCCTCGCCCAGGTAAAAGAGTTCCTGCTTCCAGAAGGGTTCCAGCAGCAATGATCCAGGGAGTGGTGCCTGCCCCACCCAGAAGGAAAAGTAGTCCCTGCCAGAAGAGAGTAAAGCCTCATCTTGCTGGTAAGTAAGCAGCATGGTCTGCTCCAGGTAGGTTCACCCAAGCACCTTTACACTTGATATGAGCCCGGCGCTTCCTGTGCCGGGACGGATCCTTACTATGAGCCTGGCACCACCGGTGCCAGGACAAGGTCCAAAAGGTCCCTATTGGGACTTGCTGGTGCCGATAAGACATGTTATGAGCCTGCTCCCAAGGATGTTGGGTAGGTCCTGACTCCTTGAAAGCAGTGGTCATGACACTTGCACCGATCAAATACAATCCTAAAGGAGTATCTAGGGCCTCTAGAAGGCTAGAGACCCAAGAGAGCTGTAACTTAGCTTACAGTGCCCTCTTGTGTCATGTTGCACTAAAGCCGCAACATGATAAAAGAAACTACGGGAAACAGCGTTCCCTGGTACTGACTGTCTTAAGGGCATGTCAGTTTCCCCATAAGAAAAGGAGCGAAAGCCCAGAGGAGTGCGGCAGAAGGCTGCACTTCTCTGGCAAAGTCAAGAACAAGGTGAAAAACAACAGCAAAAAGTTTAGGGGTTGCCACATGGAAGGAAAATTACCTACAATTACGAAATCTTTCCTAACACTCGCCCCTCCCAGACTATGGACAGGGGGAACTAATCCACCCCTGGATGAGTCTCTTGTTCAGGTCGGTTAAACATTCTGGACAACCCATCAGCATTGCTATGTTGGACACCTGGCCTATGCTCAATAGTGAAGTCGAAGCCTTGTAGACTTATGGACCACCTAAGCAACTTTGGATTCTCCCCCTTCATGTTCATTAGCCACTTTAACGGCTTATGGTCAGTTTGCACAGTGAAGTGGGTCCCATAGAGGTAGGGCCTCAGCTTCCTTAGGGCCCACACAACAGAGAAACATTCTTTCTCTACCGTGGACCATCTGAGCTCTCTGTCCTTAAGCTGGCGACTAATAAAACCGATAGGGTGTTCCTTACCCTTCTCATCTACTTGTGATAGTACAGCTCCTATCCCAGTGTCAGAGGCGTCCGTCTGCACGATAAAAGGTCTTTGATAATCAGGGGCCCTGAGGACAGGGGCCTGGCACAAGGAGTCTTTTAAGCCATTGAAGGCCTTCTCACACTCGTCGGTCCAAGTTACCTTCTTGGGTTTCTTCGGAGTTGTGAGGGCAGTCAGAGGGGCAGCTATGGTGCCATAGTCTGCCACAAAATTGCGGTAATACCCCGTGAGTCCTAAGAAGGCTCTCACTTGGGTTTGCGTAGTGGGGGTAGGCCAGTCTTGTACTGTTTGTACTTTACTGGGAAGAGGCTGTATCCTCCCTCCACCTACTTCATGTCCAAGGTAAACCACTGAGCCTTGTCCAATCTGGCATTTACTAGCCTTTATGGTCAAGTGGGCTTTCTGAAGAGCCTGGAGCACAATCCCGAGGTGTTTCACATGGTCTTCCCAGGTGGCACTGAAAACTGCTATATCGTCCAGATATGCAAGACAGAATTCGTCCAACCCATTCAACACATGATTCACAAGCCTCTGGAAAGTGGCAGGTGCATTCTTCAACCCGAACGGCATTACCCGGAATTGGTAAAGGCCGTCTGGAGTAGAAAATGCTGTCTTCTCCTTGGCATGCTCTGCTAAAGCTATTTGCCAATAGCCAGCAGTGAGGTCAAACGTGCTGAGGTACTTGGAGGCACCCAAAGTATCCACCAGCTCATCTGTTTGAGGCAAGGGGTGTGCATCTGTCTTGGTGACAGCATTCAGAGCCCTGTAATCCACGCAGAACCTCAATTCAGAAGTGCCTGCCTTTGGAACCAAAACCACTGGGCTGGACCAAGGACTACTATAGGGTTCAATCACCCCAAGGTCTAACATCTTGTTGACCTCGGTCTTAATATAAGACCCTACTTTGTCTGACATCCTGTATCCCCTACTTTTGGTAGGTACACTGTCTCCCGTGTCAATGTTATGTTTGCACCAAGGTGTCAAACCAGGCGACTGTGAAAACAGGGGGGAAAACTGCCTAAGCAAACTTTTCACCTCAGCCTGCTGATCAGAAGTCAGGTGAGGGGCCACTCGGACACCCTCAAAGGAGCTATCTGAAGGACCGCTCTGGAACAGGTCGGGGAGAGGTTCAGACTCCTCTTCCTCAACATCTGAAGCCAGTAGCAGTGCTGCGATTTCGACTCTTGGGACGAAAGCCTTCAGCCTATTCACGTGAAACACTTTTGGAGCCTGTCCAGGCCTTCCAAGGTCCACTAAATAGTTAACCTCACCCAGGGGCTCCACCACTGTGTAAGGGCCTGGCATTTTGTCCTGTAAAGCTCGAGGCCTTATGGGATTCATGATCAGGACTTGCTGACCAGGTGTAAAGTTGATGAGGGAAGCTTTCTGGTCGTACCAATGTTTCACCAGCGCTTGTCCTGCCTTCAATTTATCACTAGCCAAGCCCATCAGAAGTACCATCCGTTTTCTGAGCCCTAGCACATAATCAACTACGTTGGTAGTAACAGGGGGAGTGGGCATCTCCCATCCCTCTTTGACGATGGCTAAGGGTCCCCGTACGGGATGACCGAACAGAAGTTCGAAGGGGCTGAAGCCAACACCCTCCTGTGGTACCTCTCGGTAGGCAAACAGTAAGCATGCTAAAAGAAGATCCCATTTTCTTCTCTGAGGTTCCTCCAGAGCCCCAATCATGCTCTTTAACGTTCTGTTGAAACGTTCCACCAGACCATTGGTCTGGGGGTGGTATGCAGAAGAGAACTTGTAGGTGACCCCACATTCTTTCCACATAGCCTGCATATACTTCGACATAAAGTTGCTGCCACGATCTGACACAACTTCTTTAGGGAAGCCAACCCTAGTAAATATGCCAAGTAAAGCTTTTGCAACTGACTTGGCAGTTACAGTTTTCAATGGGATGGCCTCAGGATATCTGGTTGCATGGTCGACCAGCACCAGGATAAACCTATTGCCTGAGGATGTTTGCGGGTCAAGGGGACCAACGATGTCGATCCCTACCCTTTCAAATGGTACCCCCACAACTGGGAGCGGTACCAACGGAGCTTAGATTATCGCGCCAACCTTACCAGACAACTGGCAGGAGGTACAACTCCTGCAGTGACTTTCTACTTGCACCCCCATCTTGGGCCAGTAGAAGTGCATGGATAACCTTTGCTTGGTCCTCTTCATACCAAGGTGACCAGCAAGGGGAACTTCATGCGCCAACTGCAGGAGGAAGGGCCTAACAGCAAGGGGAACCACCAACCTCCTATGGTCTCCTTCTGTAGACTCTGTGGGCTCACTATACAGGAGTCCACCTTCCCAATAAATCCTATGCGTCCCAGGAGGTTCACCCTCAAGCTGGGAGCAGGCCTGTCTCCTTAGGCCTTCCAGAGATGGGCACTCACGTTGGCCTTTACTGAATTCGTCCCTATCAGGACCTCCTTCAACTAACAAGTCTTTTAGTTCAGGATGATCGTTGGGGTCGAATACTTCAGGCATCGCCACCTCCTCGTCAGGCCCGGGCGATTGACCAACTTCCTCCACCGCAGTGGTAGGCGAGCTCGGGGGAATATTCTCTTTCCCTCGTCTTGACTTGTCGACTCCTTTCGCCTTGGGTTTCCCCTTCGGCTGGGGCAGCGTATTGGACTTGGCCAATGCTGCCCGTGCTTGAGACCATGTGTAGGGTCTTTCGGCAGTGTCTCCTACAAGCCCTAAAGCTCTGAGATCATTACCTAACAAGACCTTTCCCGGGACGTTGCTCTGAATGCTCACTGGAATCCTGACTGTTGTACCATTTAAAGTAAGATTTACAGGTATTACGGGAAACATACGGAGGGGGCCGTCAGCCAACTTAGTGGGCATCAGAGTAGCTCTGGCAACTTCCTCTGAGTCTACCAAGGTAGAATCCACTACAGTGCGACTGCACCCACTATCCCTAAGAGCTGGAGTATCCACTCCATTGATCAGCACACTGTCTTTAAAGTAGTGCTTGGTATTATCCGGAATCCTAGCATAAGCCTCTGCGACTTTAGGCTCCCAGGAACCCAGGGACACTAAAACTACCTCAGCCTCTATCCCGCTGGGAAATGAGTCTGAGGAGAAGGATGCTCCTGTAATCTCTTCTTCCTCGTAGGAGGAGAAGGCCAGATTAGCGGAGTGGACCCCCAAAGGTCTAACCTTACAACGGGGATCCCCCTTCACATGGTCAGTTGCTCCACAAGCAAAACACAATCCATTGGGTCTGTTTACATAGGGAGGCTTATTGTAACCAGAGTTCTGTTTCGGAGGCGGACCTCCACTACCCTGCGAGTTCTCTTGTGTCTTACCCTTATTTTTCTTTTTGTGGCCCTTATGAGAAGAAGATTTAGCAGATTCTCCACCCTCCATATCTTTGGACTTTTTCCCTTCCTCCTGCTTACCAGGATGAGTTTTGTCCTTATGGGACACTCGATGTGACACCCATAAGTCTGCTGCAATGGCCAGCTTCTTAGGATCTATCTCCTTCGAAACGGCCAAATGCTGCTTAAGCTCCGGGGAAGAAGAAGCAAAAATGTGTTCCAGCATGACAAGATTTATCATGCCTTCGAAGGTAGAAACCTTATAACCTTCGACCCAGCCAGTTAAGTTTTTCAAGGATTCAGTGACATAAGATACCCAAGTACCACCTTCCTTTTTCTTATACTCTCTGAAACGTTTCAAATATTGGGCCGGAGTCTTCCCAAACTTTAAAATGAGAGTTTGCTTTAACATTGCGAAATCAGCTCGCTCAGCCTTCGACATTTCCATAATGGCACTACAGCCAGAATGGGGCAGTCTGCTGAGTAACCAGGCAATCTTATCAGCATTGTCAACTTGTTGAACTTCGCATGCATACTCAAACGCATTCAGCCAGTCCATAATGTCATTCCTTTCCTCATACACACTGAGCAGATCTTTCGGAAACCGTGGATGAGAGGAAGCCCCAGACCCATGTCCAGGACCCTTGGACCCATTTGCAACCTGAAGCTTGGCCAGTTCCAACTGATGATCCCTGTCTTTTTGTTTTTCTGCCTGTTCGATTTTTAGTTTGGCTATGCTGAATTCAAGCTCCTGCTGCCTAAACCGCAGCTCTTGCTTCTTGAATTCAAGCATAGCCTCCCCATCAGCACTGGCGGAGGAAACATTAGACATCACATCCTCCCTGTCCTCGTGGTCGCGATGGATCAGTGCAGCGGCAGAACCGTCGGTTCTACCAGTGAGAGCAGCCCCACCACCTTCTGCACTGTCCTCAGAAGTTAGAGAGTCAAGCTGCGCTTCTTGCCACGCCACGATTCTTTGGATCATTTCCAATTTAGTGCCTTGAGAGGAAACACCTCTCTCCGCACACATCTTCTTCAATGTTTCTGATTTGGAAGCATTTAAAGTTAACAAGGTATTTGTTTCCATACTGTTAGATAGGACTATGGCCTTTTTAAAGTTATACTACAACAATTCACTACGTGTCCTGGTTGGAATAACCTGAAATGCCTTAGTTCGTGCGTAACACTGGATACCTTCAGTCGTATCCCACCGCTGTACACCAATTTGTTAAGACGGATTTCTGAACTCTGTCCTGATGGCGCAGAAGTTCAGAAGGCCAACCTAATTACTTGGAACAGGGTAACCTCTGGACGAGCCAGACCAATCAAGGTAGTGATCGCGGCGGTCAAGACTAGGTCTCAAGAGGGGTGAGGGTGACTGAAAGCCCGCAATGAGCACACAAAGCAAGAGCGCTTACAAACTACTCCAAACAGTTTGTTATATCAAAAATATATACACATTTATTTTAAGGCCTTTAAAATAATGACCGTAGCGAGAAAATCACAATATCACAATATTAAGCCAACACATACAATACCAATACAATATATATACAAATACGACAGTCGCAAGCGTTATATGCACGAAATGTGTAGTCCACCTGCAAGGGAAGGAAAACAGGCAGTGCGATACAATGCTTTAGACTCAGTTCGCCTTCAGAGGCACCTAACTAGATGGAAGTCCGAGCCCTGCGAAGAGTGGAGCCTTGTGCTCAAAAGTACCTGCACACGCTGGTGCCAACGGGCAAAAGGAGAAGCTCTTCAGAGGAAGTCAGGCAGTTCGGTTTAGTGCACAACAGAAGAAGAACAGGTTCCGCGACTCAAGCGCAGCCTCCACAGTGAGCAGAAGCAGAGCGCGAGTACGGACAAAAGGGTGCTGTTTTTACACAGCGGGGAAAAGCAATGGGCTACTGCAGGAGGGCGACCAGATCCTAGCTATACTACTCACCGGTCCCCGATGCAAGCAGACCCAGGCTTCTCCACGTTAGTTTCAGCAGCTGGCAGGTTCAGAAGAGCCGGGAATGCCTTGTCGTCATGTAGAAAAAAAGACGTCCCAATCGAAGTAACCTGCACAGTTTTGTCACCACAGCAGGGCAACGGAGCGGCCGTGTGTATCTGAGCCAAATGTACACTACTCACTTCAGACTTGGGAACGCCAAGTGTACTAAGCGTGTGAGAGTGACAAGGACTCGAAATACAACACAACCTGGCAGCGGTTACAGAGCAAGACTCCCTTGTAAGCTGGTCAGTCAACTGGATGGCCCAGAGACGCTTCCGAAGGCTTACTGGCAGGAGATGATGAAGTCGCCGAGAATAGCTATTCCTGCTATTCCAAAGGTCGAAGCACCAGTACAGGCCTTCTGGTTAGATCAAAGGAGGAAAGGGTTTCACAGGACGACAGCAGTGCAAAGGAGGAGTCCTTCAGCGGGTCACCAGCGATTCCTCGGTCCAGCCTCTTGGTTGCAGGATACTTGGCTCCTGTATTCCTTCGTTCGTGAGAACTCAGGAGATCGACATGGTAGTGGTGTTTCCAGCCCCCTCTTATCCACGGTTCCCTTCGCGCCAAAACGGAGGGGAGCCAATGGGAGATCCGCTCATCAACACACACACCATTCGTGAACCAATCACGGACCACGGTGGTCCCAGGCATTCACACTACCCTAGACTCTCTGGCACCCAGGATGTGTATTGGGACCAGACATCCCAGCCCACACCCTGGAGGCACACAAAAGACATGTAGAAGCCCGCGAAAGCATCCGTGTTTTGCGGGAAAGTACATGCCCAAATAAGGAAGGCCCCGGGTCGCTCGACCTGGGGAAGGTGAAGGGAGCAAGACGGTCAGTGGACAGGACAAAGGAGCCTCGTGGTCTGGCCATTTTGGGAGCCAGGCCACCATTTTGGGTTCAGCGCGAAAAACGCGCTCAGAACGCCAAAAGGAGCTCAAAATACACAAAACGATCGCTGCCACCATTCCAATCCCTGAATGACTTGCACCGATCAAATACAATCCTAAACGAGTATCTAGGGCCTGTAGAAGGTTAGAGACCCAAGAGAGCTGTAACTTAGCTTACAGTGCCCTCTTGTGTCATGTTGCACTAAAGCCGCAACATGATAAAAGAAACTACGGGAAACAGCGTTCCCCGGTACTGACTGTCTTAAGGGCATGTCAGTTTCCCCATAAGAAAATGAGCGAAAGCCCAGAGGAGTGCGGCAGAAGGCTGCACTTCTCTGGCAAAGTCAAGAACAAGGTGAAAAACAACAGCAAAAAGTTTAGGGGTTGCCACATGGAAGAAAAATTACCTACAATTACGAAATCTTTCCTAACATTCTACCAAACCTGAGACCCTTCCTATAGCATGAGATGTGATATCCGACTCCTTCCCATTCCAATCCTCAGACACTTCCTATAGCATGAGATGTGATATCTCAATGCTTCTAATACCAAACCTGAGACCCTTCCTATGGCATGAGATTTGATATCAAACTCCTTCCCAATCCAATCCTGAGACCCTTTCTATAGCATGAGATATGATATCCAACTCCTTCCCATTCCAATCCTGAAACCCTTCCTATACCATGAGATGTGATATCTTAATGCTTCTAATACCAAACGTGAGACCCGTCCTATAACATGAGATGTGATATCCAAATCCTTCCCCTTCCAAACCTGAGACCCTTCCTTTAGCATGAGATGTGATATCCAGCTCCTTCTCATTCCAATCCTGAGACCCTTCCGATAGCATGAGATGTGATATCTCAATGCTTCTAATATCAAAACTGAGACCCTCCCCATAGCATGAGATGTGATATCTAAGTCCTTCCCATTCCAATCCTGAGACCCTTCGGATAGCAGAGATGTGATATCTCAATGCTTATACCAAACCTGAGACCCTTCCTATGGCATGAGATGTGATATCCAACTCCTTCCCATTCCAATCCTGAGACCCTTCCTATAGCATGAGATGTGATATCTCAATGCTTCTACCAAACCTGAGACCCTTCCTTTAGCATGAGATGTGATATCCAACTCCTTCCCATTCCAATCCTGAGACCCTTACTATAGCATGAGATGTGATATCTCAATGCTTCTAATACCAAACCTGAGATCCTTCCTATAACATGAGATGTGATATCCAAATCCTTCCCCTTCCAAACCTGAGACCCTCCCTTTAGCATGAGATGTGATATCCAACTCCTTCCCATTCCAATCCTGAGACCCTTCTGGTAGCATGAGATGTGATATCTCAATGCTTCTAATACCAAACCTGAGATCCTTCCGATAGCATGAGATGTGATATCTCAATGCTTCTAATACCAAACCTGAGATCCTTCCTATAACATGAGATGTGATATCCAAATCCTTCCCCTTCCAAACCAGAGACCCTCCCTTTAGCGTGAGATGTGATATCCAACTCCTTCCCATTCCAATCCTTAGACCCTTCTGATAGCATGAGATGTGATGTCTCAATGCCTCTAATACCAAACCTGAGATCCTACATCTAACATGAAATGTGATATCCAACTCCTTCCCCTTCCAAACCTGAGAGCCTTCCTATAACATGAGATGTGATATCGAAGTCCTTCCCATTCCAATCCTGAGACCCTACCTATAACATGAGATGTGATATCCAACTCCTTCCCATTCCAACCTGAGACCCTTCCTATAGCATGAGATGGGATATCCAACTACTTCCAAATCCAATCCTGATACCCTTCCGATAGCATGAGATGTGATATCCCAATGCTTCTACCAAACCTGAGACCCATACTATGGCATGAGATGTGATATCAAACTCCTTCCCATTCCAATCCCGAGACCCTTCCTATAGCTTGAGATGTGATATCCAACTCCTTCCCATTCCAATTCTGAGACCCTTCCTATACCAAGAGACTTGCTATCTCAATGCTTCTAATACCAAACCTGACACCCGTCCTATAACATGAGTTGTGATATCCAAATCCTTCCCCTTCCAAACCTGAGACCCTTCCTTTATCATGAGATGTGATATCCAACTCCTTCCCATTCCAATCCTGAGACCCTTCCCATATCATGAGATTTGTTATCTCAATGCTTCTAATATCAAACTTGAGACCCTCCCTATAGCATGAGATGTGATATCAAAGTCCTTCTCATTCCAATCCTGAGACCCTTCCTATAGCATGAGATGTGATATGATATCTCAATGCTTATACCAAATCTGAGACCCTTCCTATGGCATGAGATGTGATATCCAACTCCTTCCCATTCCAATCCTGAGACACTTCCTATAGCATGAGATGTGATATCTCAATGCTTCTATCAAACCTGTGACCCTTCCTTTAGCATGAGATGTGATATCCAACTCCTTCCCATTCCAATCCTGAGACCCTTCCTATGGCATGAGTTGTGATATCTCAATGCTTCTAATACCAAACCTGGGACCCGTCCTATAACATGAGATGTGATATCCAAATCCTTCCCTTTCCAGACGTGAGACCCTTCCTTTAGCATGAGATGTGATATCCAAATCCTTCCCATTCCAATCCTGAAACCCTTCCTATAGCATGAGATGTGATATCTCAATGTTTCTAATAAAAAACCTGAGACCCTTCCTATAGCAAGAGATGTGATATCCACATCCTTCCCATTCAAATCCTGAGACCCTTCCTATAACATGAGATGTGATATCCAACTCCTTCCCATTCCAACCTGAGACCCTTCCTATAGCATGAGAAGGGATATCCAACTCCTTCCCATTGCAATCCTGAGATCCTTCCTATAACATGAGATGTGATATCCAACTCCTTCCCATTCCAACCTGAGACCCTTCCTATTGGATGAGATGTGATATCCAACTCCTTCCCATTCCAATCCTGAGACCCTTCCTATACCATGAGATGTGAACCGCAATGTTTCAAATACCAAACCTGGGACCCGTTCTATAACATGAGATATGATATCCAAATCCTTCCCCTTCCAAACCTGAGACCCTTCCTTTAGCATGAGATGTGATATCCAAATCCTTCCCATTCCAATCCTGAGACCCTACCTATAACATGAGATGTGATATCCAACTCCTTCCCATTCCAATCTGAGACCCTTCCTATGGCATGAGATGTGATATCCAAATCCTTCCCATTCCAATCCTGAGACCCTTCCTATAGCATGAGATGTAATATCACAATGCTTGTAATACCAAACCTGAGACCCTTCCTATAGCATAAGATGTGATATCTCAATGCTTCTAATTCCAAACCTGGGACCCGTCCTATAACATGAGATATGATATTCAAATCCTTCCCCTTCCAAACCTGAGACCCTTCCTTTAGCATGAGATGTGATATCCAAATCCTTCCAATTCCAATCCTGAAATCCTTCCTATAGCATGAGATGTGATATCTCAATGTTTCTAATAAAAAACTGAGACCCTTCCTATGGCAAGAGATGTGATATCCAAATCCTTCCCATTCCAATCCTGAGACCCTTCCTATAACATGAGATGTGATATCCAACTCCTTCCCATTCCAATCCTGAAACCCTTCCTATAGCTTCAGATGTGATATCAAACTCCTTCCCATTCCAATCCTGAGATAGCTTGAGATGTGCTATCCAACTCCTTCCCATTCCAATCCTGAGACCCTTCCTATACCATGAGATGTGATATCTCAATGCTTCTAATACCAAACCTGAGACCGTCCTAAAACATGTGAGATCCAAATCCTTCCCCTTCCAAACCTGAGACCTTTCCTTTAGCATGAGATGTGATATCCAACTCCTTCCCATTCCAATCCTGAGACCTTTCCTATAGCATGATATGTGATATCTCAATGCTTCTAATACCAAACCTGAGATCCTTCCGATAGCATGAGATGTGATATCTCAATGCTTCTAATACCAAACCTGAGATCCTTCCTATAACATGAGATGTGATATCAAAATCCTTCCCATTCCAATCCTGAGACCCTTCTGATAGCATGAGATGTGATGTCTCAATGCCTCTAATACCAAACCTGAGATCCTACCTCTAACATGAAATGTGATATCCAACTCCTTCCCCTTCCAAACCTGAGAGCCGTCCTATAGCATGAGATGTGATATCCAACTCCTTCCCATTCCAATCCTGAGACTCTTCCTATAGCATGAGATGTGATATCTCAATGCTTCTACCAAACGTGAGACCCTTCCTATAGCATGAGATGTGATATCTGACTCCTTCCCATTCCAATCCTCAGACACTTCCTATAGCATGAGATGTGATATCTCAATGCTTCTAATACCAAACCTGAGACCCTTCCTATGGCATGAGATTTGATATCAAACTCCTTCACAATCCAATCCTGAGACCCTTCCTATAGCATGAGATATGATATCCAACTCCTTCCCATTCCAATCCTGAAACCATTCCTATACCATGAGATGTGATATCTTAATGCTTCTAATACCAAACGTGAGACCCGCCCTATAACATGAGATGTGATATCCAAATCCTTCCCCTTCCAAACCTGAGACCCTTCCTTTAGCATGAGATGTGATATCCAGCTCCTTCTCATTCCAATCCTGAGACCCTTCCGATAGCATGAGATGTGATATCTCAATGCTTCTAATATCAAAACTGAGACCCTCCCTATAGCATGAGATGTGATATCTAAGTCCTTCCCATTCCAATCCTGAGACCCTTCCTATACCATGAGATGTGATATCTCAATGCTTCTAATACCAAACCTGAGACCGTCCTAAAACATATGTGAGATCCAAATCCTTCCCCTTCCAAACCTGAGACCTTTCCTTTAGCATGAGATGTGATATCCAACTCCTTCCCATTCCAATCCTGAGACCTTTCCTATAGCATGATATGTGATATCTCAATGCTTCTAATACCAAACCTGAGATCCTTCCGATAGCATGAGATGTGATATCTCAATGCTTCTAATACCAAACCTGAGATCCTTCCTATAACATGAGATGTGATATCCAAATCCTTCCCATTCCAATCCTGAGACCCTTCTGATAGCATGAGATGTGATGTCTCAATGCCTCTAATACCAAACCTGAGATCCTACCTCTAACATGAAATGTGATATCCAACTCCTTCCCCTTCCAAACCTGAGAGCCGTCCTATAGCATGAGATGTGATATCCAACTCCTTCCCATTCCAATCCTGAGACTCTTCCTATAGCATGAGATGTGATATCTCAATGCTTCTACCAAACGTGAGACCCTTCCTATAGCATGAGATGTGATATCCGACTCCTTCCCATTCCAATCCTCAGACACTTCCTATAGCATGAGATGTGATATCTCAATGCTTCTAATACCAAACCTGAGACCCTTCCTATGGCATGAGATTTGATATCAAACTCCTTCACAATCTAATCCTGAGACCCTTCCTATAGCATGAGATATGATATCCAACTCCTTCCCATTCCAATCCTGAAACCATTCCTATACCATGAGATGTGATATCTTAATGCTTCTAATACCAAACGTGAGACCCGTCCTATAACATGAGATGTGATATCCAAATCCTTCCCCTTCCAAACCTGAGACCCTTCCTTTAGCATGAGATGTGATATCCAGCTCCTTCTCATTCCAATCCTGAGACCCTTCCGATAGCATGAGATGTGATATCTCAATGCTTCTAATATCAAAACTGAGACCCTCCCTATAGCATGAGATGTGATATCTAAGTCCTTCCCATTCCAATTCTGAGACCCTTTGGATAGCAGAGATGTGAGATCTCAATGCTTATACCGAACCTGAGACCCTTCCGGTGTCCAGTCAACTCGTCGAAAAAAAACTGGTCGACTGCAATTTGGACGACGCAATTTGGTCGAAAACCAAATGGTTGAATTTTTTTTTTATTTATATATTTATTTTTCGGGTTTTCGTTTAGTTAAAAAAGGGTTTTTTAGAGAAAAAAAGAGGGTTGGGGGGGGGACCCCCCCAAAAAAAAAAAAAAAAAAGGGTTAAAATAAAAATAAAAAAAAATTTCGACCATTTGGTTTTCGACCAAATTGGTTCGACCATTTGTCTGGTCGACCAATTTTTTTCGACCAAATGTCTGGCAACCGACCCTTCCTATGGCATGAGATGTGATATCCAACTCCTTCCCATTCCCATCCTGAGACCCTTCCTATAGCGTGAGATGTGATATCTCAATGCTTCTACCAAACCTGAGACCCTTCCTTTAGCATGAGATGTGATATCCAACTCCTTCCCATTCCAATCCTGAGACCCTTACTATAGCATGAGATGTGATATCTCAATGCTTCTAATACCAAACCTGAGATCCTTCCTATAACATGAGATGTGATATCCAAATCCTTCCCCTTCCAAACCTGAGACCCTCCCTTTAGCATGAGATGTGATAGCCAACTCCTTCCCATTCCAATCCTGAGACCCTTCTGATAGCATGAGATGTGATATCTCAATGCTTCTAATACCAAACCTGAGATCCTTCCGATAGCATGAGATGTGATATCTCAATGCTTCTAATACCAAACCTGAGATCCTTCCTATAACATGAGATGTGATATCCAAATCCTTCCCCTTCCAAACCAGAGACCCTCCCTTTAGTGTGAGATGTGATATCCAACTCCTTCCCATTCCAATCCTTAGACCCTTCTGATAGCATGAGATGTGATGTCTCAATGCCTCTAATACCAAACCTGAGATCCTACATCTAACATGAAATGTGATATCCTACTCCTTCCCTTTCCAAACGTGAGACCCTCCCTATAGCATGAGATGTGATGTCTCAATGCTTCTAATACCAAACCTGAGATCCTTCCTATGGCATGAGATGTGATATCCAACTCCTTCCCATTCCAACCTGAAACCCTTCCTATAGCATGAGATGGGATATCCAACTCCTTCCCATTCCAATCCTGAGACCCTTCTGATAGCATGAGATGTGATGTCTCAATGCTTCTAATACCAAACCTGAGATCCTTCCGATAACATGAGATGTGATATCTCAATTCTTCTAATACCAAACCTGAGATCCTTCCTATAACACGAGATGTGATATCCAAATACTTCCCCTTCCAAACCTGAGACCCTCCCTTTGGCATGAGATGTGATATCCAACTCCTTCCCATTCCAATCCTGAGAGCCTTCTGATAGCATGAGATGTGATATCTCAATGCCTCTAATACCAAACCTGAGATCCTACCTCTAACATGAAATGTGATATCCTACTCCTTCCCTTTCCAAACGTGAGACCCTCCCTATAGCATGAGATGTGATATCCAACTCCTTCCCATTCCAATCCTGAGACCCTTCCTATAGCATGAGATGTGATATCTCAATGCTTATACCAAACCTGAGACCCTTCCTATAGCATGAGATGTGATATCCAACTCCTTCCCATTCCAATCCTGAGACCCTTCTGATAGCATGAGATGTGATGTCTCAATGCTTCTAATACCAAACCTGAGATCCTTCCTATGGCACGTGATGTCATATAAAACTCCTTCCCATTCCAATCCTGAGACCCTTCCTATAGCATGAGATGTGATATCCAAATCCTTCCCATTCCAATCCTGAGACCCTTCCTATAGCATGAGATGTAATATCACAATGCTTGTAATACCAAACCTGAGACCCTTCCTATAGCATAAGATGTGATATCTCAATGCTTCTAATTCCAAACCTGGGACCCGTCCTATAACATGAGATATGATATTCAAATCCTTCCCCTTCCAAACCTGAGACCCTTCTTTTAGCATGAGATGTGATATCCAAATCCTTCCAATTCCAATCCTGAAATCCTTCCTATAGCATGAGATGTGATATCTCAATGTTTCTAATAAAAAACTGAGACCCTTCCTATAGCAAGAGATGTGATATCCAAATCCTTCCCATTCCAATCCTGAGACCCTTCCTATAACATGAGATGTGATATCCAACTCCTTCCCATTCCAATCCTGAAACCCTTCCTATAGCTTCAGATGTGATATCAAACTCCTTCCCATTCCAATCCTGAGATAGCTTGAGATGTACTATCCAACTCCTTCCCATTCCAATCCTGAGACCCTTCCTATACCTTGAGATGTGATATCTCAATGCTTCTAATACCAAACCTGAGACCGTCCTAAAACATATGTGAGATCCAAATCCTTCCCCTTCCAAACCTGAGACCTTTCCTTTAGCATGAGATGTGATATCCAACTCCTTCCCATTCCAATCCTGAGACCTTTCCTATAGCATGATATGTGATATCTCAATGCTTCTAATACCAAACCTGAGATCCTTCCTATAACATGAGATGTGATATCCAAATCCTTCCCATTCCAATCCTGAGACCCTTCTGATAGCATGAGATGTGATGTCTCAATGCCTCTAATACCAAACCTGAGATCCTACCTCTAACATGAAATGTGATATCCAACTCCTTCCCCTTCCAAACCTGAGAGCCGTCCTATAGCATGAGATGTGATATCCAACTCCTTCCCATTCCAATCCTGAGACTCTTCCTATAGCATGAGATGTGATATCTCAATGCTTCTACCAAACGTGAGACCCTTCCTATAGCATGAGATGTGATATCCGACTCCTTCCCATTCCAATCCTCAGACACTTCCTATAGCATGAGATGTGATATCTCAATGCTTCTAATACCAAACCTGAGACCCTTCCTATGGCATGAGATTTGATATCAAACTCCTTCACAATCCAATCCTGAGACCCTTCCTATAGCATGAGATATGATATCCAACTCCTTCCCATTACAATCCTGAAACCATTCCTATACCATGAGATGTGATATCTTAATGCTTCTAATACCAAACGTGAGACCCGTCCTATAACATGAGATGTGATATCCAAATCCTTCCCCTTCCAAACCTGAGACCCTTCCTTTAGCATGAGATGTGATATCCAGCTCCTTCTCATTCCAATCCTGAGACCCTTCCGATAGCATGAGATGTGATATCTCAATGCTTCTAATATCAAAACTGAGACCCTCTCTATAGCATGAGATGTGATATCTAAGTCCTTCCCATTCCAATCCTGAGACCCTTCGGATAGCAGAGATGTGATATCTCAATGCTTATACCAAACCTGAGACCCTTCCGGTGTCCAGTCAACTCGTCGAAAAAAAACTGGTCGACTGCAATTTGGACGACGCAATTTGGTCGAAAACCAAATGGTCGAATTTTTTTTTTATTTATATATTTATTTTTCGGGTTTTCGTTTAGTTAAAAAAGGGGTTTTTAGAGAAAAAAAGGGGGTTGGGGGGGACCACCCCAAAAAAAAAAAAAAAAAAAGGGTTAAAATAAAAATAAAAAAAAATTTCGACCATTTGGTTTTCGACCAAATTGGTTCGACCATTTGTCTGGTCGACCAATTTTTTTCGACCAAATGTCTGGCAACCGACCCTTCCTATGGCATGAGATGTGATATCCAACTCCTTCCCATTCCCATCCTGAGACCCTTCCTATAGCATGAGATGTGATATCTCAATGCTTCTACCAAACCTGAGACCCTTCCTTTAGCATGAGATGTGATATCCAACTCCTTCCCATTCCAATCCTGAGACCCTTACTATAGCATGAGATGTGATATCTCAATGCTTCTAATACCAAACCTGAGATCCTTCCTATAACATGAGATGTGATATCCAAATCCTTCCCCTTCCAAACCTGAGACCCTCCCTTTAGCATGAGATGTGATAGCCAACTCCTTCCCATTCCAATCCTGAGACCCTTCTGATAGCATGAGATGTGATATCTCAATGATTCTAATACCAAACCTGAGATCCTTCCGATAGCATGAGATGTGATATCTCAATGCTTCTAATACCAAACCTGAGATCCTTCCTATAACATGAGATGTGATATCAAAATCCTTCCCCTTCCAAACCAGAGACCCTCCCTTTAGTGTGAGATGTGATATCCAACTCCTTCCCATTCCAATCCTTAGACCCTTCTGATAGCATGAGATGTGATGTCTCAATGCCTCTAATACCAAACCTGAGATCCTACATCTAACATGAAATGTGATATCCTACTCCTTCCCTTTCCAAACGTGAGACCCTCCCTATAGCATGAGATGTGATGTCTCAATGCTTCTAATACCAAACCTGAGATCCTTCCTATGGCATGAGATGTGATATCCAACTCCTTCCCATTCCAACCTGAGACCCTTCCTATAGCATGAGATGGGATATCCAACTCCTTCCCATTCCAATCCTGAGACCCTTCTGATAGCATGAGATGTGATGTCTCAATGCTTCTAATACCAAACCTGAGATCCTTCCGATAACATGAGATGTGATATCTCAATTCTTCTAATACCAAACCTGAGATCCTTCCTATAACACGAGATGTGATATCCAAATACTTCCCCTTCCAAACCTGAGACCCTCCCTTTGGCATGAGATGTGATATCCAACTCCTTCCCATTCCAATCCTGAGAGCCTTCTGATAGCATGAGATGTGATATCTCAATGCCTCTAATACCAAACCCGAGATCCTACCTCTAACATGAAATGTGATATCCTACTCCTTCCCTTTCCAAACGTGAGACCCTCCCTATAGCATGAGATGTGATATCCAACTCCTTCCCATTCCAATCCTGAGACCCTTCCTATAGCATGAGATGTGATATCTCAATGCTTATACCAAACCTGAGACCCTTCCTATAGCATGAGATGTGATATCCAACTCCTTCCCATTCCAATCCTGAGACCCTTCCTATAACATGAGATGTGATGTCTCAATGCTTCTAATACCAAACCTGAGATCCTTCCTATGGCATGTGATGTCATATAAAACTCCTTCCCATTCCAATCCTGAGACCCTTCCTATAGCATGAGATGTGATATCCAACTCCTTCCCATTCCAATCCTGAGACCCTTCTGAGAGCATGAGATGTGATATCTCAATGCTTCTAATACCAAACCTGAGATCCTTCCGATAGCATGAGATGTGATATCTCAATTCTTCTAATACCAAACCTGAGATCCTTCCTATAACACGAGATGTGATATCCAAATCCTTCCCCTTCCAAACCTGAGACCCTCCCTTTGGCATGAGATGTGATATCCAACTCCTTCCCATTCCAACCCTGAGACCCTTCTGATAGCATGAGATGTGATATCTCAATGCCTCTAACAAACCTGAGATCCTACCTCTAACATGAAATGTGATATCCAACTCCTTCCCATTCCAATCCTGAGACCCTTCCTATAGCATGAGACCTGATATCTCAATGCTTCTAATACCAAACCCGAGACCCTTCCTATAGCATGATATGGGATATCCAACTCCTTCCCAATCCAATCCTGAGACCCTTCTGATAGCATGAGATGTGATATCTCAATGCTTCTACCAAACCTGAGACCCTTCCTATGGCATGAGATGTGATATCAAACTCCTTCCCATTCGAATCCTGAGACCCTTCCCATACCATGAGATGTGATATCTCAATGTTTCTCATACCAAACCTGAGGCCCTTCCTATAGCAAGAGATGTGGTATACAAATCCTTACCATTCCAAACCTGAAACCCTTCCTATAGCATGAGATGTGATATCCGACTCCTTCCCAATCCAATCCTGAGACCCTTCCTATAGCATGAGATGAAATATCACAATGCTTGTAATACCAAATCTGAGTCCCTTCATATAGCATGAGATGTGATATCCAACTCCTTCCCATTCCAATCTGAGACCATGCCTATAGCATGAGATGTGATATCTCAATGCTTCTAATACCAAACCTGAGATCCTTGCTATGACATGAGATGTGATATCCAATTCCTTCCCATTCCAAACCTGAAACCCTTCCTACAGCATGCGATGTGATATCTCAATGCTTCTAATACCAAACCTGAGACCCGTCCTATAACATGAGATGGGATATCCAACTCCTTCCCGTTCCAAACCTGAGACCCTTCCTATAGTATGAGATGTGATATCCAACTCCTTCCCATCCCAATCCTGAGACACTTCCGATAGCAGAGATGTTATATCTCAATGCTTAACCAAACCTGAGACCCTTCCTATAGCATGAGATGTGATATCCAACTCCTTCCCATTCCAATCCTGAGACCCTTCCTATAACATGAGATGTGATGTCTCAATGCTTCTAATACCAAACCTGAGATCCTTCCTATGGCATGTGATGTCATATAAAACTCCTTCCCATTCCAATCCTGAGACCCTTCCTATAGCATGAGATGTGATATCCAACTCCTTCCCATTCCAATCCTGAGACCCTTCTGAGAGCATGAGATGTGATATCTCAATGCTTCTAATACCAAACCTGAGATCCTTCCGATAGCATGAGATGTGATATCTCAATTCTTCTAATACCAAACCTGAGATCCTTCCTATAACACGAGATGTGATATCCAAATCCTTCCCCTTCCAAACCTGAGACCCTCCCTTTGGCATGAGATGTGATATCCAACTCCTTCCCATTCCAACCCTGAGACCCTTCTGATAGCATGAGATGTGATATCTCAATGCCTCTAACAAACCTGAGATCCTACCTCTAACATGAAATGTGATATCCAACTCCTTCCCATTCCAATCCTGAGACCCTTCCTATAGCATGAGACGTGATATCTCAATGCTTCTAATACCAAACCTGAGACCCTTCCTATAGCATGATATGGGATATCCAACTCCTTCCCAATCCAATCCTGAGACCCTTCTGACAGCATGAGATGTGATATCTCAATGCTTCTACCAAACCTGAGACCCTTCCTATGGCATGAGATGTGATATCAAACTCCTTCCCATTCGAATCCTGAGACCCTTCCCATACCATGAGATGTGATATCTCAATGTTTCTCATACCAAACCTGAGGCCCTTCCTATAGCAAGAGATGTGGTATACAAATCCTTCCCATTCCAAACCTGAAACCCTTCCTATAGCATGAGATGTGATATCCGAATCCTTCCCAATCCAATCCTGAGACCCTTCCTATAGCATGAGATGAAATATCACAATGCTTGTAATACCAAATCTGAGTCCCTTCATATAGTTTGAGATGTGATTTCCAACTCCTTCCCATTCTAATCTGAGACCATGCCTATAGCATGAGATGTGATATCTCAATGCTTCTAATACCAAACCTGAGATCCTTGCTATGACATGAGATGTGATATCCAATTCCTTCCCATTCCAAACCTGAAACCCTTCCTACAGCATGCGATGTGATATCTCAATGCTTCTAATACCAAACCTGAGACCCGTCCTATAACATGAGATGGGATATCCAACTCCTTCCCGTTCCAAACCTGAGACCCTTCCTATAGTATGAGATGTGATATCCAACTCCTTCCCATCCCAATCCTGAGACACTTCTGATAGCAGAGATGTTATATCTCAATGCTTATACCAAACCTGAGACCCTTCCTATGGCATGAGATGTGATATCCAACTCCTTCCCATTCCAATCCTGAGACCCTTCCTATAGCATGAGATGCGACATCTCAATGCTTCTAATACCAAACCTGGACCCTTCCTATAGCATGAAATGTGATATCAAACTCCGTCCCATTCCAATCCTGCATCCCTTCCTATGGTATGATATTTGATATCTCAATGCTTCTACCAAACCTGAGACCCTTCTATAGCATGAGATGTGATATCCGACTCCTTCCCATTCCAATCCTCAGACACTTCCTATAGCATGAGATGTGATATCTCAATGCTTCTAATACCAAACCTGAGACCCTTCCTATGGCATGAGATTTGATATCAAACTCCTTCCCAATCCAATCCTGAGACCCTTCCTATAGCATGAGATATGATATCCAACTCCTTCCCATTCCAATCCTGAAACCCTTCCTACACCATGAGATGTGATATCTTAATGCTTCTAATACCAAACCTGAGACCCGTCCTATAACATGAGATGTGATATCCAAATCCTTCCCCTTCCAAACCTAAGAGCCTTCCTTTAGCATGAGATGTGATATCCAGCTCCTTCTCATTCCAATCCTGAGACCCTTCCGATAGCATGAGATGTGATATCTCAATGCTTCTAATAACAAAACTGAGACCCTCCCTATAGCATGAGATGTGATATCTAAGTCCTTCCCATTCCAATCCTGAGACCCTTCGGATAGCAGAGATGTGATATCTCAATGCTTATACCAAACCTGAGACCCTTCCTATGGCATGAGATGTGATATCCAACTCCTTCCCATTCCAATCCTGAGACCCCTCCTATAGCATGAGATGGGATATCTCAATGCTTCTACCAAACCTGACACCCTTCCTTTAGCATGAGATGTGATATCCAACTCCTTCCCATTCCAATCCTGAGACCCTTACTATAGCATGAGATGTGATATCTCAATGCTTCTAATACCAAACCTGAGATCCTTCCTATAACATGAGATGTGATATCCAAATCCTTCCCCTTCCAAACCTGAGACCCTCCCTTTAGCATGAGATGTGATATCCAACTCCTTCCCATTCCAATCCTGAGACCCTTCTGATAGCATGAGATGTGATGTCTCAATGCTTCTAATACCAAACCTGAGATCCTTCCGATAGCATGAGATGTGATATCTCAATGCTTCTAATACCAAACCTGAGATCCTTCCTATAACATGAGATGTGATATCCAAATCCTTCCCCTTCCAAACCTGAGACCCTCCCTTTAGCGTGAGATGTGATATCCAACTCCTTCCCATTCCAATCCTGAGACCCTTCTGATAGCATGAGATGTGATGTCTCAATGCCTCTAATACCAAACCTGAGATCCTACCTCTAACATGAAATGTGATATCCAGCTCCTTCCCCTTCCAAACCTGAGAGCCGTCCTATAGCATGAGATGTGATATCCAACTCCTTCCCATTCCAATCCTGAGACTCTTCCTATAGCATGAGATGTGATATCTCAATGCTTCTATGTTAAGACGGATTTCTGAACTCTGTCCTGGTGGCGCAGAAGTTCAGAAGGCCAACCTAATTACTTGGAACAGGGTAACCTCTGGACGAGCCAGACCAATCAAGGTAGCGATCGCGGCGGTCAAGACTAGGTCTCAAGAGGGATGAGGGTGACTGAAAGCCCGCAATGAGCACACAAAGCAAGAGCGCTTACAAACTACTCCAAACAGTTGTTATATCAAAAAAATATACACATTTATTTTAAGGCCTTTAAAATAATGACCGTAGCGAGAAAATCACAATATCACAATATTAAGCCAACACATACCATACCAATACAATATATATACAAATACAACAGTCGCAAGCGTTATATGCAAGAAATGTGTAGTCCACCTGCAAGGGAAGGAAAACAGGCAGTGCGATACAATGCTTTAGACTCAGTTCGCCTTCAGAGGCACCTAACTAGATGGAAGTCCGAGCCCTGCGAAGAGTGGAGCCTTGTGCTCAAAAGTACCTGCACACGCTGGTGCCAACGGGCAAAAGGAGAAGCTCTTCGGAGGAAGTCAGGCAGTTCGGTTTAGTGCACAACAGAAGAAGAACAGGTTCCGCGACTCAAGCGCAGCCTCCACAGTGAGCAGAAGCAGAGCGCGAGTACGGACAAAAGGGTGCTGTTTTTACAGAGCGGGGAAAAGCAATGGGCTACTGCAGGAGGGCGACCAGATCCTAGCTATACTACTCACCGGTCCCCGATGCAAGCAGACCCAGGCTTCTCCACGTTAGTTTCAGCAGCTGGCAGGTTCAGAAGAGCCGGGAATGCCTCGTCGTCGTGTAGAAAAAAAAGACGTCCCAATCGAAGAAACCTGCACAGTTTTGTCACCACAGCAGGGCAACGGAGCGGCCGTGTGTATCTGAGCCAAATGTACACTACTCACTTCAGACTTGGGAACGCCAAGTGTACTAAGCGTGTGAGAGTGACAAGGACTCGAAATACAACACAACCTGGCGGCGGTTACAGAGCAAGACTCCCTTGTAAGCTGGTCAGTCAACTGGATGGCCCAGAGACGCTTCCGAAGGCTTACTGGCAGGAGATGATGAAGTCGCCGAGAATAGCTGTTCCTGCTATTCCAAAGGTCGAAGCACCAGTACAGGCCTTCTGGTTCGATCAAAGGAGGAAAGGGTTTCACAGGACGACAGCAGTGCAAAGGAGGAGTCCTTCAGCGGGTCACCAGCGATTCCTCGGTCCGCCTCTTGGTTGCAGGATACTTGGCTCCTGTATTCCTTTGTTCGTGAGAACTCAGGAGATCGACATGGTAGTGGTGTTTCCAGCCCCCTCTTATCCACGGTTCCCTTCGCGCCAAAACGGAGGGGAGCCAATGGGAGATCCGCTCATCAACACGCACACCATTCGTGGACCAATCACGGACCACGGTGGTCCCAGGCATTCACACTACCCTAGACTCTCTGGCACCCAGGATGTGTATTGGGACCAGACATCCCAGCCCACACCCTGGAGGCACACAAAAGACATGTAGAAGCCCGCGAAAGCATCCGTGTTTCGCGGGAAAGTACATGCCCAAATAAGGAAGGCCCCGGGTCGCTCGACCTGGGGAAGGTGAAGGGAGCAAGACGGTCAGTGGACAGGACAAAGGAGCCTCGTGGTCTGGCCATTTTGGGAGCCAGGCCACCATTTTGGGTTCAGCGCGAAAAACGCGCTCAGAACGCCAAAAGGAGCTCAAAATACACAAAACGATCGCTGCCACCATTCCAATCCCTGAATGACTTGCACCGATCAAATACAATCCTAAACGAGTATCTAGGGCCTCTAGAAGGCCAGAGACCCAAGAGAGCTGTAACTTAGCTTACAGTGCCCTCTTGTGTCATGTTGCACTAAAGCCGCAACATGATAAAAGAAACTACGGGAAACAGCGTTCTCTGGTACTGACTGTCTTAAGGGCATGTCAGTTTCCCCATAAGAAAAGGAGCGAAAGCCCAGAGGAGTGCGGCAGAAGGCTGCACTTCTCTGGCAAAGTCAAGAACAAGGTGAAAAACAACAGCAAAAAGTTTAGGGGTTGCCACATGGAAGGAAAATTACCTACAATTACGAAATCTTTCCTAACACTCGCCCCTCCCAGACTATGGACAGGGGGAACTAATCCACCCCTGGATGAGTCTCTTGTTCAGGTCGGTTAAACATTCTGGACAACCCATCAGCATTGCTATGTTGGACACCTGGCCTATGCTCAATAGTGAAGTCGAAGCCTTGTAGACTTATGGACCACCTAAGCAACTTTGGATTCTCCCCCTTCATGTTCATTAGCCACTTTAACGGCTTATGGTCAGTTTGCACAGTGAAGTGGGTCCCATAGAGGTAGGGCCTCAGCTTCCTTAGGGCCCACACAACAGAGAAACATTCTTTCTCTACCGTGGACCATCTGAGCTTATACCAAACCTGAGACCCTTCCTATGGCATGAGATGTGATATCCAACTCCTTCCCATTCCAATCCTGAGACCCCTCCTATAGCATGAGATGTTATATCTCAATGCTTAACCAAACCTGAGACCCTTCCTATAGCATGAGATGTGATATCCAACTCCTTCCCATTCCAATCCTGAGACCCTTCCTATAACATGAGATGTGATGTCTCAATGCTTCTAATACCAAACCTGAGATCCTTCCTATGGCATGTGATGTCATATAAAACTCCTTCCCATTCCAATCCTGAGACCCTTCCTATAGCATGAGATGTGATATCCAACTCCTTCCCATTCCAATCCTGAGACCCTTCTGAGAGCATGAGATGTGATATCTCAATGCTTCTAATACCAAACCTGAGATCCTTCCGATAGCATGAGATGTGATATCTCAATTCTTCTAATACCAAACCTGAGATCCTTCCTATAACACGAGATGTGATATCCAAATCCTTCCCCTTCCAAACCTGAGACCCTCCCTTTGGCATGAGATGTGATATCCAACTCCTTCCCATTCCAACCCTGAGACCCTTCTGATAGCATGAGATGTGATATCTCAATGCCTCTAACAAACCTGAGATCCTACCTCTAACATGAAATGTGATATCCAACTCCTTCCCATTCCAATCCTGAGACCCTTCCTATAGCATGAGACGTGATATCTCAATGCTTCTAATACCAAACCTGAGACCCTTCCTATAGCATGATATGGGATATCCAACTCCTTCCCAATCCAATCCTGAGACCCTTCTGACAGCATGAGATGTGATATCTCAATGCTTCTACCAAACCTGAGACCCTTCCTATGGCATGAGATGTGATATCAAACTCCTTCCCATTCGAATCCTGAGACCCTTCCCATACCATGAGATGTGATATCTCAATGTTTCTCATACCAAACCTGAGGCCCTTCCTATAGCAAGAGATGTGGTATACAAATCCTTCCCATTCCAAACCTGAAACCCTTCCTATAGCATGAGATGTGATATCCGAATCCTTCCCAATCCAATCCTGAGACCCTTCCTATAGCATGAGATGAAATATCACAATGCTTGTAATACCAAATCTGAGTCCCTTCATATAGTATGAGATGTGATTTCAAACTCCTTCCCATTCTAATCTGAGACCATGCCTATAGCATGAGATGTGATATCTCAATGCTTCTAATACCAAACCTGAGATCCTTGCTATGACATGAGATGTGATATCCAATTCCTTCCCATTCCAAACCTGAAACCCTTCCTACAGCATGCGATGTGATATCTCAATGCTTCTAATACCAAACCTGAGACCCTTCCTATAGTATGAGATGTGATATCCAACTCCTTCCCATCCCAATCCTGAGACACTTCTGATAGCAGAGATGTTATATCTCAATGCTTATACCAAACCTGAGACCCTTCCTATGGCATGAGATGTGATATCCAACTCCTTCCCATTCCAATCCTGAGACCCTTCCTATAGCATGAGATGCGACATCTCAATGCTTCTAATACCAAACCTGGACCCTTCCTATAGCATGAAATGTGATATCAAACTCCGTCCCATTCCAATCCTGCATCCCTTCCTATGGTATGATATTTGATATCTCAATGCTTCTACCAAACCTGAGACCCTTCTATAGCATGAGATGTGATATCCGACTCCTTCCCATTCCAATACTCAGACACTTCCTATAGCATGAGATGTGATATCTCAATGCTTCTAATACCAAACCTGAGACCCTTCCTATGGCATGAGATTTGATATCAAACTCCTTCCCAATCCAATCCTGAGACCCTTCCTATAGCATGAGATATGATATCCAACTCCTTCCCATTCCAATCCTGAAACCCTTCCTACACCATGAGATGTGATATCTTAATGCTTCTAATACCAAACCTGAGACCCGTCCTATAACATGAGATGTGATATCCAAATCATTCCCCTTCCAAACCTAAGAGCCTTCCTTTAGCATGAGATGTGATATCCAGCTCCTTCTCATTCCAATCCTGAGACCCTTCCGATAGCATGAGATGTGATATCTCAATGCTTCTAATAACAAAACTGAGACCCTCCCTATAGCATGAGATGTGATATCTAAGTCCTTCCCATTCCAATCCTGAGACCCTTCGGATAGCAGAGATGTGATATCTCAATGCTTATACCAAACCTGAGACCCTTCCTATGGCATGAGATGTGATATCCAACTCCTTCCCATTCCAATCCTGAGACCCCTCCTATAGCATGAGATGGGATATCTCAATGCTTCTACCAAACCTGACACCCTTCCTTTAGCATGAGATGTGATATCCAACTCCTTCCCATTCCAATCCTGAGACCCTTACTATAGCATGAGATGTGATATCTCAATGCTTCTAATACCAAACCTGAGATCCTTCCTATAACATGAGATGTGATATCCAAATCCTTCCCCTTCCAAACCTGAGACCCTCCCTTTAGCATGAGATGTGATATCCAACTCCTTCCCATTCCAATCCTGAGACCCTTCTGATAGCATGAGATGTGATGTCTCAATGCTTCTAATACCAAACCTGAGATCCTTCCGATAGCATGAGATGTGATATCTCAATGCTTCTAATACCAAACCTGAGATCCTTCCTATAACATGAGATGTGATATCCAAATCCTTCCCCTTCCAAACCTGAGACCCTCCCTTTAGCGTGAGATGTGATATCCAACTCCTTCCCATTCCAATCCTGAGACCCTTCTGATAGCATGAGATGTGATGTCTCAATGCCTCTAATACCAAACCTGAGATCCTACCTCTAACATGAAATGTGATATCCAGCTCCTTCCCCTTCCAAACCTGAGAGCCGTCCTATAGCATGAGATGTGATATCCAACTCCTTCCCATTCCAATCCTGAGACTCTTCCTATAGCATGAGATGTGATATCTCAATGCTTCTATGTTAAGACGGATTTCTGAACTCTGTCCTGGTGGCGCAGAAGTTCAGAAGGCCAACCTAATTACTTGGAACAGGGTAACCTCTGGACGAGCCAGACCAATCAAGGTAGCGATCGCGGCCGTCAAGACTAGGTCTCAAGAGGGATGAGGGTGACTGAAAGCCCGCAATGAGCACACAAAGCAAGAGCGCTTACAAACTACTCCAAACAGTTGTTATATCAAAAAAATATACACATTTATTTTAAGGCCTTTAAAATAATGACCGTAGCGAGAAAATCACAATATCACAATATTAAGCCAACACATACCATACCAATACAATATATATACAAATACAACAGTCGCAAGCGTTATATGCAAGAAATGTGTAGTCCACCTGCAAGGGAAGGAAAACAGGCAGTGCGATACAATGCTTTAGACTCAGTTCGCCTTCAGAGGCACCTAACTAGATGGAAGTCCGAGCCCTGCGAAGAGTGGAGCCTTGTGCTCAAAAGTACCTGCACACGCTGGTGCCAACGAGCAAAAGGAGAAGCTCTTCGGAGGAAGTCAGGCAGTTCGGTTTAGTGCACAACAGAAGAAGAACAGGTTCCGCGACTCAAGCGCAGCCTCCACAGTGAGCAGAAGCAGAGCGCGAGTACGGACAAAAGGGTGCTGTTTTTACACAGCGGGGAAAAGCAATGGGCTACTGCAGGAGGGCGACCAGATCCTAGCTATACTACTCACCGGTCCCCGATGCAAGCAGACCCAGGCTTCTCCACGTTAGTTTCAGCAGCTGGCAGGTTCAGAAGAGCCGGGAATGCCTCGTCGTCGTGTAGAAAAAAAAGACGCCCCAATCGAAGAAACCTGCACAGTTTTGTCACCACAGCAGGGCAATGGAGCGGCCGTGTGTATCTGAGCCAAATGTACACTACTCACTTCAGACTTGGGAACGCCAAGTGTACGAAGCGTGTGAGAGTGACAAGGACTCGAAATACAGCACAACCTGGCGGCGGTTACAGAGCAAGACTCCCTTGTAAGCTGGTCAGTCAACTGGATGGCCCAGAGACACTTCCGAAGGCTTACTTGGCAGGAGATGATGAAGTCGCCGGGAATAGCTGTTCCTGCTATTCCAAAGGTCGAAGCACCAGTACAGGCCTTCTGGTTCGATCAAAGGAGGAAAGGGTTTCACAGGACGACAGCAGTGCAAAGGAGGATTCCTTCAGCGGGTCACCAGCGATTCCTCGGTCCAGCCTCTTGGTTGCAGGATACTTGGCTCCTGTATTCCTTTGTTCGTGAGAACTCAGGAGATCGACATGGTAGTGGTGTTTCCAGCCCCCTCTTATCCACGGTTCCCTTCGCGCCAAAACGGAGGGGAGCCAATGGGAGATCCGCTCATCAACACGCACACCATTCGTGGACCAATCACGGACCACGGTGGTCCCAGGCATTCACACTACCCTAGACTCTCTGGCACCCAGGATGTGTATTGGGACCAGACATCCCAGCCCACACCCTGGAGGCACACAAAAGACATGTAGAAGCCCGCGAAAGCATCCGTGTTTCGCGGGAAAGTACATGCCCAAATAAGGAAGGCCCCGGGTCGCTCGACCTGGGGAAGGTGAAGGGAGCAAGACGGTCAGTGGACAGGACAAAGGAGCCTCGTGGTCTGGCCATTTTGGGAGCCAGGCCACCATTTTGGGTTCAGCGCGAAAAACGCGCTCAGAACGCCAAAAGGAGCTCAAAATACACAAAACGATCGCTGCCACCATTCCAATCCCTGAATGACTTGCACCGATCAAATACAATCCTAAACGAGTATCTAGGGCCTCTAGAAGGCCAGAGACCCAAGAGAGCTGTAACTTAGCTTACAGTGCCCTCTTGTGTCATGTTGCACTAAAGCCGCAACATGATAAAAGAAACTACGGGAAACAGCGTTCCCTGGTACTGACTGTCTTAAGGGCATGTCAGTTTCCCCATAAGAAAAGGAGCGAAAGCCCAGAGGAGTGCGGCAGAAGGCTGCACTTCTCTGGCAAAGTCAAGAACAAGGTGAAAAACAACAGCAAAAAGTTTAGGGGTTGCCACATGGAAGGAAAATTACCTACAATTACGAAATCTTTCCTAACACTCGCCCCTCCCAGACTATGGACAGGGGGAACTAATCCACCCCTGGATGAGTCTCTTGTTCAGGTCGGTTAAACATTCTGGACAACCCATCAGCATTGCTATGTTGGACACCTGGCCTATGCTCAATAGTGAAGTCGAAGCCTTGTAGACTTATGGACCACCTAAGCAACTTTGGATTCTCCCCCTTCATGTTCATTAGCCACTTTAACGGCTTATGGTCAGTTTGCACAGTGAAGTGGGTCCCATAGAGGTAGGGCCTCAGCTTCCTTAGGGCCCACACAACAGAGAAACATTCTTTCTCTACCGTGGACCATCTGAGCTCTCTGTCCTTAAGCTGGCGACTAATAAAACCGATAGGATGTTCCTTACCCTTCTCATCTACTTGTGATAGTACAGCTCCTATCCCAGTGTCAGAGGCGTCCGTCTGCACGATAAAAGGTCTTTGATAATCAGGGGCCCTGAGGACAGGGGCCTGGCACAAGGAGTCTTTTAAGCCATTGAAGGCCTTCTCACACTCGTCGGTCCAAGTTACCTTCTTGGGTTTCTTCGGAGTTGTGAGGGCAGTCAGAGGGGCAGCTATGGTGCCATAGTCTGCCACAAAATTGCGGTAATACCCCGTGAGTCCTAAAAAGGCTCTCACTTGGGTTTGCGTAGTGGGGGTAGGCCAGTCTTGTACTGTTTGTACTTTACTGGGAAGAGGCTGTATCCTCCCTCCACCTACTTCATGTCCAAGGTAAACCACTGAGCCTTGTCCAATCTGGCATTTACTAGCCTTTATGGTCAAGTGGGCTTTCTGAAGAGCCTGGAGCACAATCCTGAGGTGTTTCACATGGTCTTCCCAGGTGGCACTGAAAACTGCTATATCGTCCAGATATGCAAGACAGAATTCGTCCAACCCATTCAACACATGATTCACAAGCCTCTGGAAAGTGGCAGGTGCATTCTTCAACCCGAACGGCATTACCCGGAATTGGTAAAGGCCGTCTGGAGTAGAAAATGCTGTCTTCTCCTTGGCATGCTCTGCTAAAGCTATTTGCCAATAGCCAGCAGTGAGGTCAAACGTGCTGAGGTACTTGGAGGCACCCGAAGTATCCACCAGCTCATCTGTTCGAGGCAAGGGGTGTGCATCTGTCTTGGTGACAGCATTTAGAGCCCTGTAATCCACGCAGAACCTCAATTCAGAAGTGCCTGCCTTTGGAACCAAAACCACTGGGCTGGACCAAGGACTACTAGAGGGTTCAATCACCCCAAGGTCTAACATCTTGTTGACCTCGGTCTTAATATAAGACCCTACTTTGTCTGACATCCTGTATCCCCTACTTTTGGTAGGTACACTGTCTCCTGTGTCAATGTTATGTTTGCACCAAGGTGTCAAACCAGGCGACTGTGAAAACAGGGGGGAAAACTGCCTAAGCAAACTTTTCACCTCAGCCTGCTGATCAGAAGTCAGGTGAGGGGCCACTCGGACACCCTCAAAGGAGCTATCTGAAGGACCGCTCTGGAACAGGTCGGGGAGAGGTTCAGACTCCTCTTCCTCAACATCTGAAGCCAGTAGCAGTGCTGCGATTTCGACTCTTGGGACGAAAGCCTTCAGCCTATTCACGTGAAACACTTTTGGAGCCTGTCCAGGCCTTCCAAGGTCCACTAAATAGTTAACCTCACCCAGGGGCTCCACCACTGTGTAAGGGCCTGGCCATTTGTCCTGTAAAGCTCGAGGCCTTATGGGATTCATGATCAGGACTTGCTGACCAGGTGTAAAGTTGATGAGGGAAGCTTTCTGGTCATACCAATGTTTCACCAGCGCTTGTCCTGCCTTCAATTTATCACTAGCCAAGCCCATCAGAAGTACCATCCGTTTTCTGAGCCCTAGCACATAATCAACTACGTTGGTAGTAACAGGGGGAGTGGGCATCTCCCATCCCTCTTTGACGATGGCTAAGGGTCCCCGTACGGGATGACCGAACAGAAGTTCGAAGGGGCTGAAGCCAACACCCTCCTGTGGTACCTCTCGGTAGGCAAACAGTAAGCATGGTAAAAGAAGATCCCATTTTCTTCTCTGAGGTTCCTCCAGAGCCCCAATCATGCTCTTTAACGTTCTGTTGAAACGTTCCACCAGACCATTGGTCTGGGGGTGGTATGCAGAAGAGAACTTGTAGGTGACCCCACATTCTTTCCACATAGCCTGCATATACTTCGACATAAAGTTGCTGCCACGATCTGACACAACTTCTTTAGGGAAGCCAACCCTAGTAAATATGCCAAGTAAAGCTTTTGCAACTGACTTGGCAGTTACAGTTTTCAATGGGATGGCCTCAGGATATCTGGTTGCATGGTCGACCAGCACCAGGATAAACCTATTGCCTGAGGATGTTTGCGGGTCAAGGGGACCAACGATGTCGATCCCTACCCTTTCAAATGGTACCCCCACAACTGGGAGCGGTACCAACGGAGCTTGGATTGTCGCGCCAACCTTACCAGACAACTGGCAGGAGGTACAACTCCTGCAGTGACTTTCTACTTGCACCCCCATCTTGGGCCAGTAGAAGTGCATGGATAACCTTTGCTTGGTCCTCTTCATACCAAGGTGACCAGCAAGGGGAACTTCATGCGCCAACTGCAGGAGGAAGGGCCTAACAGCAAGGGGAACCACCAACCTCCTATGGTCTCCTTCTGTAGACTCTGTGGGCTCACTATACAGGAGTCCACCTTCCCATAAATCCTATGCGTCCCAGGAGGTTCACCCTCAAGCTGGGAGCAGGCCTGTCTCCTTAGGCCTTCCAGAGATGGGCACTCAAGTTGGCCTTTACTGAATTCGTCCCTATCAGGACCTCCTTCAACTAACAAGTCTTTTAGTTCAGGATGATCGTTGGGGTCGAATACTTCAGGCATCGCCACCTCCTCGTCAGGCCCGGGCGATTGACCAACTTCCTCCACCGCAGTGGTAGGCGAGCTCGGGGGAATATTCTCTTTCCCTCGTCTTGACTTGTCGACTCCTTTCGCCTTGGGTTTCCCCTTCGGCTGGGGCAGCGTATTGGACTTGGCCAATGCTGCCCGTGCTTGAGACCGTGTGTAGGGTCTTTCGGCAGTGTCTCCTACAAGCCCTAAAGCTCTGAGATCACTACCTAACAAGACCTTTCCCGGGACGTTTCTCTGAATGCTCACTGGAATCCTGACTGCTGTACCATTTAAAGTAAGATTTACAGGTATTACGGGAAACATACGGAGGGGGCCGTCAGCCAACTTAGTGGGCATCAGAGTACCTCTGGCAACTTCCTCTGAGTCTACCAAGGTAGAATCCACTACAGTGCGACTGCACCCACTATCCCTAAGAGCTGGAGTATCTACTCCATTGATCAGCACACTGTCTTTAAAGTAGTGCTTGGTATTATCCGGAATCCTAGCATAAGCCTCTGTGACTTTAGGCTCCCAGGAACCCAGGGACACTAAAACTACCTCAGCCTCTATCCCGCTGGGAAATGAGTCTGAGGAGAAGGATGCTCCTGTAATCTCTTCTTCCTCGTAGGAGGAGAAGGCCAGATTAGCGGAGTGGACCCCCAAAGGTCTAACCTTACAACGGGGATCCCCCTTCACATGGTCAGTTGCTCCACAAGCAAAACACGATCCATTGGGTCTGTTTACATAGGGAGGCTTATTGTAACCAGAGTTCTGTTTCGGAGGCGGACCTCCACTACCCTGCGAGTTCTCTTGTGTCTTACCCTTATTTTTCTTTTTGTGGCCCTTATGAGAAGAAGATTTAGCAGATTCTCCACCCTCCATAACTTTGGACTTTTTCCCTTCCTCCTGCTTACCAGGATGAGTTTTGTCCTTATGGGACACTCGATGTGACACCCATAAGTCTGCTGCAATGGCCAGCTTCTTAGGATCTATCTCCTTCGAAACGGCCAAATGCTGCTTAAGCTCCGGGGAAGAAGAAGCAAAAATGTGTTCCAGCATGACAAGATTTATCATGCCTTCGAAGGTAGAAACCTTATAACCTTCGACCCAGCCAGTTAAGTTTTTCAAGGATTCAGTGACATAAGATACCCAAGTACCACCTTCCTTTTTCTTATACTCTCTGAAACGTTTCAAATATTGGGCCGGAGTCTTCCCAAACTTTAAAATGAGAGTTTGCTTTAACATTGCGAAATCAGCTCGCTCAGCCTTCGACATTTCCATAATGGCACTACAGCCAGAATGGGGCAGTCTGCTGAGTAACCAGGCAATCTTATCAGCATTGTCAACTTGTTGAACTTCGCATGCATACTCAAACGCATTCAGCCAGTCCATAATGTCATTCCTTTGCTCATACACACTGAGCAGATCTTTCGGAAACCGTGGATGAGAGGAAGCCCCAGACCCATGTCCAGGACCCTTGGACCCATTTGCAACCTGAAGCTTGGCCAGTTCCAACTGGTGATCCCTGTATTTTTGTTTTTCTGCCTGTTCGATTTTTAGTTTGGCTATGCTGAATTCAAGCTCCTGCTGCCTAAACCGCAGCTCTTGCTTCTTGAATTCAAGCATAGCCTCCCCATCAGCACTGGCAGAGGAAACATTAGACATCACATCCTCCCTGTCCTCGTGGTCGCGATGGATCAGTGCAGCGGCAGAACCGTCGGTTCTACCAGTGAGAGCAGCCCCACCACCTTCTGCACTGTCCTCAGAAGTTATAGCGTCAAGCTGCGCTTCTTGCCACGCCATGATTCTTTGGATCATTTCCAATTTAGTGCCTTGAGAGGAAACACCTCTCTCCGCACACATCTTCTTCAATGTTTCTGATTTGGAAGCATTTAAAGTTAACAAGGTATTTGTTTCCATACTGTTAGATAGGACTATGGCCTTTTTAAAGTTATACTACAACAATTCACTACGTGTCCTGGTTGGAATAACCTGAAATGCCTTAGTTTGTGCGCAACACTGGATACCTTCAGTCGTATCCCACCGCTGTACACCAATTTGTTAAGACGGATTTCTGAACTCTGTCCTGATGGCGCAGAAGTTCAGAAGGCCAACCTAATTACTTGGAACAGGGTAACCTCTGGACGAGCCAGACCAATCAAGGTAGCGATCGCGGCGGTCAAGACTAGGTCTCAAGAGGGGTGAGGGTGACTGAAAGCCTGCAATGAGCACACAAAGCAAGAGCGCTTACAAACTACTCCAAACAGTTGTTATATCAAAAATATATACACATTTATTTTAAGGCCTTTAAAATAATGACCGTAGCGAGAAAATCACAATATCACAATATTAAGCTAACACATACCATACCAATACAATATATATACAAATACGACAGTCGCAAGCGTTATATGCACGAAATGTGTAGTCCACCTGCAAGGGAAGGAAAACAGGCAGTGCGATACAATGCTTTAGACTCAGTTCGCCTTCAGAGGCACCTAACTAGATGGAAGTCCGAGCCCTGCGAAGAGTGGAGCCTTGTACTCAAAAGTACCTGCACACGCTGGTGCCAACGGGCAAAAGGAGAAGCTCTTCGGAGGAAGTCAGGCAGTTCGGTTTAGTGCACAACAGAAGAAGAACAGGTTCCGCGACTCAAGCGCAGCCTCCACAGTGAGCAGAAGCAGAGCGCGAGTACGGACAAAAGGGTGCTGTTTTTACACAGCGGGGAAAAGCAATGGGCTACTGCAGGAGGGCGACCAGATCCTAGCTATACTACTCACCCGGTCCCCGATGCAAGCAGACCCAGGCTTCTCCACGTTAGTTTCAGCAGCTGGCAGGTTCAGAAGAGCCGGGAATGCCTCGTAGTCGTGTAGAAAAAAAAGACGTCCCAATCGAAGAAACCTGCACAGTTTTGTCACCACAGCAGGGCAACGGAGCGGCCGTGTGTATCTGAGCCAAATGTACACTACTCACTTCAGACTTGGGAACGCCAAGTGTACTAAGCGTGTGAGAGTGACAAGGACTCGAAATACAACACAACCTGGCGGCGGTTACAGAGCAAGACTCCCTTGTAAGCTGGTCAGTCAACTGGATGGCCCAGAGACGCTTCCGAAGGCTTACTGGCAGGAGATGATTAAGTCGCCGAGAATAGCTGTTCCTGCTATTCCAAAGGTCGAAGCACCAGTACAGGCCTTCTGGTTCGATCAAAGGAGGAAAGGGTTTCACAGGACGACAGCAGTGCAAAGGAGGAGTCCTTCAGCGGGTCACCAGCGATTCCTCGGTCCAGCCTCTTGGTTGCAGGATACTTGGCTCCTGTATTCCTTTGTTCGTGAGAACTCAGGAGATCGACATGGTAGTGGTGTTTCCAGCCCCCTCTTATCCACGGTTCCCTTCGCGCCAAAACGGAGGGGAGCCAATGGGAGATCCGCTCATCAACACACACACCATTCGTGGACCAATCACGGACCACGGTGGTCCCAGGCATTCACACTACCCTAGACTCTCTGGCACCCAGGATGTGTATTGGGACCAGACATCCCAGCCCACACCCTGGAGGCACACAAAAGACATGTAGAAGCCCGCGAAAGCATCCGTGTTTCGCGGGAAAGTACATGCCCAAATAAGGAAGGCCCCGGGTCGCTCAACCTGGGGAAGGTGAAGGGAGCAAGACGGTCAGTGGACAGGACAAAGGAGCCTCGTGGTCTGGCCATTTTGGGAGCCAGGCCACCATTTTGGGTTCAGCGCGAAAAACGCGCTCAGAACGCCAAAAGGAGCTCAAAATACACAAAACGATCGCTGCCACCATTCCAATCCCTGAATGACTTGCACCGATCAAATACAATCCTAAACGAGTATCTAGGGCCTGTAGAAGGTTAGAGACCCAAGAGAGCTGTAACTTAGCTTACAGTGCCCTCTTGTGTCATGTTGCACTAAAGCCGCAACATGATAAAAGAAACTACGGGAAACAGCGTTCCCCGGTACTGACTGTCTTAAGGGCATGTCAGTTTCCCCATAAGAAAAGGAGCGACAGCCCAGTGGAGTGCGGCAGAAGGCTGCACTTCTCTGGCAAAGTCAAGAACAAGGTGAAAAACAACAGCAAAAAGTTTAGGGGTTGCCACATGGAAGGAAAATTACCTACAATTACGAAATCTTTCCTAACATTCTACCAAACCTGAGACCCTTCCTATAGCATGAGATGTGATATCCGACTCCTTCCCATTCCAATCCTCAGACACTTCCTATAGCATGAGATGTGATATCTCAATGCTTCTAATACCAAACCTGAGACCCTTCCTATGGCATGAGATTTGATATCAAACTCCTTCCCAATCCAATCCTGAGACCCTTCCTATAGCATGAGATATGATATCCAACTCCTTCCCATTCCAATCCTGAAACCCTTCCTATACCATGAGATGTGATATCTTAATGCTTCTAATACCAAACGTGAGACCCGTCCTATAACATGAGATGTGATATCCAAATCCTTCCCCTTCCAAACCTGAGACCCTTCCTTTAGCATGAGATGTGATATCCAGCTCCTTCTCATTCCAATCCTGAGACCCTTCCGATAGCATGAGATGTGATATCTCAATCCTTCTAATATCAAAACTGAGACCCTCCCCATAGCATGAGATGTGATATCTAAGTCCTTCCCATTCCAATCCTGAGACCCTTCGGATAGCAGAGATGTGATATCTCAATGCTTATACCAAACCTGAGACACTTCCTATGGCATGAGATGTGATATCCAACTCCTTCCCATTCCAATCCTGAGACCCTTCCTATAGCATGAGATGTGATATCTCAATGCTTCTACCAAACCTGAGACCCTTCCTTTAGCATGAGATGTGATATCCAGCTCCTTCCCATTCCAATCCTGAGACCCTTACTATAGCATGAGATGTGATATCTCAATGCTTCTAATACCAAACCTGAGATCCTTCCTATAACATGAGATGTGATATCCAAATCCTTCCCCTTCCAAACCTGAGACCCTCCCTTTAGCATGAGATGTGATATCCAACTCCTTCCCATTCCAATCCTGAGACCCTTCTGATAGCATGAGATGTGCTATCTCAATGCTTCTAATACCAAACCTGAGATCCTTCCGATAGCATGAGATGTGATATCTCAATGCTTCTAATACCAAACCTGAGATCCTTCCTATAACATGAGATGTTATATCCAAATCCTTCCCCTTCCAAACCAGAGACCCTCCCTTTAGCGTGAGATGTGATATCCAACTCCTTCCCATTCCAATCCTTAGACCCTTCTGATAGCATGAGATGTGATGTCTCAATGCCTCTAATACCAAACCTGAGATCCTACATCTAACATGAAATGTGATATCCAACTCCTTCCCCTTCCAAACCTGAGAGCCTTCCTATAACATGAGATGTGATATCGAAGTCCTTCCCATTCCAATCCTGAGACCCTTCCTATAACATGTGATGTGATATCCAACTCCTTCCCATTCCAACCTGAGACCCTTCCTATAGCATGAGATGGGATATCCAACTACTTCCAAATCCAATCCTGATACCCTTCCGATTGCATGAGATGTGATATCCCAATGCTTCTACCAAACCTGAGACCCATACTGTGGCATGAGATGTGATATCAAACTCCTTCCCATTCCAATCCCGAGACCCTTCCTATTGCTTGAGATGTGATATCCAACTCCTTCCCATTCCAATTCTGAGACCCTTCCTATACCAGGAGACTTGCTATCTCAATGCTTCTAATACCAAACCTGACACCCGTCCTATAACATGAGTTGTGATATCCAAATCCTTCCCCTTCCAAACCTGAGACCCTTCCTTTATCATGAGATGTGATATCCAACTCCTTCCCATTCCAATCCTGAGACCCTTCCCATATCATGAGATTTGTTATCTCAATGCTTCTAATATCAAACTTGAGACCCTCCCTATAGCATGAGATGTGATATCCAAGTCCTTCCCATTCCAATCCTGAGACCCTTCCTATAGCATGAGATGTGATATGATATCTCAATGCTTATACCAAATCGGAGACCCTTCCTATGGCATGAGATGTGATATCCAACTCCTTCCCATTCCAATCCTGAGACACTTCCTATAGCATGAGATGTGATATCTCAATGCTTCTATCAAACCTGAGACCCTTCCTTTAGCATGAGATGTGATATCCAACTCCTTCCCATTCCAATCCTGAGACCCTTCCTATGGCATGAGTTGTGATATCTCAATGCTTCTAATACCAAACCTGGGACCCGTCCTATAACATGAGATGTGATATCCAAATCCTTCCCCTTCCAAACGTGAGACCCTTCCTTTAGCATGAGATGTGATATCCAAATCCTTCCCATTCCAATCCTGAAACCCTTCCTATAGCATGAGATGTGATATCTCAATGTTTCTAATAAAAAACCTGAGACCCTTCCTATAGCAAGAGATGTGATATCCACATCCTTCCCATTCAAATCCTGAGACCCTTCCTATAACATGAGATGTGATATCCAACTCCTTCCCATTCCAACCTGAGACCCTTCCTATAGCATGAGAAGGGATATCCAACTCCTTCCCATTACAATCCTGAGATCCTTCCTATAACATGAGATGTGATATCCAATTATTTCCCATTCCAAACCTGAGACCCTTCCTATTGGATGAGATGTGATATCCAACTCCTTCCCATTCCAATCCTGAGACCCTTCCTATACCATGAGATGTGAACCGCAATGTTTCAAATACCAAACCTGGTACCCGTTCTATAACATGAGATATGATATCCAAATCCTTCTCCTTCCAAACCTGAGACCCTTCCTTTAGCATGAGATGTGATATCCAAATCCTTCCCATTCCAATCCTGAGACCCTACCTATAACATGAGATGTGATATCCAACTCCTTCCCATTCCAACCTGAGACCCTTCCTATGGCATGAGATGTGATATCCAAATCCTTCCCATTCCAATCCTGAGACCCTTCCTATAGCATGAGATGTAATATCACAATGCTTGTAATACCAAACCTGAGACCCTTCCTATAGCATAAGATGTGATATCTCAATGCTTCTAATTCCAAACCTGGGACCCGTCCTATAACATGAGATATGATATTCAAATCCTTCCCCTTCCAAACCTGAGACCCTTCCTTTAGCATGAGATGTGATATCCAAATCCTTCCAATTCCAATCCTGAAATCCTTCCTATAGCATGAGATGTGATATCTCAATGTTTCTAATAAAAAACTGAGACCCTTCCTATAGCAAGAGATGTGATATCCAAATCCTTCCCATTCCAATCCTGAGACCCTTCCTATAACATGAGATGTGATATCCAACTCCTTCCCATTCCAATCCTGAAACCCTTCCTATAGCTTCAGATGTGATATCAAACTCCTTCCCATTCCAATCCTGAGATAGCTTGAGATGTGCTATCCAACTCCTTCCCATTCCAATCCTGAGATCCTTCCTATACCATGAGATGTGATATCTCAATGCTTCTAATACCAAACCTGAGACCGTCCTAAAACCTATGTGAGATCCAAATCCTTCCCCTTCCAAACCTGAGACCTTTCCTTTAGCATGAGATGTGATATCCAACTCCTTCCCATTCCAATCCTGAGACCTTTCCTATAGCATGATATGTGATATCTCAATGCTTCTAATACCAAACCTGAGATCCTTCCTATAACATGAGATGTGATATCCAAATCCTTCCCCTTCCAAACCTGAGACCCTCCCTTTAGCATGAGATATGATATCCAACTCCTTCCCATTCCAATCCTCAGACACTTCCTATAGCATGAGATGTGATATCTCGATGCTTCTAATACCAAACCTGAGACCCTTCCTATGGCATGAGATTTCATATCAAACTCCTTCCCAATCCAATCCTGAGACCCTTCCTATAGCATGAGATATGATATCCAACTCCTTCCCATTCCAATCCTGAAACCCTTCCTATACCATGAGATGTGATATCTTAATGCTTCTAATACCAAACGTGAGACCCGTCCTATAACATGAGATGTGATATCCAAATCCTTCCCCTTCCAAACCTGAGACCCTTCCTTTAGCATGAGATGTGATATCCAGCTCCTTCTCATTCCAATCCTGAGACCCTTCCGATAGCATGAGATGTGATATCTCAATGCTTCTAATATCAAAACTGAGACCCTCCCCATAGCATGAGATGTGATATCTAAGTCCTTCCCAATCCAATCCTGAGACCCTTCGGATAGCAGAGATGTGATATCTCAATGCTTATACCAAACCTGAGACACTTCCTATGGCATGAGATGTGATATCCAACTCCTTCCCATTCCAATCCTGAGACCCTTCCTATAGCATGAGATGTGATATCTCAATGCTTCTACCAAACATGAGACTCTTCCTTTAGCATGAGATGTGATATCCAGCTCCTTCCCATTCCAATCCTGAGACCCTTACTATAGCATGAGATGTGATATCTCAATGCTTCTAATACCAAACCTGAGATCCTTCCTATAACATGAGATGTGATATCCAAATCCTTCCCCTTCCAAACCTGAGACCCTCCCTTTAGCATGAGATGTGATATCCAACTCCTTCCCATTCCAATCCTGAGACCCTTCTGATAGCATGAGATGTGATATCTCAATGCTTCTAATACCAAACCTGATATCCTTCCGATAGCATGAGATGTGATATCTCAATGCTTCTAATACCAAACCTGAGATCCTTCCTATAACATGAGATGTTATATCCAAATCCTTCCCCTTCCAAACCAGAGACCCTCCCTTTAGCGTGAGATGTGATATCCAACTCCTTCCCATTCCAATCCTTAGACCCTTCTGATAGCATGAAATGTGATGTCTCAATGCCTCTAATACCAAACCTGAGATCCTACATCTAACATGAAATGTGATATTCAACTCCTTCCCCTTCCAAACCTGAGAGCCTTCCTATAACATGAGATGTGATATCGAAGTCCTTCCCATTCCAATCCTGAGACCCTTCCCATAACATGAGATGTGATATCCAACTCCTTCCCATTCCAACCTGAGACCCTTCCTATAGCATGAGATGGGATATCCAACTACTTCCAAATCCAATCCTGATACCCTTCCGATAGCATGAGATGTGATATCCCAATGCTTCTACCAAACCTGAGACCCATACTATGGCATGAGATGTGATATCAAACTCCTTCCCATTCCAATCCCGAGACCCTTCCTATAGCTTGAGATGTGATATCCAACTCCTTCCCATTCCAATTCTGAGACGCTTCCTATACCAGGAGACTTGCTATCTCAATGCTTCTAATACCAAACCTGACACCCGTCCTATAACATGAGTTGTGATATCCAAATCCTTCCCCTTCCAAACCTGAGACCCTTCCTTTATCATGAGATGTGATATCCAACTCCTTCCCATTCCAATCCTGAGACCCTTCCCATATCATGAGATTTGTTATCTCAATGCTTCTAATATCAAACTTGAGACCCTCCCTATAGCATGAGATGTGATATCCAAGTCCTTCCCATTCCAATCCTGAGACCCTTCCTATAGCATGAGATGTGATATGATATCTCAATGCTTATACCAAATCTGAGACCCTTCCTATGGCATGAGATGTGATATCCAACTCCTTCCCATTCCAATCCTGAGACACTTCCTATAGCATGAGATGTGATATCTCAATGCTTCTATCAAACCTGAGACCCTTCCTTTAGCATGAGATGTGATATCCAACTCCTTCCCATTCCAATCCTGAGACCCTTCCTATGGCATGAGTTGTGATATCTCAATGCTTCTAATACCAAACCTGGGACCCGTCCTATAACATGAGATGTGATATCCAAATCCTTCCCCTTCCAAACGTGAGACCCTTCCTTTAGCATGAGATGTGATATCCAAATCCTTCCCATTCCAATCCTGAAACCCTTCCTATAGCATGAGATGTGATATCTCAATGTTTCTAATAAAAAACCTGAGACCCTTCCTATAGCAAGAGATGTGATATCCACATCCTTCCCATTCAAATCCTGAGACCCTTCCTATAACATGAGATGTGATATGCAACTCCTTCCCATTCCAACCTGAGACCCTTCCTATAGCATGAGAAGGGATATCCAACTCCTTCCCATTACAATCCTGAGATCCTTCCTATAACATGAGATGTGATATCCAATTATTTCCCATTCCAAACCTGAGACCCTTCCTATTGGATGAGATGTGATATCCAACTCCTTCCCATTCCAATCCTGAGACCCTTCCTATACCATGAGATGTGAACCGCAATCTTTCAAATACCAAACCTGGGACCCGTTCTATAACATGAGATATGATATCCAAATCCTTCCCCTTCCAAACCTGAGACCCTTCCTTTAGCATGAGATGTGATATCCAAATCCTTCCCATTCCAATCCTGAGACCCTACCTATAACATGAGATGTGATATCCAACTCCTTCCCATTCCAACCTGAGACCCTTCCTATGGCATGAGATGTGATATCCAAATCCTTCCCATTCCAATCCTGAGACCCTTCCTATAGCATGAGATGTAATATCACAATGCTTGTAATACCAAACCTGAGACCCTTCCTATAGCATAAGATGTGATATCTCAATGCTTCTAATTCCAAACCTGGGACCCGTCCTATAACATGAGATATGATATTCAAATCCTTCCCCTTCCAAACCTGAGACCCTTCCTTTAGCATGAGATGTGATATCCAAATCCTTCCAATTCCAATCCTGAAATCCTTCCTATAGCATGAGATGTGATATCTCAATGTTTCTAATAAAAAACTGAGACCCTTCCTATAGCAAGAGATGTGATATCCAAATCCTTCCCATTCCAATCCTGAGACCCTTCCTATAACATGAGATGTGATATCCAACTCCTTCCCATTCCAATCCTGAAACCCTTCCTATAGCTTCAGATGTGATATCAAACTCCTTCCCATTCCAATCCTGAGATAGCTTGAGATGTGCTATCCAACTCCTTCCCATTCCAATCCTGAGACCCTTCCTATACCATGAGATGTGATATCTCAATGCTTCTAATACCAAACCTGAGACCGTCCTAAAACATATGTGAGATCCAAATCCTTCCCCTTCCAAACCTGAGACCTTTCCTTTAGCATGAGATGTGATATCCAACTCCTTCCCATTCCAATCCTGAGACCTTTCCTATAGCATGATATGTGATATCTCAATGCTTCTAATACCAAACCTGAGATCCTTCCTATAACATGAGATGTGATATCCAAATCCTTCCCCTTCCAAACCTGAGACCCTCCCTTTAGCATGAGATGTGATATCCAACATTTTCCCATTCCAATCCTGAAACCCTTCTGATAGCATGAGATGTGATGTCTCAATGCTTCTAATACCAAACCTGAGATCCTTCCGATAGCATGAGATGTGATATCTCAATGCTTCTAATACCAAACCTGAGATCCTTCCTATAACATGAGATGTGATATCCAAATCCTTCCCATTCCAATCCTGAGACCCTTCTGATAGCATGAGATGTGATGTCTCAATGCCTCTAATACCAAACCTGAGATCCTACCTCTAACATGAAATGTGATATCCAACTCCTTCCCCTTCCAAACCTGAGAGCCGTCCTATAGCATGAGATGTGATATCCAACTCCTTCCCATTCCAATCCTGAGACTCTTCCTATAGCATGAGATGTGATATCTCAATGCTTCTACCAAACCTGAGACCCTTCCTATAGCATGAGATGTGATATCCGACTCCTTCCCATTCCAATCCTCAGACACTTCCTATAGCATGAGATGTGATATCTCAATGCTTCTAATACCAAACCTGAGACCCTTCCTATGGCATGAGATTTGATATCAAACTCCTTCACAATCCAATCCTGGGACCCTTCCTATAGCATGAGATATGATATCCAACTCCTTCCCATTCCTATCCTGAAACCATTCCTATACCATGAGATGTGATATCTTAATGCTTCTAATACCAAACGTGAGACCCGTCCTATAACATGACATTTGATATCCAAATCCTTCCCCTTCCAAACCTGAGACCCTTCCTTTAGCATGAGATGTGATATCCAGCTCCTTCTCATTCCAATCCTGAGACCCTTCCGATAGCATGAGATGTGATATCTCAATGCTTCTAATATCAAAACTGAGACCCTCCCTATAGCATGAGATGTGATATCTTATTCCTTCCCATTCCAATCCTGAGACCCTTCGGATAGCAGAGATGTGATATTTCAATGCTTATACCAAACCTGAGACCCTTCCGGTGTCCAGTCAACTCGTCGAAAAAAAACTGGTCGACTGCAATTTGGTCGACGCAATTTGGTCGAAAACCAAATGGTCGAATTTTTTTTTTTATTTATATATTTATTTTTCGGGTTTTCGTTTAGTTAAAAAAGGGTTTTTTAGAGAAAAAAAGGGGGTTGGGGGGGACCCCCCCCAAAAAAAAAAAAAAAGGGTTAAAATAAAAAAAAAAAAATGTTCGACCATTTGGTTTTCGACCAAATTGGTTCGACCATTTGTCTGGTCGACCAATTTTTTTCGACCAAATGTCTGGCAACCGACCCTTCCTATGGCATGAGATGTGATATCCAACTCCTTCCCATTCCAATCCTGAGACCCTTCCTATAGCATGAGATGTGATATCTCAAAGCTTCTACCAAACCTGAGACCCTTCCTTTAGCATGAGATGTGATATCCAACTCCTTCCCATTCCAATCCTGAGACCCTTACTATAGCATGAGATGTGATATCTCAATGCTTCTAATACCAAACCTGAGATCCTTCCTATAACATGAGATGTGATATCCAAATCCTTCCCCTTCCAAACCTGAGACCCTCCCTTTAGCATGAGATGTGATAGCCAACTTCTTCCCATTCCAATCCTGAGACCCTTCTGATAGCATGAGATGTGATATCTCAATGCTTCTAATACCAAACCTGAGATCCTTCCGATAGCATGAGATGTGATATCTCAATGCTTCTAATACCAAACCTGAGATCCTTCCTATAACATGAGATGTGATATCCAAATCCTTCCCCTTCCAAACCAGAGACCCTCCCTTTAGTGTGAGATGTGATATCCAACTCCTTCCCATTCCAATCCTTAGACCCTTCTGATAGCATGAGATGTGATGTCTCAATGCCTCTAATACCAAACCTGAGATCCTACATCTAACATGAAATGTGATATACTACTCCTTCCCTTTCCAAACGTGAGACCCTCCCTATAGCATGAGATGTGATATCTCAATGCTTCTAATACCAAACCTGAGATCCTTCCTATGGCATGAGATGTGATATCCAACTCCTTCCCATTCCAACCTGAGACCCTTCCTATAGCATGAGATGGGATATCCAACTCCTTCCCATTCCAATCCTAAGACCCTTCTGATAGCATGAGATGTGATGTCTCAATGCTTCTAATACCAAACCTGAGATCCTTCCGATAACATGCGATGTGATATCTCAATTCTTCTAATACCAAACCTGAGATCCTTCGTATAACACGAGATGTGATATCCAAATACTTCCCCTTCCAAACCTGAGACCCTCCCTTTGGCATGAGATGTGATATCCAACTCCTTCCCATTCCAATCCTGAGAGCCTTCTGATAGCATGAGATGTGATATCTCAATGCCTCTAATACCAAACCTGAGATCCTACCTCTAACATGAAATGTGATATCCTACTCCTTCCCTTTCCAAACGTGAGACCCTCCCTATAGCATGAGATGTGATATCCAACTCCTTCCCATTCCAATCCTGAGACCCTTCCTATAGCATGAGATGTGATATCTCAATGCTTATACCAAACCTGAGACCCTTCCTATAGCATGAGATGTGATATCCAACTCCTTCCCATTCCAATCCTGAGACCCTTCCTATAACATGAGATGTGATGTCTCAATGCTTCTAATACCAAACATGAGATCCTTCCTATGGCATGTGATGTCATATAAAACTCCTTCCCATTCCAATCCTGAGACCCTTCCTATAGCATGAGATGTGATATCCAACTCCTTCCCATTCCAATCCTGAGACCCTTCTGAGAGCATGAGATGTGATATCTCAATGCTTCTAATACCAAACCTGAGATCCTTCCGATAGCATGAGATGTGATATCTCAATTCTTCTAATACCAAACCTGAGATCCTTCCTATAACACGAGATGTGATATCCAAATCCTTCCCCTTCCAAACCTGAGACCCTCCCTTTGGCATGAGATGTGATATCCAACTCCTTCCCATTCCAACCCTGAGACCCTTCTGATAGCATGAGATGTGATATCTCAATGCCTCTAACAAACCTGCGATCCTACCTCTAACATGAAATGTGATATCCAACTCCTTCCCATTCCAATCCTGAGACCCTTCCTATAGCATGAGACGTGATATCTCAATGCTTCTAATACCAAACCTGAGACCCTTCCTATAGCATGATATGGGATATCCAACTCCTTCCCAATCCAATCCTGAGACCCTTCTGATAGCATGAGATGTGATATCTCAATGCTTCTACCAAACCTGAGACCCTTCCTATGGCATGAGATGTGATATCAAACTCCTTCCCATTCGAATCCTGAGACCCTTCCCATACCATGAGATGTGATATCTCAATGTTTCTCATACCAAACCTGAGGCCCTTCCTATAGCAAGAGATGTGGTATACAAATCCTTACCATTCCAAACCTGAAACCCTTCCTATAGCATGAGATGTGATATCCGACTCCTTCCCAATCCAATCCTGAGACCCTTCCTATAGCATGAGATGAAATATCACAATGCTTGTAATACCAAATCTGAGTCCCTTCATATAGCATGAGATGTGATATCCAACTCCTTCCCATTCCAATCTGAGACCATGCCTATAGCATGAGATGTGATATCTCAATGCTTCTAATACCAAACCTGAGATCCTTGCTATGACATGAGATGTGATATCCAACTCCTTCCCATTCCAAACCTGAAACCCTTCCTACAGCATGCGATGTGATATCTCAATACTTCTAATACCAAACCTGAGACCCGTCCTATAACATGAGATGGGATATCCAACTCCTTCCTGTTCCAAACCTGAGACCCTTCCTATAGTATGAGATGTGATATCCAACTCCTTCCCATCCCAATCCTGAGACACTTCCGATAGCAGAGATGTTATATCTCAATGCTTATACCAAACCTGAGACCCTATCTATGGCATGAGATGTGATATCCAACTCCTTCCCATTCCAATCCTGAGACCCTTCCTATAGCATGAGATGCGATATCTCAATGCTTCTAATACCAAACCTGGACCCTTCCTATAGCATGAAATGTGATATCAAACTCCGTCCCATTCCAATCCTGCGTCCCTTCCTATAGCATGAGATTTGATATCTCAATGTTTCTACTACCAAACCTGAGACCCTTCCTATAACATGAGACGTGATATCCAACTCCTTCCCATTCCAATCCTGAGACTCTTCCTATAGCATGAGATGTGATATCTCAATGCTTCTACCAAACCTGAGACCCTTCTATAGCATGAGATGTGATATCCGACTCCTTCCCATTCCAATCCTCAGACACTTCCTATAGCATGAGATGTGATATCTCAATGCTTCTAATACCAAACCTGAGACCCTTCCTATGGCATGAGATTTGATACCAAACTCCTTCCCAATCCAATCCTGAGACCCTTCCTATAGCATGAGATATGATATCCAACTCCTTCCCATTCCAATCCTGAAACCCTTCCTACACCATGAGATGTGATATCTTAATGCTTCTAATACCAAACCTGAGACCCATCCTATAACATGAGATGTGATATCCAAATCCTTCCCCTTCCAAACCTGAGACCCTTCCTTTAGCATGAGATGTGATATCCAGCTCCTTCTCATTCCAATCCTGAGACCCTTCCGATAGCATGAGATGTGATATCTCAATGCTTCTAATAACAAAACTGAGTCCCTCCCTATAGCATGAGATGTGATATCTAAGTCCTTCCCATTCCAATCCTGAGACCCTTCGGATAGCAGAGATGTGATATCTCAATGCTTATACCAAACCTGAGACCCTTCCTATGGCATGAGATGTGATATCCAACTCCTTCCCATTCCAATCCTGAGACCCCTCCTATAGCATGAGATGGGATATCTCAATGCTTCTACCAAACCTGACACCCTTCCTTTAGCATGAGATGTGATATCCAACTCCTTCCCATTCCAATCCTGAGACCCTTACTATAGCATGAGATGTGATATCTCAATGCTTCTAATACCAAACCTGAGATCCTTCCTATAACATGAGATGTGATATCCAAATCCTTCCCCTTCCAAACCTGAGACCCTCCCTTTAGCATTAGATGTGATATCCAACTCCTTCCCATTCCAATCCTGAGACCCTTCTGATAGCATGAGATGTGATATCTCAATGCTTCTAATACCAAACCTGAGATCCTTCCTATAACATGAGATGTGATATCCAAATCCTTCCCCTTCCAAACCTGAGACCCTCCCTTTAGCGTGAGATGTGATATCCAACTCCTTCCCATTCCAATCCTGAGACCCTTCTGATAGCATGAGATGTGATGTCTCAATGCCTCTAATACCAAACCTGAGATCCTACCTCTAACATGAAATGTGATATCCAACTCCTTCCCCTTCCAAACCTGAGAGCCGTCCTATAGCATGAGATGTGATATCCAACTGCTTCCCATTCCAATCCTGAGACTCTTCCTATAGCATGTGATGTGATATCTCAATGCTTCTACCAAACCTGAGACCCTTCCTATAGCATGAGATGTGATATCCGACTCCTTCCCATTCCAATCCTCAGACACTTCCTATAGCATGAGATGTGATATCTCAATGCTTCTAATACCAAACCTGAGACCCTTCCTATAACATGAGATTTGATATCAAACTCCTTCCCAATCCAATCCTGAGACCCTTCCTTTAGCGTGAGATGTGATATCCAACTCCTTCCCATTCCAATCCTGAGACCCTTACTATAGCATGAGATGTGATATCTCAATGCTTCTAATACCAAACCTGAGATCCTTCCTATAACATGAGATGTGATATCCAAATCCTTCCCCTTCCAAACCTGAGACCCTCCGATTAGCATGAGATGTGATATCCAACTCCTTCCCATTCCAATCCTGAGACCCTTCTGATAGCATGAGATGTGATGTCTCAATGCTTCTAATACCAAACCTGAGATCCTTCCGATAGCATGAGATGTGATATCTCAATGCTTCTAATACCAAACCTGAGATCCTTCCTATAACATGAGATGTGATATCCAAATCCTTCCCCTTCCAAACCTGAGACCCTTCTGATAGCATGAGATGTGATGTCTCAATGCCTCTAATACCAAACCTGAGATCCTACCTCTAACATGAAATGTGATATCCAACTCCTTCCCCTTCCAAACCTGAGAGCCGTCCTATAGCATGAGATGTGATATCCAACTCCTTCCCATTCCAATCCTGAGACCCTTCTGATAGCATGAGATGTGATGTCTCAATGCCTCTAATACCAAACCTGAGATCCTACCTCTAACATGAAATGTGATATCCAACTCCTTCCCCTTCCAAACCTGAGAGCCGTCCTATAGCATGAGATGTGATATCCAACTCCTTCCCATTCCAATCCTGAGACTCTTCCTATAGCATGAGATGTGATATCTCAATGCTTCTACCAAACCTGAGACCCTTCCTATAGCATGAGATGTGATATCCGACTCCTTCCCATTCCAATACTCAGACACTTCCTATAGCATGAGATGTGATATCTCAATGCTTCTAATACCAAACCTGAGACCCTTCCTATAACATGAGATTTGATATCAAACTCCTTCCCAATCCAATCCTGAGACCCTTCCTTTAGCGTGAGATGTGATATCCAACTCCTTCCCATTCCAATTCTGAGACCGTTCCTATACCAGGAGACTTGCTATCTCAATGCTTCTAATACCAAACCTGACACCCGTCCTATAACATGAGTTGTGATATCCAAATCCTTCCCCTTCCAAACCTGAGACCCTTCCTTTATCATGAGATGTGATATCCAACTCCTTCCCATTCCAATCCTGAGACCCTTCCCATATCATGAGATTTGTTATCTCAATGCTTCTAATATCAAACTTGAGACCCTCCCTATAGCATGAGATGTGATATCCAAGTCCTTCATATTCCAATCCTGAGACCCTTCCTATAGCATGAGATGTGATATGATATCTCAATGCTTATAACAAATCTGAGACCCTTCCTATGGCATGGGATGTGATATCCAACTCCTTCCCATTCCAATCCTGAGACACTTCCTATAGCATGAGATGTGATATCTCAATGCTTCTATCAAACCTGAGACCCTTCCTTTAGCATGAGATGTGATATCCAACTCCTTCCCATTCCAATCCTGAGACCCTTCCTATGGCATGAGTTGTGATATCTCAATGCTTCTAATACCAAACCTGGGACCCGTCCTATAACATGAGATGTGATATCCAAATCCTTCCCCTTCCAAACGTGAGACCCTTCCTTTAGCATGAGATGTGATATCCAAATCCTTCCCATTCCAATCCTGAAACCCTTCCTATAGCATGAGATGTGATATCTCAATGTTTCTAATAAAAAACCTGAGACCGTTCCTATAGCAAGAGATGTGATATCCACATCCTTCCCATTCAAATCCTGAGACCCTTCCTATAACATGAGATGTGATATCCAACTCCTTCCCATTCCAACCTGAGACCCTTCCTATAGCATGAGAAGGGATATCCAACTCCTTCCCATTGCAATCCTGAGATCCTTCCTATAACATGAAATGTGATATCCAACTCCTTCCCCTTCCAAACCTGAGAGCCGTCCTATAGCATGAGATGTGATATCCAACTCCTTCCCATTCCAATCCTGAGACCCTTCCTATACCATGAGATGTGAACCGCAATGTTTCAAATACCAAACCTGGGACCCGTTCTATAACATGAGATATGATATCCAAATCCTTCCCCTTCCAAACCTGAGACCCTTCCTTTAGCATGAGATGTGATATCCAACTCCTTCCCATTCCAATCCTGAGACCCTTCTGATAGCATGAGATGTGATATCTCAATGCTTCTAATACCAAACCTGATATCCTTCCGATAGCATGAGATGTGATATCTCAATGCTTCTAATACCAAACCTGAGATCCTTCCTATAACATGAGATGTTATATCCAAATCCTTCCCCTTCCAAACCAGAGACCCTCCCTTTAGCGTGAGATGTGATATCCAACTCCTTCCCATTCCAATCCTTAGACCCTTCTGATAGCATGAAATGTGATGTCTCAATGCCTCTAATACCAAACCTGAGATCCTACATCTAACATGAAATGTGATATTCAACTCCTTCCCCTTCCAAACCTGAGAGCCTTCCTATAACATGAGATGTGATATCGAAGTCCTTCCCATTCCAATCCTGAGACCCTTCCCATAACATGAGATGTGATATCCAACTCCTTCCCATTCCAACCTGAGACCCTTCCTATAGCATGAGATGGGATATCCAACTACTTCCAAATCCAATCCTGATACCCTTCCGATAGCATGAGATGTGATATCCCAATGCTTCTACCAAACCTGAGACCCATACTATGGCATGAGATGTGATATCAAACTCCTTCCCATTCCAATCCCGAGACCCTTCCTATAGCTTGAGATGTGATATCCAACTCCTTCCCATTCCAATTCTGAGACGCTTCCTATACCAGGAGACTTGCTATCTCAATGCTTCTAATACCAAACCTGACACCCGTCCTATAACATGAGTTGTGATATCCAAATCCTTCCCCTTCCAAACCTGAGACCCTTCCTTTATCATGAGATGTGATATCCAACTCCTTCCCATTCCAATCCTGAGACCCTTCCCATATCATGAGATTTGTTATCTCAATGCTTCTAATATCAAACTTGAGACCCTCCCTATAGCATGAGATGTGATATCCAAGTCCTTCCCATTCCAATCCTGAGACCCTTCCTATAGCATGAGATGTGATATGATATCTCAATGCTTATACCAAATCTGAGACCCTTCCTATGGCATGAGATGTGATATCCAACTCCTTCCCATTCCAATCCTGAGACACTTCCTATAGCATGAGATGTGATATCTCAATGCTTCTATCAAACCTGAGACCCTTCCTTTAGCATGAGATGTGATATCCAACTCCTTCCCATTCCAATCCTGAGACCCTTCCTATGGCATGAGTTGTGATATCTCAATGCTTCTAATACCAAACCTGGGACCCGTCCTATAACATGAGATGTGATATCCAAATCCTTCCCCTTCCAAACGTGAGACCCTTCCTTTAGCATGAGATGTGATATCCAAATCCTTCCCATTCCAATCCTGAAACCCTTCCTATAGCATGAGATGTGATATCTCAATGTTTCTAATAAAAAACCTGAGACCCTTCCTATAGCAAGAGATGTGATATCCACATCCTTCCCATTCAAATCCTGAGACCCTTCCTATAACATGAGATGTGATATGCAACTCCTTCCCATTCCAACCTGAGACCCTTCCTATAGCATGAGAAGGGATATCCAACTCCTTCCCATTACAATCCTGAGATCCTTCCTATAACATGAGATGTGATATCCAATTATTTCCCATTCCAAACCTGAGACCCTTCCTATTGGATGAGATGTGATATCCAACTCCTTCCCATTCCAATCCTGAGACCCTTCCTATACCATGAGATGTGAACCGCAATCTTTCAAATACCAAACCTGGGACCCGTTCTATAACATGAGATATGATATCCAAATCCTTCCCCTTCCAAACCTGAGACCCTTCCTTTAGCATGAGATGTGATATCCAAATCCTTCCCATTCCAATCCTGAGACCCTACCTATAACATGAGATGTGATATCCAACTCCTTCCCATTCCAACCTGAGACCCTTCCTATGGCATGAGATGTGATATCCAAATCCTTCCCATTCCAATCCTGAGACCCTTCCTATAGCATGAGATGTAATATCACAATGCTTGTAATACCAAACCTGAGACCCTTCCTATAGCATAAGATGTGATATCTCAATGCTTCTAATTCCAAACCTGGGACCCGTCCTATAACATGAGATATGATATTCAAATCCTTCCCCTTCCAAACCTGAGACCCTTCCTTTAGCATGAGATGTGATATCCAAATCCTTCCAATTCCAATCCTGAAATCCTTCCTATAGCATGAGATGTGATATCTCAATGTTTCTAATAAAAAACTGAGACCCTTCCTATAGCAAGAGATGTGATATCCAAATCCTTCCCATTCCAATCCTGAGACCCTTCCTATAACATGAGATGTGATATCCAACTCCTTCCCATTCCAATCCTGAAACCCTTCCTATAGCTTCAGATGTGATATCAAACTCCTTCCCATTCCAATCCTGAGATAGCTTGAGATGTGCTATCCAACTCCTTCCCATTCCAATCCTGAGACCCTTCCTATACCATGAGATGTGATATCTCAATGCTTCTAATACCAAACCTGAGACCGTCCTAAAACATATGTGAGATCCAAATCCTTCCCCTTCCAAACCTGAGACCTTTCCTTTAGCATGAGATGTGATATCCAACTCCTTCCCATTCCAATCCTGAGACCTTTCCTATAGCATGATATGTGATATCTCAATGCTTCTAATACCAAACCTGAGATCCTTCCTATAACATGAGATGTGATATCCAAATCCTTCCCCTTCCAAACCTGAGACCCTCCCTTTAGCATGAGATGTGATATCCAACATTTTCCCATTCCAATCCTGAAACCCTTCTGATAGCATGAGATGTGATGTCTCAATGCTTCTAATACCAAACCTGAGATCCTTCCGATAGCATGAGATGTGATATCTCAATGCTTCTAATACCAAACCTGAGATCCTTCCTATAACATGAGATGTGATATCCAAATCCTTCCCATTCCAATCCTGAGACCCTTCTGATAGCATGAGATGTGATGTCTCAATGCCTCTAATACCAAACCTGAGATCCTACCTCTAACATGAAATGTGATATCCAACTCCTTCCCCTTCCAAACCTGAGAGCCGTCCTATAGCATGAGATGTGATATCCAACTCCTTCCCATTCCAATCCTGAGACTCTTCCTATAGCATGAGATGTGATATCTCAATGCTTCTACCAAACCTGAGACCCTTCCTATAGCATGAGATGTGATATCCGACTCCTTCCCATTCCAATCCTCAGACACTTCCTATAGCATGAGATGTGATATCTCAATGCTTCTAATACCAAACCTGAGACCCTTCCTATGGCATGAGATTTGATATCAAACTCCTTCACAATCCAATCCTGGGACCCTTCCTATAGCATGAGATATGATATCCAACTCCTTCCCATTCCTATCCTGAAACCATTCCTATACCATGAGATGTGATATCTTAATGCTTCTAATACCAAACGTGAGACCCGTCCTATAACATGACATTTGATATCCAAATCCTTCCCCTTCCAAACCTGAGACCCTTCCTTTAGCATGAGATGTGATATCCAGCTCCTTCTCATTCCAATCCTGAGACCCTTCCGATAGCATGAGATGTGATATCTCAATGCTTCTAATATCAAAACTGAGACCCTCCCTATAGCATGAGATGTGATATCTTATTCCTTCCCATTCCAATCCTGAGACCCTTCGGATAGCAGAGATGTGATATTTCAATGCTTATACCAAACCTGAGACCCTTCCGGTGTCCAGTCAACTCGTCGAAAAAAAACTGGTCGACTGCAATTTGGTCGACGCAATTTGGTCGAAAACCAAATGGTCGAATTTTTTTTTTTATTTATATATTTATTTTTCGGGTTTTCGTTTAGTTAAAAAAGGGTTTTTTAGAGAAAAAAAGGGGGTTGGGGGGGACCCCCCCCAAAAAAAAAAAAAAAGGGTTAAAATAAAAAAAAAAAAATGTTCGACCATTTGGTTTTCGACCAAATTGGTTCGACCATTTGTCTGGTCGACCAATTTTTTTCGACCAAATGTCTGGCAACCGAGCCTTCCTATGGCATGAGATGTGATATCCAACTCCTTCCCATTCCAATCCTGAGACCCTTCCTATAGCATGAGATGTGATATCTCAAAGCTTCTACCAAACCTGAGACCCTTCCTTTAGCATGAGATGTGATATCCAACTCCTTCCCATTCCAATCCTGAGACCCTTACTATAGCATGAGATGTGATATCTCAATGCTTCTAATACCAAACCTGAGATCCTTCCTATAACATGAGATGTGATATCCAAATCCTTCCCCTTCCAAACCTGAGACCCTCCCTTTAGCATGAGATGTGATAGCCAACTTCTTCCCATTCCAATCCTGAGACCCTTCTGATAGCATGAGATGTGATATCTCAATGCTTCTAATACCAAACCTGAGATCCTTCCGATAGCATGAGATGTGATATCTCAATGCTTCTAATACCAAACCTGAGATCCTTCCTATAACATGAGATGTGATATCCAAATCCTTCCCCTTCCAAACCAGAGACCCTCCCTTTAGTGTGAGATGTGATATCCAACTCCTTCCCATTCCAATCCTTAGACCCTTCTGATAGCATGAGATGTGATGTCTCAATGCCTCTAATACCAAACCTGAGATCCTACATCTAACATGAAATGTGATATACTACTCCTTCCCTTTCCAAACGTGAGACCCTCCCTATAGCATGAGATGTGATATCTCAATGCTTCTAATACCAAACCTGAGATCCTTCCTATGGCATGAGATGTGATATCCAACTCCTTCCCATTCCAACCTGAGACCCTTCCTATAGCATGAGATGGGATATCCAACTCCTTCCCATTCCAATCCTAAGACCCTTCTGATAGCATGAGATGTGATGTCTCAATGCTTCTAATACCAAACCTGAGATCCTTCCGATAACATGCGATGTGATATCTCAATTCTTCTAATACCAAACCTGAGATCCTTCGTATAACACGAGATGTGATATCCAAATACTTCCCCTTCCAAACCTGAGACCCTCCCTTTGGCATGAGATGTGATATCCAACTCCTTCCCATTCCAATCCTGAGAGCCTTCTGATAGCATGAGATGTGATATCTCAATGCCTCTAATACCAAACCTGAGATCCTACCTCTAACATGAAATGTGATATCCTACTCCTTCCCTTTCCAAACGTGAGACCCTCCCTATAGCATGAGATGTGATATCCAACTCCTTCCCATTCCAATCCTGAGACCCTTCCTATAGCATGAGATGTGATATCTCAATGCTTATACCAAACCTGAGACCCTTCCTATAGCATGAGATGTGATATCCAACTCCTTCCCATTCCAATCCTGAGACCCTTCCTATAACATGAGATGTGATGTCTCAATGCTTCTAATACCAAACATGAGATCCTTCCTATGGCATGTGATGTCATATAAAACTCCTTCCCATTCCAATCCTGAGACCCTTCCTATAGCATGAGATGTGATATCCAACTCCTTCCCATTCCAATCCTGAGACCCTTCTGAGAGCATGAGATGTGATATCTCAATGCTTCTAATACCAAACCTGAGATCCTTCCGATAGCATGAGATGTGATATCTCAATTCTTCTAATACCAAACCTGAGATCCTTCCTATAACACGAGATGTGATATCCAAATCCTTCCCCTTCCAAACCTGAGACCCTCCCTTTGGCATGAGATGTGATATCCAACTCCTTCCCATTCCAACCCTGAGACCCTTCTGATAGCATGAGATGTGATATCTCAATGCCTCTAACAAACCTGCGATCCTACCTCTAACATGAAATGTGATATCCAACTCCTTCCCATTCCAATCCTGAGACCCTTCCTATAGCATGAGACGTGATATCTCAATGCTTCTAATACCAAACCTGAGACCCTTCCTATAGCATGATATGGGATATCCAACTCCTTCCCAATCCAATCCTGAGACCCTTCTGATAGCATGAGATGTGATATCTCAATGCTTCTACCAAACCTGAGACCCTTCCTATGGCATGAGATGTGATATCAAACTCCTTCCCATTCGAATCCTGAGACCCTTCCCATACCATGAGATGTGATATCTCAATGTTTCTCATACCAAACCTGAGGCCCTTCCTATAGCAAGAGATGTGGTATACAAATCCTTACCATTCCAAACCTGAAACCCTTCCTATAGCATGAGATGTGATATCCGACTCCTTCCCAATCCAATCCTGAGACCCTTCCTATAGCATGAGATGAAATATCACAATGCTTGTAATACCAAATCTGAGTCCCTTCATATAGCATGAGATGTGATATCCAACTCCTTCCCATTCCAATCTGAGACCATGCCTATAGCATGAGATGTGATATCTCAATGCTTCTAATACCAAACCTGAGATCCTTGCTATGACATGAGATGTGATATCCAACTCCTTCCCATTCCAAACCTGAAACCCTTCCTACAGCATGCGATGTGATATCTCAATACTTCTAATACCAAACCTGAGACCCGTCCTATAACATGAGATGGGATATCCAACTCCTTCCTGTTCCAAACCTGAGACCCTTCCTATAGTATGAGATGTGATATCCAACTCCTTCCCATCCCAATCCTGAGACACTTCCGATAGCAGAGATGTTATATCTCAATGCTTATACCAAACCTGAGACCCTATCTATGGCATGAGATGTGATATCCAACTCCTTCCCATTCCAATCCTGAGACCCTTCCTATAGCATGAGATGCGATATCTCAATGCTTCTAATACCAAACCTGGACCCTTCCTATAGCATGAAATGTGATATCAAACTCCGTCCCATTCCAATCCTGCGTCCCTTCCTATAGCATGAGATTTGATATCTCAATGTTTCTACTACCAAACCTGAGACCCTTCCTATAACATGAGACGTGATATCCAACTCCTTCCCATTCCAATCCTGAGACTCTTCCTATAGCATGAGATGTGATATCTCAATGCTTCTACCAAACCTGAGACCCTTCTATAGCATGAGATGTGATATCCGACTCCTTCCCATTCCAATCCTCAGACACTTCCTATAGCATGAGATGTGATATCTCAATGCTTCTAATACCAAACCTGAGACCCTTCCTATGGCATGAGATTTGATACCAAACTCCTTCCCAATCCAATCCTGAGACCCTTCCTATAGCATGAGATATGATATCCAACTCCTTCCCATTCCAATCCTGAAACCCTTCCTACACCATGAGATGTGATATCTTAATGCTTCTAATACCAAACCTGAGACCCATCCTATAACATGAGATGTGATATCCAAATCCTTCCCCTTCCAAACCTGAGACCCTTCCTTTAGCATGAGATGTGATATCCAGCTCCTTCTCATTCCAATCCTGAGACCCTTCCGATAGCATGAGATGTGATATCTCAATGCTTCTAATAACAAAACTGAGTCCCTCCCTATAGCATGAGATGTGATATCTAAGTCCTTCCCATTCCAATCCTGAGACCCTTCGGATAGCAGAGATGTGATATCTCAATGCTTATACCAAACCTGAGACCCTTCCTATGGCATGAGATGTGATATCCAACTCCTTCCCATTCCAATCCTGAGACCCCTCCTATAGCATGAGATGGGATATCTCAATGCTTCTACCAAACCTGACACCCTTCCTTTAGCATGAGATGTGATATCCAACTCCTTCCCATTCCAATCCTGAGACCCTTACTATAGCATGAGATGTGATATCTCAATGCTTCTAATACCAAACCTGAGATCCTTCCTATAACATGAGATGTGATATCCAAATCCTTCCCCTTCCAAACCTGAGACCCTCCCTTTAGCATTAGATGTGATATCCAACTCCTTCCCATTCCAATCCTGAGACCCTTCTGATAGCATGAGATGTGATATCTCAATGCTTCTAATACCAAACCTGAGATCCTTCCTATAACATGAGATGTGATATCCAAATCCTTCCCCTTCCAAACCTGAGACCCTCCCTTTAGCGTGAGATGTGATATCCAACTCCTTCCCATTCCAATCCTGAGACCCTTCTGATAGCATGAGATGTGATGTCTCAATGCCTCTAATACCAAACCTGAGATCCTACCTCTAACATGAAATGTGATATCCAACTCCTTCCCCTTCCAAACCTGAGAGCCGTCCTATAGCATGAGATGTGATATCCAACTGCTTCCCATTCCAATCCTGAGACTCTTCCTATAGCATGTGATGTGATATCTCAATGCTTCTACCAAACCTGAGACCCTTCCTATAGCATGAGATGTGATATCCGACTCCTTCCCATTCCAATCCTCAGACACTTCCTATAGCATGAGATGTGATATCTCAATGCTTCTAATACCAAACCTGAGACCCTTCCTATAACATGAGATTTGATATCAAACTCCTTCCCAATCCAATCCTGAGACCCTTCCTTTAGCGTGAGATGTGATATCCAACTCCTTCCCATTCCAATCCTGAGACCCTTACTATAGCATGAGATGTGATATCTCAATGCTTCTAATACCAAACCTGAGATCCTTCCTATAACATGAGATGTGATATCCAAATCCTTCCCCTTCCAAACCTGAGACCCTCCGATTAGCATGAGATGTGATATCCAACTCCTTCCCATTCCAATCCTGAGACCCTTCTGATAGCATGAGATGTGATGTCTCAATGCTTCTAATACCAAACCTGAGATCCTTCCGATAGCATGAGATGTGATATCTCAATGCTTCTAATACCAAACCTGAGATCCTTCCTATAACATGAGATGTGATATCCAAATCCTTCCCCTTCCAAACCTGAGACCCTTCTGATAGCATGAGATGTGATGTCTCAATGCCTCTAATACCAAACCTGAGATCCTACCTCTAACATGAAATGTGATATCCAACTCCTTCCCCTTCCAAACCTGAGAGCCGTCCTATAGCATGAGATGTGATATCCAACTCCTTCCCATTCCAATCCTGAGACCCTTCTGATAGCATGAGATGTGATGTCTCAATGCCTCTAATACCAAACCTGAGATCCTACCTCTAACATGAAATGTGATATCCAACTCCTTCCCCTTCCAAACCTGAGAGCCGTCCTATAGCATGAGATGTGATATCCAACTCCTTCCCATTCCAATCCTGAGACTCTTCCTATAGCATGAGATGTGATATCTCAATGCTTCTACCAAACCTGAGACCCTTCCTATAGCATGAGATGTGATATCCGACTCCTTCCCATTCCAATACTCAAACACTTCCTATAGCATGAGATGTGATATCTCAATGCTTCTAATACCAAACCTGAGACCCTTCCTATAACATGAGATTTGATATCAAACTCCTTCCCAATCCAATCCTGAGACCCTTCCTTTAGCGTGAGATGTGATATCCAACTCCTTCCCATTCCAATTCTGAGACCGTTCCTATACCAGGAGACTTGCTATCTCAATGCTTCTAATACCAAACCTGACACCCGTCCTATAACATGAGTTGTGATATCCAAATCCTTCCCCTTCCAAACCTGAGACCCTTCCTTTATCATGAGATGTGATATCCAACTCCTTCCCATTCCAATCCTGAGACCCTTCCCATATCATGAGATTTGTTATCTCAATGCTTCTAATATCAAACTTGAGACCCTCCCTATAGCATGAGATGTGATATCCAAGTCCTTCATATTCCAATCCTGAGACCCTTCCTATAGCATGAGATGTGATATGATATCTCAATGCTTATAACAAATCTGAGACCCTTCCTATGGCATGGGATGTGATATCCAACTCCTTCCCATTCCAATCCTGAGACACTTCCTATAGCATGAGATGTGATATCTCAATGCTTCTATCAAACCTGAGACCCTTCCTTTAGCATGAGATGTGATATCCAACTCCTTCCCATTCCAATCCTGAGACCCTTCCTATGGCATGAGTTGTGATATCTCAATGCTTCTAATACCAAACCTGGGACCCGTCCTATAACATGAGATGTGATATCCAAATCCTTCCCCTTCCAAACGTGAGACCCTTCCTTTAGCATGAGATGTGATATCCAAATCCTTCCCATTCCAATCCTGAAACCCTTCCTATAGCATGAGATGTGATATCTCAATGTTTCTAATAAAAAACCTGAGACCGTTCCTATAGCAAGAGATGTGATATCCACATCCTTCCCATTCAAATCCTGAGACCCTTCCTATAACATGAGATGTGATATCCAACTCCTTCCCATTCCAACCTGAGACCCTTCCTATAGCATGAGAAGGGATATCCAACTCCTTCCCATTGCAATCCTGAGATCCTTCCTATAACATGAGATGTGATATCCAATTATTTCCCATTCCAAACCTGAGACCCTTCCTATTGGATGAGATGTGATATCCAAGTCATTCCCATTCCAATCCTGAGACCCTTCCTATACCATGAGATGTGAACCGCAATGTTTCAAATACCAAACCTGGGACCCGTTCTATAACATGAGATATGATATCCAAATCCTTCCCCTTCCAAACCTGAGACCCTTCCTTTAGCATGAGATGTGATATCCAAATCCTTCCCATTCCAATCCTGAGACCCTACCTATAACATGAGATGTGATATCCAAAGCCTTCCCATTCCAACCTGAGACCCTTCCTATGGCATGAGATGTGATATCCAAATCCTTCCCATTCCAATCCTGAGACCCTTCGTATAGCATGAGATGTGATATCTCAATGCTTCTATCAAACCTGAGACCCTTCCTTTAGCATGAGATGTGATATTCAACTCCTTCCCATTCCAATCCTGAGACCCTTCCTATGGCATGAGTTGTGATATCTCAATGCTTCTAATACCAAACCTGGGACCCGTCCTAACCCGAACTGCCTGACTTCCTCCGAAGAGCTCCCCCTTTTGCCCGTTGGCACCGGCGTGGCAGGTACTTTGAGCACAAGGCTCCACTCTTCGCAGGGCTCGGACTTCCATCTAGTTAGGTGCCTCTGAAGGCGAACTGAGTCTAAAGCATTATCGCACTGCCTGTTTTCCTTCCCTTGCAGGTGGACTACACATTTCGTGCCTCTAATGCTTGCGACTGTCGTATTTGTATATATATTGTGTTGATATGGTATGTGTTGGCTTAGTATTGTGATATTGTGATTTTCTCGCTACGGTCATTGTTTTAAAGCCCTTAAAATAAATGTGTATCTATTTTTGATATAACAACTGTTTGGAGTAGTTTGGAAGCGCTCTTGCTTTGTGTGCTCATTGCGGGCTTTCAGTCACCCTCACCCCTCTTGAGACCTAGTCTTGACCGCCGCGATCGCTACCTTGATTGGTCTGGCTCGTCCAGAGGTTACCCTGTTCCAAGTAATTAGGTTGGCCTTCTGAACTTCTGCGCCACCAGGACAGAGTTCAGAAAATCCAAATCCTTCCCATTCCAATCCTGAGACCCTTCCTATAACATGAGATGTGATATCCAACTCCTTCCCATTCCAATCCTGAAACCCTTCCTATAGCTTGAGATGTGCTATCCAACTCCTTCCCATTCCAATCCTGAGACCCTTCCTATACCATGAGATGTGATATCTCAATGCTTCTAATACCAAACCTGAGACCGTACTTAAACATATGTGAGATCCAAATCCTTCCCCTTCCAAACCTGAGACCTTTCCTTTAGCATGAGATGTGATATCCAACTCCTTCCCATTCCAATCCTGAGACCTTTCCTATAGCATGATATGTGATATCTCAATGCTTCTAATACCAAACCTGAGATCCTTCCTATAACATGAGATGTGTATCCAACTCCTTCCCATTCCAAACCTGAGACCCTTCCTATAGCATGAGATGTGATATCTTAATGCTTCTAAAAACCAAACCTGAGAACCATCCTATAACATATGTGAAATCCAAATCCTTTATCATGAGATGTGATATCCAACTCCTTCCCATTCCAATCCTGAGACCCTTCCCATATCATGAGATTTGTTATCTCAATGCTTCTAATATCAAACTTGAGACCCTCCCTATAGCATGAGATGTGATATCAAAGTCCTTCTCATTCCAATCCTGAGACCCTTCCTATAGCATGAGATGTGATATGATATCTCAATGCTTATACCAAATCTGAGACCCTTCCTATGGCATGAGATGTGATATCCAACTCCTTCCCATTCCAATCCTGAGACACTTCCTATAGCATGAGATGTGATATCTCAATGCTTCTATCAAACCTGTGACCCTTCCTTTAGCATGAGATGTGATATCCAACTCCTTCCCATTCCAATCCTGAGACCCTTCCTATGGCATGAGTTGTGATATCTCAATGCTTCTAATACCAAACCTGGGACCCGTCCTATAACATGAGATGTGATATCCAAATCCTTCCCTTTCCAGACGTGAGACCCTTCCTTTAGCATGAGATGTGATATCCAAATCCTTCCCATTCCAATCCTGAAACCCTTCCTATAGCATGAGATGTGATATCTCAATGTTTCTAATAAAAAACCTGAGACCCTTCCTATAGCAAGAGATGTGATATCCAGCTCCTTCTCATTCCAATCCTGAGACCCTTCCGATAGCATGAGATGTGATATCTCAATGCTTCTAATATCAAAACTGAGACCCTCCCTATAGCATGAGATGTGATATCTAAGTCCTTCCCATTCCAATCCTGAGACCCTTCGGATAGCAGAGATGTGATATCTCAATGCTTATACCAAACCTGAGACCCTTCCGGTGTCCAGTCAACTCGTCGAAAAAAAACTGGTCGACTGCAATTTGGACGACGCAATTTGGTCGAAAACCAAATGGTTGAATTTTTTTTTTATTTATATATTTATTTTTCGGGTTTTCGTTTAGTTAAAAAAGGGGTTTTTAGAGAAAAAAAGAGGGTTGGGGGGGGGGACCCCCCCAAAAAAAAAAAAAAAAAGGGTTAAAATAAAAATAAAAAAAAATTTCGACCATTTGGTTTTCGACCAAATTGGTTCGACCATTTGTCTGGTCGACCAATTTTTTTCGACCAAATGTCTGGCAACCGACCCTTCCTATGGCATGAGATGTGATATCCAACTCCTTCCCATTCCCATCCTGAGACCCTTCCTATAGCGTGAGATGTGATATCTCAATGCTTCTACCAAACCTGAGACCCTTCCTTTAGCATGAGATGTGATATCCAACTCCTTCCCATTCCAATCCTGAGACCCTTACTATAGCATGAGATGTGATATCTCAATGCTTCTAATACCAAACCTGAGATCCTTCCTATAACATGAGATGTGATATCCAAATCCTTCCCCTTCCAAACCTGAGACCCTCCCTTTAGCATGAGATGTGATAGCCAACTCCTTCCCATTCCAATCCTGAGACCCTTCTGATAGCATGAGATGTGATATCTCAATGCTTCTAATACCAAACCTGAGATCCTTCCGATAGCATGAGATGTGATATCTCAATGCTTCTAATACCAAACCTGAGATCCTTCCTATAACATGAGATGTGATATCCAAATCCTTCCCCTTCCAAACCAGAGACCCTCCCTTTAGTGTGAGATGTGATATCCAACTCCTTCCCATTCCAATCCTTAGACCCTTCTGATAGCATGAGATGTGATGTCTCAATGCCTCTAATACCAAACCTGAGATCCTACATCTAACATGAAATGTGATATCCTACTCCTTCCCTTTCCAAACGTGAGACCCTCCCTATAGCATGAGATGTGATGTCTCAATGCTTCTAATACCAAACCTGAGATCCTTCCTATGGCATGAGATGTGATATCCAACTCCTTCCCATTCCAACCTGAAACCCTTCCTATAGCATGAGATGGGATATCCAACTCCTTCCCATTCCAATCCTGAGACCCTTCTGATAGCATGAGATGTGATGTCTCAATGCTTCTAATACCAAACCTGAGATCCTTCCGATAACATGAGATGTGATATCTCAATTCTTCTAATACCAAACCTGAGATCCTTCCTATAACACGAGATGTGATATCCAAATACTTCCCCTTCCAAACCTGAGACCCTCCCTTTGGCATGAGATGTGATATCCAACTCCTTCCCATTCCAATCCTGAGAGCCTTCTGATAGCATGAGATGTGATATCTCAATGCCTCTAATACCAAACCTGAGATCCTACCTCTAACATGAAATGTGATATCCTACTCCTTCCCTTTCCAAACGTGAGACCCTCCCTATAGCATGAGATGTGATATCCAACTCCTTCCCATTCCAATCCTGAGACCCTTCCTATAGCATGAGATGTGATATCTCAATGCTTATACCAAACCTGAGACCCTTCCTATAGCATGAGATGTGATATCCAACTCCTTCCCATTCCAATCCTGAGACCCTTCCTATAACATGAGATGTGATGTCTCAATGCTTCTAATACCAAACCTGAGATCCTTCCTATGGCACGTGATGTCATATAAAACTCCTTCCCATTCCAATCCTGAGACCCTTCCTATAGCATGAGATGTGATATCCAAATCCTTCCCATTCCAATCCTGAGACCCTTCCTATAGCATGAGATGTAATATCACAATGCTTGTAATACCAAACCTGAGACCCTTCCTATAGCATAAGATGTGATATCTCAATGCTTCTAATTCCAAACCTGGGACCCGTCCTATAACATGAGATATGATATTCAAATCCTTCCCCTTCCAAACCTGAGACCCTTCCTTTAGCATGAGATGTGATATCCAAATCCTTCCAATTCCAATCCTGAAATCCTTCCTATAGCATGAGATGTGATATCTCAATGTTTCTAATAAAAAACTGAGACCCTTCCTATAGCAAGAGATGTGATATCCAAATCCTTCCCATTCCAATCCTGAGACCCTTCCTATAACATGAGATGTGATATCCAACTCCTTCCCATTCCAATCCTGAAACCCTTCCTATAGCTTCAGATGTGATATCAAACTCCTTCCCATTCCAATCCTGAGATAGCTTGAGATGTACTATCCAACTCCTTCCCATTCCAATCCTGAGACCCTTCCTATACCATGAGATGTGATATCTCAATGCTTCTAATACCAAACCTGAGACCGTCCTAAAACATATGTGAGATCCAAATCCTTCCCCTTCCAAACCTGAGACCTTTCCTTTAGCATGAGATGTGATATCCAACTCCTTCCCATTCCAATCCTGAGACCTTTCCTATAGCATGATATGTGATATCTCAATGCTTCTAATACCAAACCTGAGATCCTTCCTATAACATGAGATGTGATATCCAAATCCTTCCCATTCCAATCCTGAGACCCTTCTGATAGCATGAGATGTGATGTCTCAATGCCTCTAATACCAAACCTGAGATCCTACCTCTAACATGAAATGTGATATCCAACTCCTTCCCCTTCCAAACCTGAGAGCCGTCCTATAGCATGAGATGTGATATCCAACTCCTTCCCATTCCAATCCTGAGACTCTTCCTATAGCATGAGATGTGATATCTCAATGCTTCTACCAAACGTGAGACCCTTCCTATAGCATGAGATGTGATATCCGACTCCTTCCCATTCCAATCCTCAGACACTTCCTATAGCATGAGATGTGATATCTCAATGCTTCTAATACCAAACCTGAGACCCTTCCTATGGCATGAGATTTGATATCAAACTCCTTCACAATCCAATCCTGAGACCCTTCCTATAGCATGAGATATGATATCCAACTCCTTCCCATTACAATCCTGAAACCATTCCTATACCATGAGATGTGATATCTTAATGCTTCTAATACCAAACGTGAGACCCGTCCTATAACATGAGATGTGATATCCAAATCCTTCCCCTTCCAAACCTGAGACCCTTCCTTTAGCATGAGATGTGATATCCAGCTCCTTCTCATTCCAATCCTGAGACCCTTCCGATAGCATGAGATGTGATATCTCAATGCTTCTAATATCAAAACTGAGACCCTCTCTATAGCATGAGATGTGATATCTAAGTCCTTCCCATTCCAATCCTGAGACCCTTCGGATAGCAGAGATGTGATATCTCAATGCTTATACCAAACCTGAGACCCTTCCGGTGTCCAGTCAACTCGTCGAAAAAAAACTGGTCGACTGCAATTTGGACGACGCAATTTGGTCGAAAACCAAATGGTCGAATTTTTTTTTTATTTATATATTTATTTTTCGGGTTTTCGTTTAGTTAAAAAAGGGGTTTTTAGAGAAAAAAAGGGGATTGGGGGGGACCACCCCAAAAAAAAAAAAAAAAAAAGGGTTAAAATAAAAATAAAAAAAAATTTCGACCATTTGGTTTTCGACCAAATTGGTTCGACCATTTGTCTGGTCGACCAATTTTTTTCGACCAAATGTCTGGCAACCGACCCTTCCTATGGCATGAGATGTGATATCCAACTCCTTCCCATTCCCATCCTGAGACCCTTCCTATAGCATGAGATGTGATATCTCAATGCTTCTACCAAACCTGAGACCCTTCCTTTAGCATGAGATGTGATATCCAACTCCTTCCCATTCCAATCCTGAGACCCTTACTATAGCATGAGATGTGATATCTCAATGCTTCTAATACCAAACCTGAGATCCTTCCTATAACATGAGATGTGATATCCAAATCCTTCCCCTTCCAAACCTGAGACCCTCCCTTTAGCATGAGATGTGATAGCCAACTCCTTCCCATTCCAATCCTGAGACCCTTCTGATAGCATGAGATGTGATATCTCAATGATTCTAATACCAAACCTGAGATCCTTCCGATAGCATGAGATGTGATATCTCAATGCTTCTAATACCAAACCTGAGATCCTTCCTATAACATGAGATGTGATATCAAAATCCTTCCCCTTCCAAACCAGAGACCCTCCCTTTAGTGTGAGATGTGATATCCAACTCCTTCCCATTCCAATCCTTAGACCCTTCTGATAGCATGAGATGTGATGTCTCAATGCCTCTAATACCAAACCTGAGATCCTACATCTAACATGAAATATGATATCCTACTCCTTCCCTTTCCAAACGTGAGACCCTCCCTATAGCATGAGATGTGATGTCTCAATGCTTTTAATACCAAACCTGAGATCCTTCCTATGGCATGAGATGTGATATCCAACTCCTTCCCATTCCAACCTGAGACCCTTCCTATAGCATGAGATGGGATATCCAACTCCTTCCCATTCCAATCCTGAGACCCTTCTGATAGCATGAGATGTGATGTCTCAATGCTTCTAATACCAAACCTGAGATCCTTCCGATAACATGAGATGTGATATCTCAATTCTTCTAATACCAAACCTGAGATCCTTCCTATAACACAAGATGTGATATCCAAATACTTCCCCTTCCAAACCTGAGACCCTCCCTTTGGCATGAGATGTGATATCCAACTCCTTCCCATTCCAATCCTGAGAGCCTTCTGATAGCATGAGATGTGATATCTCAATGCCTCTAATACCAAACCCGAGATCCTACCTCTAACATGAAATGTGATATCCTACTCCTTCCCTTTCCAAACGTGAGACCCTCCCTATAGCATGAGATGTGATATCCAACTCCTTCCCATTCCAATCCTGAGACCCTTCCTATAGCATGAGATGTGATATCTCAATGCTTATACCAAACCTGAGACCCTTCCTATAGCATGAGATGTGATATCCAACTCCTTCCCATTCCAATCCTGAGACCCTTCCTATAACATGAGATGTGATGTCTCAATGCTTCTAATACCAAACCTGAGATCCTTCCTATGGCATGTGATGTCATATAAAACTCCTTCCCATTCCAATCCTGAGACCCTTCCTATAGCATGAGATGTGATATCCAACTCCTTCCCATTCCAATCCTGAGACCCTTCTGAGAGCATGAGATGTGATATCTCAATGCTTCTAATACCAAACCTGAGATCCTTCCGATAGCATGAGATGTGATATCTCAATTCTTCTAATACCAAACCTGAGATCCTTCCTATAACACGAGATGTGATATCCAAATCCTTCCCCTTCCAAACCTGAGACCCTCCCTTTGGCATGAGATGTGATATCCAACTCCTTCCCATTCCAACCCTGAGACCCTTCTGATAGCATGAGATGTGATATCTCAATGCCTCTAACAAACCTGAGATCCTACCTCTAACATGAAATGTGATATCCAACTCCTTCCCATTCCAATCCTGAGACCCTTCCTATAGCATGAGACCTGATATCTCAATGCTTCTAATACCAAACCTGAGACCCTTCCTATAGCATGATATGGGATATCCAACTCCTTCCCAATCCAATCCTGAGACCCTTCTGATAGCATGAGATGTGATATCTCAATGCTTCTACCAAACCTGAGACCCTTCCTATGGCATGAGATGTGATATCAAACTCCTTCCCATTCGAATCCTGAGACCCTTCCCATACCATGAGATGTGATATCTCAATGTTTCTCATACCAAACCTGAGGCCCTTCCTATAGCAAGAGATGTGGTATACAAATCCTTACCATTCCAAACCTGAAACCCTTCCTATAGCATGAGATGTGATATCCGACTCCTTCCCAATCCAATCCTGAGACCCTTCCTATAGCATGAGATGAAATATCACAATGCTTGTAATACCAAATCTGAGTCCCTTCATATAGCATGAGATGTGATATCCAACTCCTTCCCATTCCAATCTGAGACCATGCCTATAGCATGAGATGTGATATCTCAATGCTTCTAATACCAAACCTGAGATCCTTGCTATGACATGAGATGTGATATCCAATTCCTTCCCATTCCAAACCTGAAACCCTTCCTACAGCATGCGATGTGATATCTCAATGCTTCTAATACCAAACCTGAGACCCGTCCTATAACATGAGATGGGATATCCAACTCCTTCCCGTTCCAAACCTGAGACCCTTCCTATAGTATGAGATGTGATATCCAACTCCTTCCCATCCCAATCCTGAGACACTTCCGATAGCAGAGATGTTATATCTCAATGCTTAACCAAACCTGAGACCCTTCCTATAGCATGAGATGTGATATCCAACTCCTTCCCATTCCAATCCTGAGACCCTTCCTATAACATGAGATGTGATGTCTCAATGCTTCTAATACCAAACCTGAGATCCTTCCTATGGCATGTGATGTCATATAAAACTCCTTCCCATTCCAATCCTGAGACCCTTCCTATAGCATGAGATGTGATATCCAACTCCTTCCCATTCCAATCCTGAGACCCTTCTGAGAGCATGAGATGTGATATCTCAATGCTTCTAATACCAAACCTGAGATCCTTCCGATAGCATGAGATGTGATATCTCAATTCTTCTAATACCAAACCTGAGATCCTTCCTATAACACGAGATGTGATATCCAATTCCTTCCCATTCCAAACCTGAAACCCTTCCTACAGCATGCGATGTGATATCTCAATGCTTCTAATACCAAACCTGAGACCCGTCCTATAACATGAGATGGGATATCCAACTCCTTCCCGTTCCAAACCTGAGACCCTTCCTATAGTATGAGATGTGATATCCAACTCCTTCCCATCCCAATCCTGAGACACTTCTGATAGCAGAGATGTTATATCTCAATGCTTATACCAAACCTGAGACCCTTCCTATGGCATGAGATGTGATATCCAACTCCTTCCCATTCCAATCCTGAGACCCTTCCTATAGCATGAGATGCGACATCTCAATGCTTCTAATACCAAACCTGGACCCTTCCTATAGCATGAAATGTGATATCAAACTCCGTCCCATTCCAATCCTGCATCCCTTCCTATGGTATGATATTTGATATCTCAATGCTTCTACCAAACCTGAGACCCTTCTATAGCATGAGATGTGATATCCGACTCCTTCCCATTCCAATCCTCAGACACTTCCTATAGCATGAGATGTGATATCTCAATGCTTCTAATACCAAACCTGAGACCCTTCCTATGGCATGAGATTTGATATCAAACTCCTTCCCAATCCAATCCTGAGACCCTTCCTATAGCATGAGATATGATATCCAACTCCTTCCCATTCCAATCCTGAAACCCTTCCTACACCATGAGATGTGATATCTTAATGCTTCTAATACCAAACCTGAGACCCGTCCTATAACATGAGATGTGATATCCAAATCCTTCCCCTTCCAAACCTAAGAGCCTTCCTTTAGCATGAGATGTGATATCCAGCTCCTTCTCATTCCAATCCTGAGACCCTTCCGATAGCATGAGATGTGATATCTCAATGCTTCTAATAACAAAACTGAGACCCTCCCTATAGCATGAGATGTGATATCTAAGTCCTTCCCATTCCAATCCTGAGACCCTTCGGATAGCAGAGATGTGATATCTCAATGCTTATACCAAACCTGAGACCCTTCCTATGGCATGAGATGTGATATCCAACTCCTTCCCATTCCAATCCTGAGACCCCTCCTATAGCATGAGATGGGATATCTCAATGCTTCTACCAAACCTGACACCCTTCCTTTAGCATGAGATGTGATATCCAACTCCTTCCCATTCCAATCCTGAGACCCTTACTATAGCATGAGATGTGATATCTCAATGCTTCTAATACCAAACCTGAGATCCTTCCTATAACATGAGATGTGATATCCAAATCCTTCCCCTTCCAAACCTGAGACCCTCCCTTTAGCATGAGATGTGATATCCAACTCCTTCCCATTCCAATCCTGAGACCCTTCTGATAGCATGAGATGTGATGTCTCAATGCTTCTAATACCAAACCTGAGATCCTTCCGATAGCATGAGATGTGATATCTCAATGCTTCTAATACCAAACCTGAGATCCTTCCTATAACATGAGATGTGATATCCAAATCCTTCCCCTTCCAAACCTGAGACCCTCCCTTTAGCGTGAGATGTGATATCCAACTCCTTCCCATTCCAATCCTGAGACCCTTCTGATAGCATGAGATGTGATGTCTCAATGCCTCTAATACCAAACCTGAGATCCTACCTCTAACATGAAATGTGATATCCAGCTCCTTCCCCTTCCAAACCTGAGAGCCGTCCTATAGCATGAGATGTGATATCCAACTCCTTCCCATTCCAATCCTGAGACTCTTCCTATAGCATGAGATGTGATATCTCAATGCTTCTATGTTAAGACGGATTTCTGAACTCTGTCCTGGTGGCGCAGAAGTTCAGAAGGCCAACCTAATTACTTGGAACAGGGTAACCTCTGGACGAGCCAGACCAATCAAGGTAGCGATCGCGGCGGTCAAGACTAGGTCTCAAGAGGGATGAGGGTGACTGAAAGCCCGCAATGAGCACACAAAGCAAGAGCGCTTACAAACTACTCCAAACAGTTGTTATATCAAAAAAATATACACATTTATTTTAAGGCCTTTAAAATAATGACCGTAGCGAGAAAATCACAATATCACAATATTAAGCCAACACATACCATACCAATACAATATATATACAAATACAACAGTCGCAAGCGTTATATGCACGAAATGTGTAGTCCACCTGCAAGGGAAGGAAAACAGGCAGTGCGATACAATGCTTTAGACTCAGTTCGCCTTCAGAGGCACCTAACTAGATGGAAGTCCGAGCCCTGCGAAGAGTGGAGCCTTGTGCTCAAAAGTACCTGCACACGCTGGTGCCAACGGGCAAAAGGAGAAGCTCTTCGGAGGAAGTCAGGCAGTTCGGTTTAGTGCACAACAGAAGAAGAACAGGTTCCGCGACTCAAGCGCAGCCTCCACAGTGAGCAGAAGCAGAGCGCGAGTACGGACAAAAGGGTGCTGTTTTTACACAGCGGGGAAAAGCAATGGGCTACTGCAGGAGGGCGACCAGATCCTAGCTATACTACTCACCGGTCCCCGATGCAAGCAGACCCAGGCTTCTCCATGTTAGTTTCAGCAGCTGGCAGGTTCAGAAGAGCCGGGAATGCCTCGTCGTCGTGTAGAAAAAAAAGACGTCCCAATCGAAGAAACCTGCGCAGTTTTGTCACCACAGCAGGGCAACGGAGCGGCCGTGTGTATCTGAGCCAAATGTACACTACTCACTTCAGACTTGGGAACGCCAAGTGTACTAAGCGTGTGAGAGTGACAAGGACTCGAAATACAACACAACCTGGCGGCGGTTACAGAGCAAGACTCCCTTGTAAGCTGGTCAGTCAACTGGATGGCCCAGAGACGCTTCCGAAGGCTTACTGGCAGGAGATGATGAAGTCGCCGAGAATAGCTGTTCCTGCTATTCCAAAGGTCGAAGCACCAGTACAGGCCTTCTGGTTCGATCAAAGGAGGAAAGGGTTTCACAGGACGACAGCAGTGCAAAGGAGGAGTCCTTCAGCGGGTCACCAGCGATTCCTCGGTCCGCCTCTTGGTTGCAGGATACTTGGCTCCTGTATTCCTTTGTTCGTGAGAACTCAGGAGATCGACATGGTAGTGGTGTTTCCAGCCCCCTCTTATCCACGGTTCCCTTCACGCCAAAACGGAGGGGAGCCAATGGGAGATCCGCTCATCAACACGCACACCATTCGTGGACCAATCACGGACCACGGTGGTCCCAGGCATTCACACTACCCTAGACTCTCTGGCACCCAGGATGTGTATTGGGACCAGACATCCCAGCCCACACCCTGGAGGCACACAAAAGACATGTAGAAGCCCGCGAAAGCATCCGTGTTTCGCGGGAAAGTACATGCCCAAATAAGGAAGGCCCCGGGTCGCTCGACCTGGGGAAGGTGAAGGGAGCAAGACGGTCAGTGGACAGGACAAAGGAGCCTCGTGGTCTGGCCATTTTGGGAGCCAGGCCACCATTTTGGGTTCAGCGCGAAAAACGCGCTCAGAACGCCAAAAGGAGCTCAAAATACACAAAACGATCGCTGCCACCATTCCAATCCCTGAATGACTTGCACCGATCAAATACAATCCTAAACGAGTATCTAGGGCCTCTAGAAGGCCAGAGACCCAAGAGAGCTGTAACTTAGCTTACAGTGCCCTCTTGTGTCATGTTGCACTAAAGCCGCAACATGATAAAAGAAACTACGGGAAACAGCGTTCCCTGGTACTGACTGTCTTAAGGGCATGTCAGTTTCCCCATAAGAAAAGGAGCGAAAGCCCAGAGGAGTGCGGCAGAAGGCTGCACTTCTCTGGCAAAGTCAAGAACAAGGTGAAAAACAACAGCAAAAAGTTTAGGGGTTGCCACATGGAAGGAAAATTACCTACAATTACGAAATCTTTCCTAACACTCGCCCCTCCCAGACTATGGACAGGGGGAACTAATCCACCCCTGGATGAGTCTCTTGTTCAGGTCGGTTAAACATTCTGGACAACCCATCAGCATTGCTATGTTGGACACCTGGCCTATGCTCAATAGTGAAGTCGAAGCCTTGTAGACTTATGGACCACCTAAGCAACTTTGGATTCTCCCCCTTCATGTTCATTAGCCACTTTAACGGCTTATGGTCAGTTTGCACAGTGAAGTGGGTCCCATAGAGGTAGGGCCTCAGCTTCCTTAGGGCCCACACAACAGAGAAACATTCTTTCTCTACCGTGGACCATCTGAGCTTATACCAAACCTGAGACCCTTCCTATGGCATGAGATGTGATATCCAACTCCTTCCCATTCCAATCCTGAGACCCCTCCTATAGCATGAGATGTTATATCTCAATGCTTAACCAAACCTGAGACCCTTCCTATAGCATGAGATGTGATATCCAACTCCTTCCCATTCCAATCCTGAGACCCTTCCTATAACATGAGATGTGATGTCTCAATGCTTCTAATACCAAACCTGAGATCCTTCCTATGGCATGTGATGTCATATAAAACTCCTTCCCATTCCAATCCTGAGACCCTTCCTATAGCATGAGATGTGATATCCAACTCCTTCCCATTCCAATCCTGAGACCCTTCTGAGAGCATGAGATGTGATATCTCAATGCTTCTAATACCAAACCTGAGATCCTTCCGATAGCATGAGATGTGATATCTCAATTCTTCTAATACCAAACCTGAGATCCTTCCTATAACACGAGATGTGATATCCAAATCCTTCCCCTTCCAAACCTGAGACCCTCCCTTTGGCATGAGATGTGATATCCAACTCCTTCCCATTCCAACCCTGAGACCCTTCTGATAGCATGAGATGTGATATCTCAATGCCTCTAACAAACCTGAGATCCTACCTCTAACATGAAATGTGATATCCAACTCCTTCCCATTCCAATCCTGAGACCCTTCCTATAGCATGAGACGTGATATCTCAATGCTTCTAATACCAAACCTGAGACCCTTCCTATAGCATGATATGGGATATCCAACTCCTTCCCAATCCAATCCTGAGACCCTTCTGACAGCATGAGATGTGATATCTCAATGCTTCTACCAAACCCGAGACCCTTCCTATGGCATGAGATGTGATATCAAACTCCTTCCCATTCGAATCCTGAGACCCTTCCCATACCATGAGATGTGATATCTCAATGTTTCTCATACCAAACCTGAGGCCCTTCCTATAGCAAGAGATGTGGTATACAAATCCTTCCCATTCCAAACCTGAAACCCTTCCTATAGCATGAGATGTGATATCCGAATCCTTCCCAATCCAATCCTGAGACCCTTCCTATAGCATGAGATGAAATATCACAATGCTTGTAATACCAAATCTGAGTCCCTTCATATAGTATGAGATGTGATTTCCAACTCCTTCCCATTCTAATCTGAGACCATGCCTATAGCATGAGATGTGATATCTCAATGCTTCTAATACCAAACCTGAGATCCTTGCTATGACATGAGATGTGATATCCAATTCCTTCCCATTCCAAACCTGAAACCCTTCCTACAGCATGCGATGTGATATCTCAATGCTTCTAATACCAAACCTGAGACCCGTCCTATAACATGAGATGGGATATCCAACTCCTTCCCGTTCCAAACCTGAGACCCTTCCTATAGTATGAGATGTGATATCCAACTCCTTCCCATCCCAATCCTGAGACACTTCTGATAGCAGAGATGTTATATCTCAATGCTTATACCAAACCTGAGACCCTTCCTATGGCATGAGATGTGATATCCAACTCCTTCCCATTCCAATCCTGAGACCCTTCCTATAGCATGAGATGCGACATCTCAATGCTTCTAATACCAAACCTGGACCCTTCCTATAGCATGAAATGTGATATCAAACTCCGTCCCATTCCAATCCTGCATCCCTTCCTATGGTATGATATTTGATATCTCAATGCTTCTACCAAACCTGAGACCCTTCTATAGCATGAGATGTGATATCCGACTCCTTCCCATTCCAATCCTCAGACACTTCCTATAGCATGAGATGTGATATCTCAATGCTTCTAATACCAAACCTGAGACCCTTCCTATGGCATGAGATTTGATATCAAACTCCTTCCCAATCCAATCCTGAGACCCTTCCTATAGCATGAGATATGATATCCAACTCCTTCCCATTCCAATCCTGAAACCCTTCCTACACCATGAGATGTGATATCTTAATGCTTCTAATACCAAACCTGAGACCCGTCCTATAACATGAGATGTGATATCCAAATCCTTCCCCTTCCAAACCTAAGAGCCTTCCTTTAGCATGAGATGTGATATCCAGCTCCTTCTCATTCCAATCCTGAGACCCTTCCGATAGCATGAGATGTGATATCTCAATGCTTCTAATAACAAAACTGAGACCCTCCCTATAGCATGAGATGTGATATCTAAGTCCTTCCCATTCCAATCCTGAGACCCTTCGGATAGCAGAGATGTGATATCTCAATGCTTATACCAAACCTGAGACCCTTCCTATGGCATGAGATGTGATATCCAACTCCTTCCCATTCCAATCCTGAGACCCCTCCTATAGCATGAGATGGGATATCTCAATGCTTCTACCAAACCTGACACCCTTCCTTTAGCATGAGATGTGATATCCAACTCCTTCCCATTCCAATCCTGAGACCCTTACTATAGCATGAGATGTGATATCTCAATGCTTCTAATACCAAACCTGAGATCCTTCCTATAACATGAGATGTGATATCCAAATCCTTCCCCTTCCAAACCTGAGACCCTCCCTTTAGCATGAGATGTGATATCCAACTCCTTCCCATTCCAATCCTGAGACCCTTCTGATAGCATGAGATGTGATGTCTCAATGCTTCTAATACCAAACCTGAGATCCTTCCGATAGCATGAGATGTGATATCTCAATGCTTCTAATACCAAACCTGAGATCCTTCCTATAACATGAGATGTGATATCCAAATCCTTCCCCTTCCAAACCTGAGACCCTCCCTTTAGCGTGAGATGTGATATCCAACTCCTTCCCATTCCAATCCTGAGACCCTTCTGATAGCATGAGATGTGATGTCTCAATGCCTCTAATACCAAACCTGAGATCCTACCTCTAACATGAAATGTGATATCCAGCTCCTTCCCCTTCCAAACCTGAGAGCCGTCCTATAGCATGAGATGTGATATCCAACTCCTTCCCATTCCAATCCTGAGACTCTTCCTATAGCATGAGATGTGATATCTCAATGCTTCTATGTTAAGACGGATTTCTGAACTCTGTCCTGGTGGCGCAGAAGTTCAGAAGGCCAACCTAATTACTTGGAACAGGGTAACCTCTGGACGAGCCAGACCAATCAAGGTAGCGATCGCGGCGGTCAAGACTAGGTCTCAAGAGGGATGAGGGTGACTGAAAGCCCGCAATGAGCACACAAAGCAAGAGCGCTTACAAACTACTCCAAACAGTTGTTATATCAAAAAAATATACACATTTATTTTAAGGCCTTTAAAATAATGACCGTAGCGAGAAAATCACAATATCACAATATTAAGCCAACACATACCATACCAATACAATATATATACAAATACAACAGTCGCAAGCGTTATATGCAAGAAATGTGTAGTCCACCTGCAAGGGAAGGAAAACAGGCAGTGCGATACAATGCTTTAGACTCAGTTCGCCTTCAGAGGCACCTAACTAGATGGAAGTCCGAGCCCTGCGAAGAGTGGAGCCTTGTGCTCAAAAGTACCTGCACACGCTGGTGCCAACGAGCAAAAGGAGAAGCTCTTCGGAGGAAGTCAGGCAGTTCGGTTTAGTGCACAACAGAAGAAGAACAGGTTCCGCGACTCAAGCGCAGCCTCCACAGTGAGCAGAAGCAGAGCGCGAGTACGGACAAAAGGGTGCTGTTTTTACACAGCGGGGAAAAGCAATGGGCTACTGCAGGAGGGCGACCAGATCCTAGCTATACTACTCACCGGTCCCCGATGCAAGCAGACCCAGGCTTCTCCACGTTAGTTTCAGCAGCTGGCAGGTTCAGAAGAGCCGGGAATGCCTCGTCGTCGTGTAGAAAAAAAAGACGTCCCAATCGAAGAAACCTGCACAGTTTTGTCACCACAGCAGGGCAACGGAGCGGCCGTGTGTATCTGAGCCAAATGTACACTACTCACTTCAGACTTGGGAACGCCAAGTGTACTAAGCGTGTGAGAGTGACAAGGACTCGAAATACAACACAACCTGGCGGCGGTTACAGAGCAAGACTCCCTTGTAAGCTGGTCAGTCAACTGGATGGCCCAGAGACGCTTCCGAAGGCTTACTGGCAGGAGATGATGAAGTCGCCGAGAATAGCTGTTCCTGCTATTCCAAAGGTCGAAGCACCAGTACAGGCCTTCTGGTTCGATCAAAGGAGGAAAGGGTTTCACAGGACGACAGCAGTGCAAAGGAGGAGTCCTTCAGCGGGTCACCAGCGATTCCTCGGTCCGCCTCTTGGTTGCAGGATACTTGGCTCCTGTATTCCTTTGTTCGTGAGAACTCAGGAGATCGACATGGTAGTGGTGTTTCCAGCCCCCTCTTATCCACGGTTCCCTTCGCGCCAAAACGGAGGGGAGCCAATGGGAGATCCGCTCATCAACACACACACCATTCGTGGACCAATCACGGACCACGGTGGTCCCAGGCATTCACACTACCCTAGACTCTCTGGCACCCAGGATGTGTATTGGGACCAGACATCCCAGCCCACACCCTGGAGGCACACAAAAGACATGTAGAAGCCCGCGAAAGCATCCGTGTTTCGCGGGAAAGTACATGCCCAAATAAGGAAGGCCCCGGGTCGCTCGACCTGGGGAAGGTGAAGGGAGCAAGACGGTCAGTGGACAGGACAAAGGAGCCTCGTGGTCTGGCCATTTTGGGAGCCAGGCCACCATTTTGGGTTCAGCGCGAAAAACGCGCTCAGAACGCCAAAAGGAGCTCAAAATACACAAAACGATCGCTGCCACCATTCCAATCCCTGAATGACTTGCACCGATCAAATACAATCCTAAACGAGTATCTAGGGCCTGTAGAAGGTTAGAGACCCAAGAGAGCTGTAACTTAGCTTACAGTGCCCTCTTGTGTCATGTTGCACTAAAGCCGCAACATGATAAAAGAAACTACGGGAAACAGCGTTCCCCGGTACTGACTGTCTTAAGGGCATGTCAGTTTCCCCATAAGAAAAGGAGCGACAGCCCAGAGGAGTGCGGCAGAAGGCTGCACTTCTTTGGCAAAGTCAAGAACAAGGTGAAAAACAACAGCAAAAAGTTTAGGGGTTGCCACATGGAAGGAAAATTACCTACAATTACGAAATCTTTCCTAACATTCTACCAAACCTGAGACCCTTCCTATAGCATGAGATGTGATATCCGACTCCTTCCCATTCCAATCCTCAGACACTTCCTATAGCATGAGATGTGATATCTCAATGCTTCTAATACCAAACTTGAGACCCTTCCTATGGCATGAGATTTGATATCAAACTCCTTCCCAATCCAATCCTGAGACCCTTCCTATAGCATGAGATATGATATCCAACTCCTTCCCATTCCAATCCTGAAACCCTTCCTATACCATGAGATGTGATATCTTAATGCTTCTAATACCAAACGTGAGACCCGTCCTATAACATGAGATGTGATATCCAAATCCTTCCCCTTCCAAACCTGAGACCCTTCCTTTAGCATGAGATGTGATATCCAGCTCCTTCTCATTCCAATCCTGAGACCCTTCCGATAGCATGAGATGTGATATCTCAATCCTTCTAATATCAAAACTGAGACCCTCCCCATAGCATGAGATGTGATATCTAAGTCCTTCCCATTCCAATCCTGAGACCCTTCGGATAGCAGAGATGTGATATCTCAATGCTTATACCAAACCTGAGACACTTCCTATGGCATGAGATGTGATATCCAACTCCTTCCCATTCCAATCCTGAGACCCTTCCTATAGCATGAGATGTGATATCTCAATGCTTCTACCAAACCTGAGACCCTTCCTTTAGCATGAGATGTGATATCCAGCTCCTTCCCATTCCAATCCTGAGACCCTTACTATAGCATGAGATGTGATATCTCAATGCTTCTAATACCAAACCTGAGATCCTTCCTATAACATGAGATGTGATATCCAAATCCTTCCCCTTCCAAACCTGAGACCCTCCCTTTAGCATGAGATGTGATATCCAACTCCTTCCCATTCCAATCCTGAGACCCTTCTGATAGCATGAGATGTGCTATCTCAATGCTTCTAATACCAAACCTGAGATCCTTCCGATAGCATGAGATGTGATATCTCAATGCTTCTAATACCAAACCTGAGATCCTTCCTATAACATGAGATGTTATATCCAAATCCTTCCCCTTCCAAACCAGAGACCCTCCCTTTAGCGTGAGATGTGATATCCAACTCCTTCCCATTCCAATCCTTAGACCCTTCTGATAGCATGAGATGTGATGTCTCAATGCCTCTAATACCAAACCTGAGATCCTACATCTAACATGAAATGTGATATCCAACTCCTTCCCCTTCCAAACCTGAGAGCCTTCCTATAACATGAGATGTGATATCGAAGTCCTTCCCATTCCAATCCTGAGACCCTTCCTATAACATGTGATGTGATATCCAACTCCTTCCCATTCCAACCTGAGACCCTTCCTATAGCATGAGATGGGATATCCAACTACTTCCAAATCCAATCCTGATACCCTTCCGATTGCATGAGATGTGATATCCCAATGCTTCTACCAAACCTGAGACCCATACTGTGGCATGAGATGTGATATCAAACTCCTTCCCATTCCAATCCCGAGACCCTTCCTATTGCTTGAGATGTGATATCCAACTCCTTCCCATTCCAATTCTGAGACCCTTCCTATACCAGGAGACTTGCTATCTCAATGCTTCTAATACCAAACCTGACACCCGTCCTATAACATGAGTTGTGATATCCAAATCCTTCCCCTTCCAAACCTGAGACCCTTCCTTTATCATGAGATGTGATATCCAACTCCTTCCCATTCCAATCCTGAGACCCTTCCCATATCATGAGATTTGTTATCTCAATGCTTCTAATATCAAACTTGAGACCCTCCCTATAGCATGAGATGTGATATCCAAGTCCTTCCCATTCCAATCCTGAGACCCTTCCTATAGCATGAGATGTGATATGATATCTCAATGCTTATACCAAATCTGAGACCCTTCCTATGGCATGAGATGTGATATCCAACTCCTTCCCATTCCAATCCTGAGACACTTCCTATAGCATGAGATGTGATATCTCAATGCTTCTATCAAACCTGAGACCCTTCCTTTAGCATGAGATGTGATATCCAACTCCTTCCCATTCCAATCCTGAGACCCTTCCTATGGCATGAGTTGTGATATCTCAATGCTTCTAATACCAAACCTGGGACCCGTCCTATAACATGAGATGTGATATCCAAATCCTTCCCCTTCCAAACGTGAGACCCTTCCTTTAGCATGAGATGTGATATCCAAATCCTTCCCATTCCAATCCTGAAACCCTTCCTATAGCATGAGATGTGATATCTCAATGTTTCTAATAAAAAACCTGAGACCCTTCCTATAGCAAGAGATGTGATATCCACATCCTTCCCATTCAAATCCTGAGACCCTTCCTATAACATGAGATGTGATATCCAACTCCTTCCCATTCCAACCTGAGACCCTTCCTATAGCATGAGAAGGGATATCCAACTCCTTCCCATTACAATCCTGAGATCCTTCCTATAACATGAGATGTGATATCCAATTATTTCCCATTCCAAACCTGAGACCCTTCCTATTGGATGAGATGTGATATCCAACTCCTTCCCATTCCAATCCTGAGACCCTTCCTATACCATGAGATGTGAACCGCAATGTTTCAAATACCAAACCTGGGACCCGTTCTATAACATGAGATATGATATCCAAATCCTTCTCCTTCCAAACCTGAGACCCTTCCTTTAGCATGAGATGTGATATCCAAATCCTTCCCATTCCAATCCTGAGACCCTACCTATAACATGAGATGTGATATCCAACTCCTTCCCATTCCAACCTGAGACCCTTCCTATGGCATGAGATGTGATATCCAAATCCTTCCCATTCCAATCCTGAGACCCTTCCTATAGCATGAGATGTAATATCACAATGCTTGTAATACCAAACCTGAGACCCTTCCTATAGCATAAGATGTGATATCTCAATGCTTCTAATTCCAAACCTGGGACCCGTCCTATAACATGAGATATGATATTCAAATCCTTCCCCTTCCAAACCTGAGACCCTTCCTTTAGCATGAGATGTGATATCCAAATCCTTCCAATTCCAATCCTGAAATCCTTCCTATAGCATGAGATGTGATATCTCAATGTTTCTAATAAAAAACTGAGACCCTTCCTATAGCAAGAGATGTGATATCCAAATCCTTCCCATTCCAATCCTGAGACCCTTCCTATAACATGAGATGTGATATCCAACTCCTTCCCATTCCAATCCTGAAACCCTTCCGATAGCTTCAGATGTGATATCAAACTCCTTCCCATTCCAATCCTGAGATAGCTTGAGATGTGCTATCCAACTCCTTCCCATTCCAATCCTGAGATCCTTCCTATACCATGAGATGTGATATCTCAATGCTTCTAATACCAAACCTGAGACCGTCCTAAAACCTATGTGAGATCCAAATCCTTCCCCTTCCAAACCTGAGACCTTTCCTTTAGCATGAGATGTGATATCCAACTCCTTCCCATTCCAATCCTGAGACCTTTCCTATAGCATGATATGTGATATCTCAATGCTTCTAATACCAAACCTGAGATCCTTCCTATAACATGAGATGTGATATCCAAATCCTTCCCCTTCCAAACCTGAGACCCTCCCTTTAGCATGAGATATGATATCCAACTCCTTCCCATTCCAATCCTCAGACACTTCCTATAGCATGAGATGTGATATCTCGATGCTTCTAATACCAAACCTGAGACCCTTCCTATGGCATGAGATTTCATATCAAACTCCTTCCCAATCCAATCCTGAGACCCTTCCTATAGCATGAGATATGATATCCAACTCCTTCCCATTCCAATCCTGAAACCCTTCCTATACCATGAGATGTGATATCTTAATGCTTCTAATACCAAACGTGAGACCCGTCCTATAACATGAGATGTGATATCCAAATCCTTCCCCTTCCAAACCTGAGACCCTTCCTTTAGCATGAGATGTGATATCCAGCTCCTTCTCATTCCAATCCTGAGACCCTTCCGATAGCATGAGATGTGATATCTCAATGCTTCTAATATCAAAACTGAGACCCTCCCCATAGCATGAGATGTGATATCTAAGTCCTTCCCAATCCAATCCTGAGACCCTTCGGATAGCAGAGATGTGATATCTCAATGCTTATACCAAACCTGAGACACTTCCTATGGCATGAGATGTGATATCCAACTCCTTCCCATTCCAATCCTGAGACCCTTCCTATAGCATGAGATGTGATATCTCAATGCTTCTACCAAACCTGAGACCCTTCCTTTAGCATGAGATGTGATATCCAGCTCCTTCCCATTCCAATCCTGAGACCCTTACTATAGCATGAGATGTGATATCTCAATGCTTCTAATACCAAACCTGAGATCCTTCCTATAACATGAGATGTGATATCCAAATCCTTCCCCTTCCAAACCTGAGACCCTCCCTTTAGCATGAGATGTGATATCCAACTCCTTCCCATTCCAATCCTGAGACCCTTCTGATAGCATGAGATGTGATATCTCAATGCTTCTAATACCAAACCTGATATCCTTCCGATAGCATGAGATGTGATATCTCAATGCTTCTAATACCAAACCTGAGATCCTTCCTATAACATGAGATGTTATATCCAAATCCTTCCCCTTCCAAACCAGAGACCCTCCCTTTAGCGTGAGATGTGATATCCAACTCCTTCCCATTCCAATCCTTAGACCCTTCTGATAGCATGAGATGTGATGTCTCAATGCCTCTAATACCAAACCTGAGATCCTACATCTAACATGAAATGTGATATTCAACTCCTTCCCCTTCCAAACCTGAGAGCCTTCCTATAACATGAGATGTGATATCGAAGTCCTTCCCATTCCAATCCTGAGACCCTTCCCATAACATGAGATGTGATATCCAACTCCTTCCCATTCCAACCTGAGACCCTTCCTATAGCATGAGATGGGATATCCAACTACTTCCAAATCCAATCCTGATACCCTTCCGATAGCATGAGATGTGATATCCCAATGCTTCTACCAAACCTGAGACCCATACTATGGCATGAGATGTGATATCAAACTCCTTCCCATTCCAATCCCGAGACCCTTCCTATAGCTTGAGATGTGATATCCAACTCCTTCCCATTCCAATTCTGAGACGCTTCCTGTACCAGGAGACTTGCTATCTCAATGCTTCTAATACCAAACCTGACACCCGTCCTATAACATGAGTTGTGATATCCAAATCCTTCCCCTTCCAAACCTGAGACCCTTCCTTTATCATGAGATGTGATATCCAACTCCTTCCCATTCCAATCCTGAGACCCTTCCCATATCATGAGATTTGTTATCTCAATGCTTCTAATATCAAACTTGAGACCCTCCCTATAGCATGAGATGTGATATCCAAGTCCTTCCCATTCCAATCCTGAGACCCTTCCTATAGCATGAGATGTGATATGATATCTCAATGCTTATACCAAATCTGAGACCCTTCCTATGGCATGAGATGTGATATCCAACTCCTTCCCATTCCAATCCTGAGACACTTCCTATAGCATGAGATGTGATATCTCAATGCTTCTATCAAACCTGAGACCCTTCCTTTAGCATGAGATGTGATATCCAACTCCTTCCCATTCCAATCCTGAGACCCTTCCTATGGCATGAGTTGTGATATCTCAATGCTTCTAATACCAAACCTGGGACCCGTCCTATAACATGAGATGTGATATCCAAATCCTTCCCCTTCCAAACGTGAGACCCTTCCTTTAGCATGAGATGTGATATCCAAATCCTTCCCATTCCAATCCTGAAACCCTTCCTATAGCATGAGATGTGATATCTCAATGTTTCTAATAAAAAACCTGAGACCCTTCCTATAGCAAGAGATGTGATATCCACATCCTTCCCATTCAAATCCTGAGACCCTTCCTATAACATGAGATGTGATATGCAACTCCTTCCCATTCCAACCTGAGACCCTTCCTATAGCATGAGAAGGGATATCCAACTCCTTCCCATTACAATCCTGAGATCCTTCCTATAACATGAGATGTGATATCCAATTATTTCCCATTCCAAACCTGAGACCCTTCCTATTGGATGAGATGTGATATCCAACTCCTTCCCATTCCAATCCTGAGACCCTTCCTATACCATGAGATGTGAACCGCAATCTTTCAAATACCAAACCTGGGACCCGTTCTATAACATGAGATATGATATCCAAATCCTTCCCCTTCCAAACCTGAGACCCTTCCTTTAGCATGAGATGTGTTATCCAAATCCTTCCCATTCCAATCCTGAGACCCTACCTATAACATGAGATGTGATATCCAACTCCTTCCCATTCCAACCTGAGACCCTTCCTATGGCATGAGATGTGATATCCAAATCCTTCCCATTCCAATCCTGAGACCCTTCCTATAGCATGAGATGTAATATCACAATGCTTGTTATACCAAACCTGAGACCCTTCCTATAGCATAAGATGTGATATCTCAATGCTTCTAATTCCAAACCTGGGACCCGTCCTATAACATGAGATATGATATTCAAATCCTTCCCCTTCCAAACCTGAGACCCTTCCTTTAGCATGAGATGTGATATCCAAATCCTTCCAATTCCAATCCTGAAATCCTTCCTATAGCATGAGATGTGATATCTCAATGTTTCTAATAAAAAACTGAGACCCTTCCTATAGCAAGAGATGTGATATCCAAATCCTTCCCATTCCAATCCTGAGACCCTTCCTATAACATGAGATGTGATATCCAACTCCTTCCCATTCCAATCCTGAAACCCTTCCTATAGCTTCAGATGTGATATCAAACTCCTTCCCATTCCAATCCTGAGATAGCTTGAGATGTGCTATCCAACTCCTTCCCATTCCAATCCTGAGACCCTTCCTATACCATGAGATGTGATATCTCAATGCTTCTAATACCAAACCTGAGACCGTCCTAAAACATATGTGAGATCCAAATCCTTCCCCTTCCAAACCTGAGACCTTTCCTTTAGCATGAGATGTGATATCCAACTCCTTCCCATTCCAATCCTGAGACCTTTCCTATAGCATGATATGTGATATCTCAATGCTTCTAATACCAAACCTGAGATCCTTCCTATAACATGAGATGTGATATCCAAATCCTTCCCCTTCCAAACCTGAGACCCTCCCTTTAGCATGAGATGTGATATCCAACTCTTTCCCATTCCAATCCTGAAACCCTTCTGATAGCATGAGATGTGATGTCTCAATGCTTCTAATACCAAACCTGAGATCCTTCCGATAGCATGAGATGTGATATCTCAATGCTTCTAATACCAAACCTGAGATCCTTCCTATAACATGAGATGTGATATCCAAATCCTTCCCATTCCAATCCTGAGACCCTTCTGATAGCATGAGATGTGATGTCTCAATGCCTCTAATACCAAACCTGAGATCCTACCTCTAACATGAAATGTGATATCCAACTCCTTCCCCTTCCAAACCTGAGAGCCGTCCTATAGCATGAGATGTGATATCCAACTCCTTCCCATTCCAATCCTGAGACTCTTCCTATAGCATGAGATGTGATATCTCAATGCTTCTACCAAACCTGAGACCCTTCCTATAGCATGAGATGTGATATCCGACTCCTTCCCATTCCAATCCTCAGACACTTCCTATAGCATGAGATGTGATATCTCAATGCTTCTAATACCAAACCTGAGACCCTTCCTATGGCATGAGATTTGATATCAAACTCCTTCACAATCCAATCCTGGGACCCTTCCTATAGCATGAGATATGATATCCAACTCCTTCCCATTCCTATCCTGAAACCATTCCTATACCATGAGATGTGATATCTTAATGCTTCTAATACCAAACGTGAGACCCGTCCTATAACATTACATGTGATATCCAAATCCTTCCCCTTCCAAACCTGAGACCCTTCCTTTAGCATGAGATGTGATATCCAGCTCCTTCTCATTCCAATCCTGAGACCCTTCCGATAGCATGAGATGTGATATCTCAATGCTTCTAATATCAAAACTGAGACCCTCCCTATAGCATGAGATGTGATATCTTATTCCTTCCCATTCCAATCCTGAGACCCTTCGGATAGCAGAGATGTGATATTTCAATGCTTATACCAAACCTGAGACCCTTCCGGTGTCCAGTCAACTCGTCGAAAAAAAACTGGTCGACTGCAATTTGGTCGACGCAATTTGGTCGAAAACCAAATGGTCGAATTTTTTTTTTTATTTATATATTTATTTTTCGGGTTTTCGTTTAGTTAAAAAAGGGTTTTTTAGAGAAAAAAAGGGGGTTGGGGGGGACCCCCCCAAAAAAAAAAAAAAAAGGGTTAAAATAAAAAAAAAAAAATGTTCGACCATTTGGTTTTCGACCAAATTGGTTCGACCATTTGTCTGGTCGACCAATTTTTTTCGACCAAATGTCTGGCAACCGACCCTTCCTATGGCATGAGATGTGATATCCAACTCCTTCCCATTCCAATCCTGAGACCCTTCCTATAGCATGAGATGTGATATCTCAAAGCTTCTACCAAACCTGAGACCCTTCCTTTAGCATGAGATGTGATATCCAACTCCTTCCCATTCCAATCCTGAGACCCTTACTATAGCATGAGATGTGATATCTCAATGCTTCTAATACCAAACCTGAGATCCTTCCTATAACATGAGATGTGATATCCAAATCCTTCCCCTTCCAAACCTGAGACCCTCCCTTTAGCATGAGATGTGATAGCCAACTTCTTCCCATTCCAATCCTGAGACCCTTCTGATAGCATGAGATGTGATATCTCAATGCTTCTAATACCAAACCTGAGATCCTTCCGATAGCATGAGATGTGATATCTCAATGCTTCTAATACCAAACCTGAGATCCTTCCTATAACATGAGATGTGATATCCAAATCCTTCCCCTTCCAAACCAGAGACCCTCCCTTTAGTGTGAGATGTGATATCCAACTCCTTCCCATTCCAATCCTTAGACCCTTCTGATAGCATGAGATGTGATGTCTTAATGCCTCTAATACCAAACCTGAGATCCTACATCTAACATGAAATGTGATATACTACTCCTTCCCTTTCCAAACGTGAGACCCTCCCTATAGCATGAGATGTGATATCTCAATGCTTCTAATACCAAACCTGAGATCCTTCCTATGGCATGAGATGTGATATCCAACTCCTTCCCATTCCAACCTGAGACCCTTCCTATAGCATGAGATGGGATATCCAACTCCTTCCCATTCCAATCCTAAGACCCTTCTTATAGCATGGGATGTGATGTCTCAATGCTTCTAATACCAAACCTGAGATCCTTCCGATAACATGAGATGTGATATCTCAATTCTTCTAATACCAAACCTGAGATCCTTCGTATAACACGAGATGTGATATCCAAATACTTCCCCTTCCAAACCTGAGACCCTCCCTTTGGCATGAGATGTGATATCCAACTCCTTCCCATTCCAATCCTGAGAGCCTTCTGATAGAATGAGATGTGATATCTCAATGCCTCTAATACCAAACCTGAGATCCTACCTCTAACATGAAATGTGATATCCTACTCCTTCCCTTTCCAAACGTGAGACCCTCCCTATAGCATGAGATGTGATATCCAACTCCTTCCCATTCCAATCCTGAGACCCTTCCTATATCATGAGATGTGATATCTCAATGCTTATACCAAACCTGAGACCCTTCCTATAGCATGAGATGTGATATCCAACTCCTTCCCATTCCAATCCTGAGACCCTTCCTATAACATGAGATGTGATGTCTCAATGCTTCTAATACCAAACATGAGATCCTTCCTATGGCATGTGATGTCATATAAAACTCCTTCCCATTCCAATCCTGAGACCCTTCCTATAGCATGAGATGTGATATCCAACTCCTTCCCATTCCAATCCTGAGACCCTTCTGAGAGCATGAGATGTGATATCTCAATGCTTCTAATACCAAACCTGAGATCCTTCCGATAGCATGAGATGTGATATCTCAATTCTTCTAATACCAAACCTGAGATCCTTCCTATAACACGAGATGTGATATCCAAATCCTTCCCCTTCCAAACCTGAGACCCTCCCTTTGGCATGAGATGTGATATCCAACTCCTTCCCATTCCAACCCTGAGACCCTTCTGATAGCATGAGATGTGATATCTCAATGCCTCTAACAAACCTGCGATCCTACCTCTAACATGAAATGTGATATCCAACTCCTTCCCATTCCAATCCTGAGACCCTTCCTATAGCATGAGACGTGATATCTCAATGCTTCTAATACCAAACCTGAGACCCTTCCTATAGCATGATATGGGATATCCAACTCCTTCCCAATCCAATCCTGAGACCCTTCTGATAGCATGAGATGTGATATCTCAATGCTTCTACCAAACCTGAGACCCTTCCTATGGCATGAGATGTGATATCAAACTCCTTCCCATTCGAATCCTGAGACCCTTCCCATACCATGAGATGTGATATCTCAATGTTTCTCATACCAAACCTGAGGCCCTTCCTATAGCAAGAGATGTGGTATACAAATCCTTACCATTCCAAACCTGAAACCCTTCCTATAGCATGAGATGTGATATCCGACTCCTTCCCAATCCAATCCTGAGACCCTTCCTATAGCATGAGATGAAATATCACAATGCTTGTAATACCAAATCTGAGTCCCTTCATATAGCATGAGATGTGATATCCAACTCCTTCCCATTCCAATCTGAGACCATGCCTATAGCATGAGATGTGATATCTCAATGCTTCTAATACCAAACCTGAGATCCTTGCTATGACATGAGATGTGATATCCAATTCCTTCCCATTCCAAACCTGAAACCCTTCCTACAGCATGCGATGTGATATCTCAATGCTTCTAATACCAAACCTGAGACCCGTCCTATAACATGAGATGGGATATCCAACTCCTTCCTGTTCCAAACCTGAGACCCTTCCTATAGTATGAGATGTGATATCCAACTCCTTCCCATCCCAATCCTGAGACACTTCCGATAGCAGAGATGTTATATCTCAATGCTTATACCAAACCTGAGACCCTATCTATGGCATGAGATGTGATATCCAACTCCTTCCCATTCCAATCCTGAGACCCTTCCTATAGCATGAGATGCAATATCTCAATGCTTCTAATACCAAACCTGGACCCTTCCTATAGCATGAAATGTGATATCAAACTCCGTCCCATTCCAATCCTGCGTCCCTTCCTATAGCATGAGATTTGATATCTCAATGTTTCTACTACCAAACCTGAGACCCTTCCTATAACATGAGACGTGATATCCAACTCCTTCCCATTCCAATCCTGAGACTCTTCCTATAGCATGAGATGTGATATCTCAATGCTTCTACCAAACCTGAGACCCTTCTATAGCATGAGATGTGATATCCGACTCCTTCCCATTCCAATCCTCAGACACTTCCTATAGCATGAGATGTGATATCTCAATGCTTCTAATACCAAACCTGAGACCCTTCCTATGGCATGAGATTTGATACCAAACTCCTTCCCAATCCAATCCTGAGACCCTTCCTATAGCATGAGATATGATATCCAACTCCTTCCCATTCCAATCCTGAAACCCTTCCTACACCATGAGATGTGATATCTTAATGCTTCTAATACCAAACCTGAGACCCATCCTATAACATGAGATGTGATATCCAAATCCTTCCCCTTCCAAACCTGAGACCCTTCCTTTAGCATGAGATGTGATATCCAGCTCCTTCTCATTCCAATCCTGAGACCCTTCCGATAGCATGAGATGTGATATCTCAATGCTTCTAATAACAAAACTGAGTCCCTCCCTATAGCATGAGATGTGATATCTAAGTCCTTCCCATTCCAATCCTGAGACCCTTCGGATAGCAGAGATGTGATATCTCAATGCTTATACCAAACCTGAGACCCTTCCTATGGCATGAGATGTGATATCCAACTCCTTCCCATTCCAATCCTGAGACCCCTCCTATAGCATGAGATGGGATATCTCAATGCTTCTACCAAACCTGACACCCTTCCTTTAGCATGAGATGTGATATCCAACTCCTTCCCATTCCAATCCTGAGACCCTTACTATAGCATGAGATGTGATATCTCAATGCTTCTAATACCAAACCTGAGATCCTTCCTATAACATGAGATGTGATATCCAAATCCTTCCCCTTCCAAACCTGAGACCCTCCCTTTAGCATGAGATGTGATATCCAACTCCTTCCCATTCCAATCCTGAGACCCTTCTGATAGCATGAGATGTGATATCTCAATGCTTCTAATACCAAACCTGAGATCCTTCCTATAACATGAGATGTGATATCCAAATCCTTCCCCTTCCAAACCTGAGACCCTCCCTTTAGCGTGAGATGTGATATCCAACTCCTTCCCATTCCAATCCTGAGACCCTTCTGATAGCATGAGATGTGATGTCTCAATGCCTCTAATACCAAACCTGAGATCCTACCTCTAACATGAAATGTGATATCCAACTCCTTCCCCTTCCAAACCTGAGAGCCGTCCTATAGCATGAGATGTGATATCCAACTGCTTCCCATTCCAATCCTGAGACTCTTCCTATAGCATGTGATGTGATATCTCAATGCTTCTACCAAACCTGAGACCCTTCCTATAGAATGAGATGTGATATCCGACTCCTTCCCATTCCAATCCTCAGACACTTCCTATAGCATGAGATGTGATATCTCAATGCTTCTAATACCAAACCTGGGACCCGTCCTATAACATGAGATGTGATATCCAAATCCTTCCCCTTCCAAACGTGAGACCCTTCCTTTAGCATGAGATGTGATATCCAACTCCTTCCCATTCCAATCCTGAAACCCTTACTATAGCATGAGATGTGATATCTCAATGCTTCTAATACCAAACCTGAGATCCTTCCTATAACATGAGATGTGATATCCAAATCCTTCCCCTTCCAAACCTGAGACCCTCCGATTAGCATGAGATGTGATATCCAACTCCTTCCCATTCCAATCCTGAGACCCTTTTGATAGCATGAGATGTGATGTCTCAATGCTTCTAATACCAAACCTGAGATCCTTCCGATAGCATGAGATGTGATATCTCAATGCTTCTAATACCAAACCTGAGATCCTTCCTATAACATGAGATGTGATATCCAAATCCTTCCCCTTCCAAACCTGAGACCCTTCTGATAGCATGAGATGTGATGTCTCAATGCCTCTAATACCAAACCTGAGATCCTACCTCTAACATGAAATGTGATATCCAACTCCTTCCCCTTCCAAACCTGAGAGCCGTCCTATAGCATGAGATGTGATATCCAACTCCTTCCCATTCCAATCCTGAGACCCTTCTGATAGCATGAGATGTGATGTCTCAATGCCTCTAATACCAAACCTGAGATCCTACCTCTAACATGAAATGTGATATCCAACTCCTTCCCCTTCCAAACCTGAGAGCCGTCCTATAGCATGAGATGTGATATCCAACTCCTTCCCATTCCAATCCTGAGACTCTTCCTATAGCATGAGATGTGATATCTCAATGCTTCTACCAAACCTGAGACCCTTCCTATAGCATGAGATGTGATATCCGACTCCTTCCCATTCCAATACTCAGACACTTCCTATAGCATGAGATGTGATATCTCAATGCTTCTAATACCAAACCTGAGACCCTTCCTATAACATGAGATTTGATATCAAACTCCTTCCCAATCCAATCCTGAGACCCTTCCTTTAGCGTGAGATGTGATATCCAACTCCTTCCCATTCCAATTCTGAGACCGTTCCTATACCAGGAGACTTGCTATCTCAATGCTTCTAATACCAAACCTGACACCCGTCCTATAACATGAGTTGTGATATCCAAATCCTTCCCCTTCCAAACCTGAGACCCTTCCTTTATCATGAGATGTGATATCCAACTCCTTCCCATTCCAATCCTGAGACCCTTCCCATATCATGAGATTTGTTATCTCAATGCTTCTAATATCAAACTTGAGACCCTCCCTATAGCATGAGATGTGATATCCAAGTCCTTCATATTCCAATCCTGAGACCCTTCCTATAGCATGAGATGTGATATGATATCTCAATGCTTATAACAAATCTGAGACCCTTCCTATGGCATGGGATGTGATATCCAACTCCTTCCCATTCCAATCCTGAGACACTTCCTATAGCATGAGATGTGATATCTCAATGCTTCTATCAAACCTGAGACCCTTCCTTTAGCATGAGATGTGATATCCAACTCCTTCCCATTCCAATCCTGAGACCCTTCCTATGGCATGAGTTGTGATATCTCAATGCTTCTAATACCAAACCTGGGACCCGTCCTATAACATGAGATGTGATATCCAAATCCTTCCCCTTCCAAACGTGAGACCCTTCCTTTAGCATGAGATGTGATATCCAAATCCTTCCCATTCCAATCCTGAAACCCTTCCTATAGCATGAGATGTGATATCTCAATGTTTCTAATAAAAAACCTGAGACCGTTCCTATAGCAAGAGATGTGATATCCACATCCTTCCCATTCAAATCCTGAGACCCTTCCTATAACATGAGATGTGATATCCAACTCCTTCCCATTCCAACCTGAGACCCTTCCTATAGCATGAGAAGGGATATCCAACTCCTTCCCATTGCAATCCTGAGATCCTTCCTATAACATGAAATGTGATATCCAACTCCTTCCCCTTCCAAACCTGAGAGCCGTCCTATAGCATGAGATGTGATATCCAACTCCTTCCCATTCCAATCCTGAGACCCTTCCTATACCATGAGATGTGAACCGCAATGTTTCAAATACCAAACCTGGGACCCGTTCTATAACATGAGATATGATATCCAAATCCTTCCCCTTCCAAACCTGAGACCCTTCCTTTAGCATGAGATGTGATATCCAAATCCTTCCCATTCCAATCCTGAGACCCTACCTATAACATGAGATGTGATATCCAAAGCCTTCCCATTCCAACCTGAGACCCTTCCTATGGCATGAGATGTGATATCCAAATCCTTCCCATTCCAATCCTGAGACCCTTCGTATAGCATGAGATGTGATATCTCAATGCTTCTATCAAACCTGAGACCCTTCCTTTAGCATGAGATGTGATATTCAACTCCTTCCCATTCCAATCCTGAGACCCTTCCTATGGCATGAGTTGTGATATCTCAATGCTTCTAATACCAAACCTGGGACCCGTCCTATAACATGAGATGTGATATCCAAATCCTTCCCCTTCCAAACGTGAGACCCTTCCTTTAGCATGAGATGTGATATCCAAATCCTTCCCATTCCAATCCTGAAACCCTTCCTATAGCATGAGATGTGATATCTCAATGTTTCTAATAAAAAACCTGAGACCCTTCCTATAGCAAGAGATGTGATATCCACATCCTTCCCATTCAAATCCTGAGACCCCTCCTATAACATGAGATGTGATATCCAACTCCTTCCCATTCCAACCTGAGACCCTTCCTATAGCATGAGAAGGGATATCCAACTCCTTCCCATTGCAATCCTGAGATCCTTCCTATAACATGAGATGTGATATCCAATTATTTCCCATTCCAAACCTGAGACCCTTCCTATTGGATGAGATGTGATGTCCAACTCCTTCCCATTCCAATCCTGAGACCCTTCCTATACCATGAGATGTGAACCGCAATGTTTCAAATACCAAACCTGGGACCCGTTCTATAACATGAGATATGATATCCAAATCCTTCCCCTTCCAAACCTGAGACCCTTCCTTTAGCATGAGATGTGATATCCAAATCCTTCCCATTCCAATCCTGAGACCCTACCTATAACATGAGATGTGATATCCAAAGCCTTCCCATTCCAACCTGAGACCCTTCCTATGGCATGAGATGTGATATCCAAATCCTTCCCATTCCAATCCTGAGACTCTTCCTATAGCATGAGATGTAATATCACAATGCTTGTAATACCAAACCTGAGACCCTTCCTATAGCATAAGATGTGATATCTCAATGCTTCTAATTCCAAACCTGGGACCCGTCCTATAACATGAGATATGATATTCAAATCCTTCCCCTTCCAAACCTGAGACCCTTCATTTAGCATGAGATGTGATATCCAAATCCTTCCAATTCCAATCCTGAAAACCTTCCTATAGCATGAGATGTGATATCTCAATGTTTCTAATAAAAAACTGAGACCCTTCCTTAGCAAGAGATGTGATATCCAAATCCTTCCCATTCCAATCCTGAGACCCTTCCTATAACATGAGATGTGATATCCAACTCCTTCCCATTCCAATCCTGAAACCCTTCCTATAGCTTGAGATGTGCTATCCAACTCCTTCCCATTCCAATCCTGAGACCCTTCCTATACCATGAGATGTGATATCTCAATGCTTCTAATACCAAACCTGAGACCGTACTTAAACATATGTGAGATCCAAATCCTTCCCCTTCCAAACCTGAGACCTTTCCTTTAGCATGAGATGTGATATCCAACTCCTTCCCATTCCAATCCTGAGACCTTTCCTATAGCATGATATGTGATATCTCAATGCTTCTAATACCAAACCTGAGATCCTTCCTATAACATGAGATGTGTATCCAACTCCTTCCCATTCCAAACCTGAGACCCTTCCTATAGCATGAGATGTGATATCTTAATGCTTCTAAAAACCAAACCTGAGAACCATCCTATAACATATGTGAAATCCAAATCCTTCCCTTTCCAAACCTGAGACCCTTCCGATAGCATGGGATGTGATATCTCAATGCTTCTAAAACCAAACATGAGAACCATCCTACAACATGAGATGTGAAATCCAAATCCTTCCCTTTCCAAACCTGAGACCCTTCCTATAGCTTGAGATGTGATATCAAACTCCTTCCCATTCCAATCCTGAGATAGCTTGAGATGTGATATCCAACTCCTTCCCATTCCAATCCTGGGACCCTTCCTATACCATGAGATGTGCTATCTCAATGCTTCCAATACCAAACCTGAGACCCGTCCTAATACATGAGATGTGAGCTCCAAATCCTTCCCCTTCCAAACCTGAGACCCTTCCTATGGCTTGAGATGTGATATGAAACTCCTTCCCATTCCAACCTGAGACCCTTCCTATGGCATGAGATGTGATATCCAAATCCTTCCCATTCCAATCCTGAGACCCTTCCTATAGCATGAGATGTAATATCACAATGCTTGTAATACCAAACCTGAGACCCTTCCTATAGCATAAGATGTGATATCCAACTCCTTCCCATTCCAATCCTTAGACCCTTCCTATAGCATGAGATGTGCTATCTCAATGCTTATAATACCAAACCTGAGACCCTTCTTAAAGCATGAGATGGGATATCCAACTCCTTCCTATACCAATCCTGAGACCCTTACGAAAGCGGAGATGTGATATCTCAATGCTTATACCAAACCTGAGACCCTTCCTATGGCATGAGATGTGATATCCAACTCCTTCCCATTCCAATCCTGAGACCCTTCCTATAGCATGAGATGTGATAACTCAATGCTTTTACCAAACCTGAGACCCTTCCTATAGCATGAGATGTGATATCCAACTCCTCCCCATTCCAATCCTGAGACCCTTCCTATACCATGAGATGTGATATCTCAATGTTTCTAATGCCAAACCTGAGACCCGTCCTAAAACATGAGATGTGAGATCCAAATCCTTCCCCTTCCAAACCTGAGACCCTTCCTATAGCTTGAGATGTGATATCAAACTCCTTCCCATTCTAATCCTGAGATAGCTTGAGATGTGATATCTCAATGCTTCTAATATCAAAACTGAGACCCTCCCTATAGCATGAGATGTGATATCTAAGTCCTTCCCATTCCTATCCTGAGACCCTTACGATAGCAGAGATGTGATATCTCAATGCTTATAGCAAACCTGAGACCCTTCCTATAGCATAAGATGTGATATCTCAATGCTTCTATCAAAACTGAGACCCTCCCTATAGCATGAGATGTGATATCTAAGTCCTTCCCATTCCTATCCTGAGACCCTTCCGATAGCAGAGATGTGATATCTCAATGCTTATACCAACCTGAGGCCCTTCCTATAGCATGAGATGTGAAATCTCAATGCTTCTATCAAACCTGAGACCCTTCCTTTAGCATGAGATGTGATATCCAATTCCTTCCCATTCCAATCCTGAGACCCTTCCTATAGCATGAGATGTAATATCTCAATGCTTCTATCAAACCTGAGACCCTTCCGTTAGCATGAGATGTGATATCCAACTCCTTCACCTTCCAAACCTGAGAACATTCCTTTAGCATGAGATGTGATATCCAAATCCTTCCCATTCCAATCCTGAAACCCTTCTTATAGCATGAGATGTGATATCTCTGATTCTAATAAAAAAACATGAGACCCTTCCTATAGCAAGAGATATGATATCCAGATCCTTCCCATTCCAATACTGAGACCCTTCCTATAACATGAGATGTGATATCCAACTCCTTCCCATTCCAACCTGAGACCCTTCCTATAGCATGAGAAGGGATATCCAACTCCTTCCCATTCCAATCCTGAGACCCTTCCTATACCATGAGATGTGATATCTCAATGCTTCTAATACCAAACCTGGGACCCGTCCTATAACATGTGATATGATATCCAAATCCTTCACCTTCCAAACCTGAGACCCTTCCTTTAGCATGAGATGTGATATCCAACTCCTTCACCTTCCAAACCTGAGAACCTTCCTTTAGCATGAGATGTGATATTCAAATCCTTCCCATTCCAATCCTGAAACCCTTCCTTTAGCATGAGATGTGATATCCAAATCCTTCCCATTCCAATCCTGAAACCCTTCCTATAGCAAGAGATATGATATCCAAATCCTTCCCATTCCAATACTGAGACCCTTCCTATAACATGAGATGTGATATCCAACTCCTTCCCATTCCAACCTGAGACCCTTCCTATAGCATGAGAAGGGATATCCAACTCCTTCCCATTCCAATCCTGAGACCCTTCCTATACCATGAGATGTGATATCTCAATGCTTCTAATACCAAACCTGGGACCCGTCCTATAACATGTGATATGATATCCAAATCCTTCACCTTCCAAACCTGGGACCCGTCCTATAACATGTGATATGATATCCAAATCCTTCACCTTCCAAACCTGAGACCCTTCCTTTAGCATGAGATGTGATATCCAAATCCTTCCCATTCCAATCCTGAGACCCTTCCTATAACATGAGATGTGATATCCAACTCCTTCCCATTCCAATCCTGAAACCCTTCCTATAGCTTGAGATGTGATATCAAACTCCTTCCCATTCCAATCCTGAGATAGCTTGAGATGTGCTAACCAACTCCTTCTCATTCCAATCCTGAGACCCTTCCTATACCATGAGATGTGATATCTCAATGCTTCTAATATCAAACCTGAGACCCGTCCTAAAACATATGTGAGATCCAAATCCTTCCCCTTCCAAACCTGAGACCTTTCCTTTAGCATGAGATGTGATATCCAACTCCTTCCCATTTCCTGAGACCCTTCCTATAGCATGAGATGTGATATCACAATGCTTCTAATACCAAACATGAGAACCATCCTATAACATGAGATGTGCAATCCAAATCCTTCCCATTCCAATCCTGAAACCCTTCATATAGCTTGAGATGTGATATCAAACTCCTTCCCATTCCAATCCTGAGATAGCTTGAGATGTGCTATCCAACTCCTTCTCATTCCAATCCTGAGACCCTTCCTATACCATGAGATGTGATATCTCAATGCTTCTAATATCAAACCTGAGACCCGTCCTAAAACATATGTGAGATCCAAATCCTTCCCCTTCCAAACCTGAGACCTTTCCTTTAGCATGAGATGTGATATCCAACTCCTTCCCATTCCAAACATGAGACCTTTCCTTTAGCATGAGATGTGATATCCAACTCCTTCCCATTCCAATCCTGAGACCCTTATTATACCATGAGATGTGATATCTCAATGCTTCTAATACCAAACCTGAGATCCTTCCTATAACATGAGATGTGATATCCAACTCCTTCCCATTCCAAACCTGAGACCCTTCCGATAGCATGAGATGTGATATCTCAATGTTTCTAAAACCAAACATGAGAACCATCCTATAACATGAGATGTGCAATCCAAATCCTTCCCCTTCCAAACCTGAGACCCTTCCTATGGCATGAGATGGGATATCCAACTCCTTCCCATTCCAATCCTGAGACACTTCCTATAGCATGAGATGTGATATCTGAATGCTTCTAATATCAAACCTGAGAACCTCCCTATAGCATGAGATGTGATATCCAACTCCTTCCCATTCCAATCCTGAGACTCAGACCTCCCCGTCTAACCTTCTCACCACACCTAGCTCCCGGATTGATCATGCTCTCCTTCTGTCTCTTCTCTCCCTTCTTCTGCTTCCTTTCCTCTCTCCTTCCTCATCTGCCCTAGTTCAGGCTCCTTCTACACCTCCGCAGGGATTACTGATTTGTACCCCTCCCCACTCTCAACTCTCACTCAGTTTCAAACACTCATCTGACATCTGCCATTTCCCGGAAGAACCCGACCTTGATGTCCTTGGTCTAACCGAGACATGGTTGACGGCCAGCGCTGTCTCGAGCTTTGACACTCTCCTCCCTGATGACAAGTTCCTCTCCATGCTCAGATCCAACCGTTCTTGAGGGGGAGTATCCTTGATTCCTGTAGTAAATTGCTTTCCTATGCAGGCCGACTCCTCTCACGAATGCCTTGTCTGCATGCATTCTCTCTTTCCTGCCCATTCTCTCACCGTGGCTATTTGCCTGCCCCCTTCCTCTCTCAGTGGATGGACTTCTCCATCCTGGCCTCCTACCACTCAACTCCGCCTACTTGGAGAATTCAACATGAACCTGTATGCTTCCTGACCTGGACTTTTACGAGATCGGCAACTCTTCATGTCGCTGGCCCTACAAACTGGTGGGAATACTCAGGATTTTCTGATCTCAGACCCCCCCCTGTAACCCTCTCAACAATCCTCTCCCGTGGTGATCAAGTTCTCATCTCCAAAGAAGGCTAACTACCAGCTGTTCCTCCTCAGAGGAGTTCTTCCTTTCTGTCCCTGCTCCCTACACCGTTTCGCGTTGCATGTACTCGCTTCCCAGCTCTCTGGTTTAGATGCGTGTTCCCTGCCTTCTCTCCTCTTCCTACAGCCTTCCAATGAGCTCCACAAGATAGTGTTCAGAATGCTTTATCACACCCATTATTCAACATATAGCTGTAACCCGCTAGAAGTATTGAAACGTGCTAAACAACTAACAAAACCAGCTAGAAAATGTACTTCCCTCGCGTTTTGGTAAATGCAGGGTACACGCATCTAAACCGGAAGCGAGCATTTCAGCAGTATAAATTCAGCCTGTGAACAACACATTTTGATCCTCCCTTGTATGGGAGAAGAGTGGTTCAAAAGAACAGGATTCGACTGAACAAACGCACGAACAGAGTACAAAATGGGAACCCACTAGAATTCGCATTTACAAAAAGCGAGGAAAGTACATTTTCTAGCTGTTTTTACTAGTTTTTAGCACGTTTCAATACGTCTAGCGGGTTACGGGTATATGTTGAATAATGGCATTCTGAGCACTGTGTATCTCGTGGAGCTCATTTGTTCATCTTTATCCCTATCCAGCGGTGGTAAATATGAAGGAAGAAGGCTGTAAGAAGAGGAGAGAAGGCAGGGAACACGCATCTAAACCAGAGAGCTGGGAAGCGAGTCCAAGCAACGCGAAACGGTGCAGGGAGCAGGGATAGAAAGGATAAACGCCTCTGAGGAGGAGCAGCTGGTAGTTAGCCTGCTCTGGAGAGGAGAATGTGATCACCAGGGGAGTGCAGCCTGTAAACTAGAAGGGACAATGAACACAGGGCGACTGCATTAACAGATGGCAAATACACGTTCCAAAACAGGAAAGCTGATAATGCATTGAAGATTTCAGCCGTATACATTCAGCCTGTGAACAGCAGTAGATGTTGAACCCCCCTTGTATAGGAGAACAGTGGTTAAAATCTTCATGATTGGACAACAAACGCACGGACACAGTACATACAACATGGGAACCCACCAGAATTCGCATTTACAAAAACGCGAGGAAAATACATTTTCTAGCTGTTTTTGCTAGTTTTTAGCACGTTTCAATACGTCTAGCGGGTTACGGCTACATGTTGAATAATGGGTGTTAAAAAGCATTCTGAGCAACGTGTTTCTTTTGAAGCTCATTTGTTGGTTTGAAGGCAGCGGGAAGAGGAGAGAAGGCAGGAAACGCGTCTAAACCAGAGAGCTGGGAAGCGAGTACTTGCAACGCGAAACGATGCAGAGAACAAGGACAGAAAGGAAGAAGGCCTCTGAGAAGGAACAGCTTCTAAACCAGAGAGCAGGGAAGCGAGTGTTTGCAAGGCGAAACGGTGCAGGGACCAGGGACAGAAAGGAAGAACGCCTCTGAGGAGGAACAGCTGGTAGTTATCCTTCTTTGGAGAGGAGAACGTGATCACCATGGGAGAGGATTGTTGAGAGGGTTACAGAGGGGGAGGTCTGAGATCAGAAAATCCAGAGTATTCCCTGCAGAGTGTGTAGGGCCAGCGGCATGAAGAGTTGCAGATCTCGTAAAAGTCCAGGTCAGGAAGCATACAGGTTCATGTTGAATTCTCAAAGTAGGCGGAGTTGAGTGGTAGGAGGCCAGGATGGAGAAGTCCATCCACTGAGAGATGAAGGGGGCAGGCAAATAGCCACGGCGAGAGAATTGCCAGGACAGAGAGAATGAATGCAGACAAGGCATTCGTAAGAGGAGTAGGCCTGCATAGGAAAGCAATCTACTACGGGAATCAAGGATACTGCCCCACAAGAACGGTTGGATCTGGGCATGGAGAGGAACTTGTCATCAGGAAGGAGAGTGTCAAAGCTCGAGACAGCGCTAGCCGTCAACCATATCTCGGTTAGACCAAGGACATCATTGTCAGATTCTTCGAGGAAGTGTCAGATGTCAGATTGTTTGAAACTGAATGAGAGTTGAGAGTGGGGAGGGGAACAAATCAGGTACTCCCTGCGGAGGTGTAGAAGGAGCCTGAACTAGGGCAGATGAGGAAGGAGAGAGGCAAGGAAGCCGAAGAAGGGAGAAAAGAGACAGCAGGAGAGCAGGATCAATCCGGGAGCTAGGAGTGGTGAGAAGGTTAGAAGGGGGATCTGAGTCTCAGGATTGGAATGGGAAGGAGTTTGATATCACATGTCATGCTATAGGAAGGGTCTCAGGTTTGGTATTAGAAGCATTGGGATATCACATCTCATACTATCGGAAGGGTCTCAGGATTGGAATGGGAAGGAGTTGGATATCACTTCTCATGATAAAGAAAGGGTCTAAGTTTTGGAAGGGGAAGGATTTGGATATCTCATCTCATGTTATAGGAAGGTTCTAAGGATTGGAATTGGAAGGAGTTTGATATCACATCTCATGCAATAGTATGGTAGGTAGGTAGAAGCATTGAGATATCAAGTCTCATGGTATAGGAAGGGTCTCAGAATTGGAATGGGAAGGAGTTGGATATCACATCTCAAGCTATAGGAAGGGTCTCAAGATTGGAATGGGAAGCAGTTTGATATCACATCTGATGTCATAGTATGGGTCTCAGGTTTGGTAGAAGCATTGGGATATCACATCTCATGCAATCAGAAGGGTATCAGGATTGGTTTTGGAAGGAGTTGGATATCCAATCTCATGCTATAGGAAGGGTCTCAGGT